>NC_140522.1:6093711-6603711 GCF_964339955.1 Pipistrellus hanaki
AGATTTGTTTTTATGCCCTGCTTGATAAATAGGCTCAAAACCGGGCCAGTAGAGAGAAAAAAAAAAAAAAAAGCTCAAAAATCTACCTAAATAGTTGGATTTATATGTAATTATTATTCATCTATTGGCTTCGGATCTTTATTTTCCTTGTTTTCTGGAAAGCAGTTTTGCAAAAACACAGGATGGAAATTGCTTCCCCAGAAGCTTTGGTATGGCCGAGGGGAAATGGGTTCCAACAATTACCATGGCCCTGATGTAGCCCATTCAAACGATTGACCACAAGCTAAAAATTGTAAGACAAACAAACGGAGCCCTTGGCTGCTGCTATGGGCCTCTCTCACACACCCTAATGCGTGACAAGCGAAGGGAAGACTCTCAGAGCATTTTTCCAAGATCTCCTGAGTGAGACAAGGATACATAAACTCGCGCAAAGCTCTTCATACTTACATTGTATGGAAGGATTAGAAGCCAACACACAATCAGGCTGTCAGCCTTCGCCCTAAGGAATGCTTCGCACTGGAGGGAAGCATGGTAGAGCCTTTGCAAATCCTGAACAAGGCTTGGAAAACAGGCCAGTTCTCCCAGCCAGCCAGCCACCCAGCCCCATGTGTCAGGAATTGCATATGCCCAGGCTGGCCCTGCCAGCAGGTAAAGCATCTCCGTGTGCTTAGAGCAAACTGCAAGCGGCTTGAATGGGCCTCGTGGCTTTGTTTGCACACGTCAGGTGCAGAATAACCATCAGCAAGTCTTTTAAAACCTTGAAAATCCAGGGCGATCTTCCACAGGGTGAGTGCTTTTAAACCTCAAACTCCTCATCTTATCTCAGTTGGAAAGCCTGGACACTGGACATTTCGGCAGGCATTCCTACAGGTGACATTAACTTTTGTGTAGAAATAAGTGAGGCATCTTTAAGAGACCTCACTGAAGCCCAAATCCCATCTTCTCATCAGGGCTGTGAGGTACCAGGGAGCTGTAGCAGCAGGCAAATGTGAGTAGCGACTGACATGGAAAGACCCAGCCTGGAGCAGAGGGAACTGCCTTTGGAAAGAGGGAGAAGCGATTTCACTGGCAGCCCCTGGTGCTTTGAACAGTGGGAGAAAATAGGAACCATCTCTCAAGTAATGGTCACGTGGGCGAAGGTTACTCGCTGGTCTTCACCAGCCTTTATGTGCACACCCTGTTCTAACCTGGGAAGACACAAAAGAAGGCTAGCTTTTAGAAACATCTCTCAGATCAGAGTTGATTTTTTATAATTTTATTTTTAAAAAATATATATTTTATTGATTTTTTAAATTTTTTACAGAGAGGAAAGGAGAGGGATAGAGAGTTAGAAACATGGATGAGAGAGAAACATTGATCAGCTGCCTCCTGCTGGGGATGTGCCCGCAACCAAGGTACATGCCCTTGACCGGAATTGAACCTGGGACCTTTCAGTCTGCAGGCTGACACTCTATCCACTGAGCCAAACTGGTCAGGGCGATTTTCTTTTTTTAAATAATAGAAGAGCGACCTGATCATGTGTGGCACAAACCAGCTCTGACAACATAGAAATAACTTCAAGGACGATATATCGGATAGGTGCCAGAGGCGAGAGGAATGTGGATGAAAAAAACCTGACAAGCTCAGGGAAAAAAGATTAAGGATTTACAGAGGAAAAGGAAGCCGAGTAAGAATGGGGAAGAACGACTAAACAGCCATAAATGCATATAGACATTTTAAAGGAGCTAATCCACATTGTCATCAAATTTGTACCAGTAGCAGCTGAATGGAAACAGCAGAAATAAACAATGCTTTGACTTTGTATTGTGGATAGCAGGACAGAAGGCCAAGGTGAGGGACATTGTTGATGAGAATACAGTACCGTCTAGGCTGAGGAGGGAGAGAAGTAAGCCAAGAAAGGATGGGCAGAGTGAGAAAAGAATGAGAAGATAAAGCCTGCAGGTCTCTAATGGGGTCTTTGAGCCAATTTAGTGAGAAGGAGGAAATGAGAGGGATGAAGGACAGGAAGTTACATATAATAAAGGACAGTGAGAGTGATAGCATGTCCAAAATGTAGTATCATGTAGAGTATGGCATTGTGAGAAGACACCTTGAAGAAGTTGGATTGAGTAGGATCTTTAAGAACTGATAGAGTTTTAATGGTGGGGAAGAAGGAGGACCTTCTGTGTCCAAAGTAAACGCGCGCGTGCGCGCACGCGCACACACACACACACACACACACACACACACACACACAATGAGGACAGGTAGGTCTAGCTGGGAAGAAAGCTGAGTGAACACGCATCGGTCTGGAGCAGAAGTTGTAGTGGAGATGATGAGACAAAGAAAGATGGGCAGATGGATTCTAAATAGGTTTTCAAACCTTCCTACATTATAGAAGGGTTTGAAAATCCATTACAGGATTAGGGCTCTTATCTGGTGGACCACTGGGAACCATAACAAGATATTAAGCAGGGGAATGCCATGAATAAAGCAATGTCTGAAGCACATTTACCTGGATGGAGAGTGTGGAAGGGGTTTCAGAGAGAAGGAATCCATGCCTAAGAGGGTCATCCAGAAGGCTCACGTGACTGGAGCTGGGAGGTCCGAGAGCCAGAGGAATGCTGGGAAAGAGACAGCATCAGTTAAGAGATGAAAGCATTTGAGCTGAAACTGGTTTGGCTCAGTGGATAGAGCCTCAGCCTGCAGACTGAAAGGTGCTGGGTTTGATTCTGGTCAAGGGCATGTACCTTGGTTGTGGGCACATCCCCAGTAGGGGGTGTGTAAGAGGCAGCTGATCGATGATTCTCTCTCATCCATGTTTCTAACTCTCTATCCCTCTCTCTTCCTCTCTGTAAAAAATCAATAAAATATATATATTTTTTAAAAAGAAAGCATTTGATGACAAATTCAATGCAGGGAACACACAGAAGGAAGAGCTACAGCGCTTCTAAAGTTATCAAGCCAGGGCACCAGAAAATAACAGTACCTCTGAGGGATGTGGAGACACTGGACAAAAGAGTGTGTAGGGTGGCACGTGTCAGAGGATAATGTTCCACCGGAGAGGATCCACCCAGTGCTTCTTGCTCGTGCTTCAAAAAAATAAATCTGATGAAGCCACAGGATGTCCAGAACCCATCGTCAAAGTTATCAGCATAGTATTTTCTTTTTTTTCTTTTTTCTTTTTAAATATATTTTATTGATTTCTTTACAGAGAGGAAAGGAGAGAGATAGAGAGCTAGAAATGTCGATGAGAGAGAAACATCGACCAGCTGCCTCTTGCACACCCCCTTCTGGGGATGTGTCCGCAACCACCAACCAACGTACATGCCCCTGACCTGAATCGAACCTGGGACCTTTCAGTCCGCAGACCGATGCTCTACCACTGAGCCAAACCGGTTTCGGCCAGCATAGTATTTTCTTCATGAAAACGGACATGCGACAGAGCAGTACACGGTGGAGAAGTGACAGTAGCAGGCACTAGCCTGGCATGAAGAGGCGTACCTAAAGCCTATATAGTTAGTTTTATAAACCAATGTCACCCCAATACCTTCAATAAATTATTTTTAAAAAGCTAAATAAAGAAGTTGGGTGGTTCCCTTTGTCGCTTGGAGCAGAGATTTTTCTGGGGAACCGGCTCTGTTAATGATGGCTACATTCCAATTTCAAAAGCTTTAAGAGAGGATAATATGAAAAAGACCATTTAATCACACCTTGATTTTTTTTTTTTTTTTTTTTTTTTCCGGTCACAGCTGCACCAGGGTAGCAGGCACCACGCTGGGAGCCCTACCTTTGATTACAAAGCATAAAATTTTTACAGGCTTTTTTTTCTCCCTAATAAGTTAAAATTTGGGGTCTCTTCTATGATTCATTTGGGTCATAATCCATGACAGAATAGTCAAAAGTGCATAAATGGACCCAGCTAAATATGTTTTTTTTTTTTAAATGACCTTTGATGGGCCCTGGTTATTTAGGTTGTGGAAAAATGTGAATTAGTGACTATTTTAAATGAACTTTACTGTGTAATAGATTTCAAACTGGGCTAGATCAGTAGTAACCAAGGGTAATAAAAAAGATTTCTTGAAATAGTTGTTTGATGGCAGAAATATGACAGTATTTTATTATATTTTTGGAATCCGTTCTAAAATATTTCCTTTAAGTTTATTTTTTCTGTAACGTGCCTTTTAGGAGCATGTTGATTTATAATTATGTGGAAGTGTGCTGCATAAAGCAAAATGGTCTCTGGACTATAAGTGGGTTTTGTTCTTGTTATTAGACCATCAAAAGTGAAAGTAAAAGTTGCCAGTAATGACTTGTGTTTTCTCCATGAGAAGTGTGATTAACAGAATTTTTCCCCACCTAGAGTGTGATTTACAGAACTTTTAATTTACTTCTATATTTAGGATCTCTGATCCTTGGGTGAATTCTAAAGTCATTGGGATACTTTTTCTAATTCTTTGTAGAATGAGCCATTGGAGGAGTATGTTGGCCCTGTAGGGCCACCGTAATAAATTGGCACAAACTGGGTTACATCAAAGCAGAAGTTTATTCTCTCACAGTTCTGAGGGACTTGAAGTGTGAAATCAAATGTGATCAAGGTCATTGACCCTCCTAAGCTTCTAGGGAAGTATTCCTCCTTGATTCTTTGAGCTTCTGGTGGTTCAAGGCAATCTTGCTCTTTCTTGGTTTGTACTGCTTCACTCGAATCTCTCCCTCTGTTTTCTTTCTTTCTTTCTTTCTTTTTTCTTTTAATATATTTTATTGATTTTGTACAGAGAGGAAGGGAGAGAGATAGAGAGTTAGAAACATCGATGAGTCATCGATCAGCTGCCTCTTGCACACCCCCTACTGGGGATATGCCCGCAACCAAGGTACATGCCCTTGACCGGAATCGAACCCGGGACCCTTCAGTCCCCAAGCCGACGCTCTATCCATTGAACCAAACTGGTCTCGGCTCTCCCTCTGTTTTCATGTGACATTCTTCCCTGTATTCCTGTGTCTTGTGTGTCTAGGTGTCTCTGTGCCCAAATCTCACTCTCCTTTCTTTCAACAGTAGTTGAATTCAGTGTCCATGCTACATCCAGGATGATTTTCTCTAAAATCCTTAACTGATTACATCTGCATAGACCCTATTTCCAAATAAAGTAACATTCTGAAGTTCTAGATAGGCATCAAATTGGGGAGGAGAGGGGGAGATGACAATATTTAACCCACTAAACGTGGAAATACTATTGTCTCATGCTTGCCTCATTTCACATCGGCCCGACCAGCTGTAGAGAGGAGGGCCTCCTGGGATGAGTGGCTGACACTGGGGAGGCTTCAGGATAGAGCACAGGAAGTGATCTGGCAGTACAAACATCCTTCGGGCCCTGCATGTTCCAGGGTGCATTTATTGGATGAACTCGCAGCTAGATCCTTGGCCTTGCATGAATTCCCCCAAAGCCTCTTGATTCTTCTATTTCTGGGAGCATGATCAGTAAGTTCTACCCTGATATGTAAGCCTAATTCACCACGTGTGAGCCTAGAGGGTAGCCAGCCAAACTCGCTGTCTATTCAAGGCTGTCGTTTGTGTCTTAACAAATACTGCTAACAGCCCCCGTGTTCTCATTGAGTCTCATTCCTATCAGTGCGGTGGATGGATGAGGTGGGATTCAGAGACTTTGTGAAAGAACATGGTGAGGTGGGATCTGTAAGAAGTTCAGGAAATGTAGTGTGAGCATGGAGGCTCTGCTAGAAGGCCCCTAAACCAGAATTAGAGCGAACATATGCTGGCCATCGGTCCAGTGCTATGGATTATATCTTACGCCTTATGCCTTAGTGGTCATGAAGTGGGGCTTCTGGGACCAGAATCTCAGTAACTAATTGATTTCTTCAAGCCTCAAATATTTTATATGGAGAATGGGAATAATAATTGTAACTCCTCTTAGACTTGTGGTAAAGATTAAATCAATCTATGTGCAAGTATTTAGAACAATGTCTGACAACGGCATGCATTTAATAATGACCAATTGTTATTACTATTATATACAAGGTACTTTAGTTGAACCCTTAAGGGTTAAGTATACATAACACTTAACCTCAAGGAGGGGATAAATATTATTAACACTGTATGGTACTTACAATTTGTAAGACTCTTTATATGACTATCTTAAAGGCCCTTCGATGTAGTCAGTAGAGTTATAGGCTAGATAATGAACTTGAGAGAAGTTAGGTGACTTGTTTAGATACACAGAATTAATGGCAGACCAATGCATCCAAGTCTAGGTTATCTGACCTACAGGCCACACCATACAAATGAAAGGAGAAGAGAAAAAGTTGATGGATAGTCAGTAACTCTATCTCCAGCTTCGGTGAATGGAAAACCGAACTGAGAAGCATCCTGTATAATGGAAAATATACGGATCTAAAAGTCAGAAAACTTGCATTTTAGTGTGCCCTCCTTCTCTGGAGCATGCCCACACCGTCCCCTTTCCCTGTTCATCTCACCCCCTTCCCCAGACTCCTTAACTCTGCCTTTCCCTCTCCTAAGCTCCCAGGGTCCTCCTCTTGCTTCTTTAACATTTTTCTCCTGAGCCTACGCAGCCCAGCTGGCTCACTCCTACTACCTCTGTAACTTTCTAAATAAACTTTCTCTTATAATTGAAAAAAGAAAGAAAGCCTGCATTTTAAGCTCTTCTCTGCCATGTGAGCTGGAGGACGATGTCCAGGCTTTTGCAAAGCCTACTGACTATTAAGGAGATGAATCGTCACTCCTCAAGTTCACGTGATGGATTTCAACTGGTAGAGCCTCCTAGGAGCTGTCATATGCAGATTCCTTTTGCATTTGCTGAGTTTGTATTTTCTGGAAAACTAGTACAGGCTCTGGCTCCAGGACAACTTGTTTGTGGAACGTTCTGGTTGCAGAATGCTCTGGAGACATTCCCATGTGCAGTTTCTGATGCAGCAGGGATGGGGCTTGTACATGTTGACGCTATGGAAATGTAATGTGACTGCGCTTGGACAGGTGCCTGAGTCAGACCACCCACCAGATTTATTTTGCTGCCAAACAGGTCAAACAAATTCAGTTGAAGAGGCTTTGAACTTTCTTGATAATGAATAATTCACATTTCATTTTCAGCGCATGTTGAATTATATTGAACTATAAATGCTGAAAAGGACTTTTGGGTGCAGATTCTTTCTTCCCCAAGAACTTTCCCCTTTGTCAACTTTATGTTCAGGATTTGCTTTTAAAAATTAAAAATAAAAAAAAATATCATCCTATGAATACAGGTGCCGGGGGTGGGGAAGGCCAGGAGGAGGTCAGAGAGGAAGGGGGAGAAGAGACATATGTACTACTATTTCTAATACCTTAAACAATAAAATTTAAACAATTTTAAAAATTATACTACCTTGCTGAGTGAAAGAGAATTTTTAAAAAAATAAATCTGACCATGAAATGTTAATCAGCGTTCAAGGTTATCTTTCAAAAAAAAAAAAAAATTCTACTTTATGTCCTTTCCTGTGTTTGTTGGCTAGAGGTAGTGGCCAGAACCTGTCTGATTCCCATCAATTCTTGCCCGATTGAATATTCTTCCATGTGACTTGTAGGTCATTCTTCCACAATAGTGTTAGGCCTGGAATATGGCAGGCATTCAAAAAACGCTTGATGACTTGAAGTGCTTGTCCATTTCCATAACACAGGTAGTTCTTATCTTAGACCTCTTCTACTAGTAAACGGATCCATTTCCTCTGACCACTGAGATCAAAGTCTCTCGTGTCTTATTAAGAACAATCAATGCATCAGGAAGCTGCCTTGGAAAGATGTATTTGATATTATATCCCTCTTGTCAATGACAGGTGGTTGTCAACAACCAAAACCGTTCTGCCTTAATCTGAGAAACAGTGACTGCATCTCAGCTCTTCTTATTCAGAGACAACTAAGGCGTTAAGCGCCTGCTGGCACCTACTCCACTGTGCAATTACCCTAGAACAGTGGTCGGCAAACTGTGGCTCGCTAGACACATGCGGCTATTTGGCCTCTTGAGTTTTTAGCAAAGGCCAGCTTAGGAGTACCTTAACTAAGTTAATAGCAATGTACCTACCTACACGGTTTAAGTTTAAAAAATTTGGCTCTCAAAAGAAATTTCAATCATTGTACTGTTGATAATTGGCTCTGTTGGCTAATGAGTTTGCCGACCACTGCTCTAGACCCAAGGGAGAGACTTCCCAACCCCAGGAAACCGGATTCTCTACCAACATTCAGGCTGGTGAGATTGAATTGGTCTATACTTCCATGTTTTTTTCATCATTTTTTTAAAAAAATATATTTTATTGATTTTTACAGAGAGGAAGGGAGAGAGATAGAGAGCTAGAAACGTCAATGAGAGAGAAATATCGACCAGCTGCCCCTTACTGGGGATGTGCCCACAACCAAAGTACATGCCCCTGACTGGAATCGAACCCGGGACCTTTCAGTCCGCAGGCCGACGCTCTACCACTGAGCCAACCCGGTTTTGGCTGTTTTTTCCATCTTGATAAATCTTACATAACCTGGTCCATCAGCAAGGCAAATAAATGCCCTGCTCCCATTTTCTAGTGTGTCCACAGTGAAGACTATGTTAGTTTATGTTCCCCTAAAATAACATTTTTATTTATGTTCTATAAGGAATCTTCGGGCACCATTTAGATATTGATTCCTTTGTCTAAGCTTCCCTATGACTCTTAGACTCCCCCCCACACTATGAAGCGAAGTCTCCTTGATGACAACTCATACTATGATCAATCAGAGCCACCAACTCCAAGAATGACATTTGTGACAGGGGTGTAGAGGGGGTGAGAACAGCTAAGCAACTGCTCAGAAAAAGGCTGTAAATCATATCTCCACAACAGCTTTTAATAGCTCACAGACACAGAAGCGCATCACAGCTATTTTCTCAGAGGCTTCTTTTGATGGCAGTACTCTGATCTCTCTCTTCCTTGAACTCCTTAGACCTTTGTCCTTTATAGCGGCGGTCGCCAACCTTTCAGACATCATGGACCATGGATTGGCGACCATTGCTCTACAGTGTAGCTTAGTGGTTAAGTGGTTGGTCTTTAGAACCACATTGCCTAACCTTGAATCCAGTCTATACCATTCACTAACTGGATGACCATGGGAAAGTTACATATCCTTTTATTTTATGCCTCAGTTTTCTTATCTGCAAAATGGACCCGATAACAAAACCCAATACATAGGGGTTCGTGTGAAGATTAAATAAATAAATCTATGTAAAACACGCTTAAAACAAAACCTGGCATTTTGAGTTTGTTCTCCCAATGTCTGTATATTTACCTGTAAGACCTAAACATGCACTAAATAGTGTATTGTTCATGTCACACAATAGATTTTTAGAAGAAAATTTTATAAGATGAGGTTAAAAATAAATAATAAGAGGACCTCCTAGGAATGTTTTTCCTCTCCCCACTGTGGAACGAGGCCATTCAGATTTTTATCTTAATAGGGTGGAATGATTTATGTAAACAGGGAAATAAAAAAGTCCTTAATGATTATAAATGAGGGGTGACACACTTTCACCCCTAGTGCCTTACTTCCCACAGCACCTTGGTCCAGGAATGTTTATTAAATGAGCTCAGGACCCATTTCCGCACAGATTTCTTTCACTGTATGTTTTCCACCCTGATAAGTTATGCCACTCTAGTTTGATAAAAGCAAAAGATCAGGATCTATGTTTATGAAGCTCAGAAGGTAGAATTTTATATTTTTCCCCCTGCAAATACCACACATATCTGTTTCATCTCTCTTTTAACTCCAGAGAGAGCCGGTCGAGAGAGCTGTTTTTCTCTTTAGGAATTTCCTTCAGATTATTCTCATTTCAGTAGGCTAATCCTCTGTTTTTGAGTTTCTTCTGCAGAAATTACATATATCTCAGAGCCAGGGGGTTCTCATTTCTAATTTGCAGCGAGTAGCAGATGGAAAGGAATGCCTCCAGACCTTAGATCTGGTTTCCAAAGGAGTCCTTAGAAGTAACAGAGAAGTTGTGGGGTTCGGTAATGAAGGAGGTAGTGGGGGGGTGGAGGGATAGAGGGAAAAATAGACACCAACATAAGCAGATTATCTCTAATGTTTTACAGAGCGTTCTGGGTCTTTATAAATACAAACCACAGGGAAACCCGGCATCTGAAAGCTGTTGGAGCAATGCCCTTGGAGGAGGAGGAGGGACAGGAGGTGTGGTTGCTGGTTTCCCCAAAGAGGAGATTGTCAGCCAGTTCAATGAGAAACATAAAACCCCGCGAGATGATAGACTAATGGCAGAGAGCAACTAGCCATTATGTTGGGACTAAGCATCTTTCATTCAATTCCCAGGCACAGACCTTAATGTATGTTTCCCACGTTGGGAGCAGAAGGGAATGAATGAGCCCCCTAGCTGCATGAAAGATGCCAGGGTGTTAGACTAGGAAACTAAGGCATAATTACCTTGATGAACATAGGCATTAAATACTAGCTAATTTAATATTTGTTCACTCACTTCCTGGGGAGAATCGAATACAAATCTGTCTTTCTGTTTCTCTAAGTCACATATGTCAAACACAAGGCCCGCGGGCCAAATCCAGCCCGCCAGGCCTTGCAATGTGGCCCGCACCGCGCTGTCATCACTGCACTCCGCTGTCAGTTTATGACATTGTCAGTTTATGACTGTTCAGTAAACCATTCGGCCCGCGATTTAGGCTGGATTTTAGATTTTGGCCCCTTCTGTGATTGAGTTCGACACCCCTACTCTAAGTCAAGAAACAAATTGTAGCGGGTGGGTCCTAAGAGATTATGGAGTTAGGATGCTCCATCCTCTTAATTTCTGACGGGGAGGGGAAAGCCATCCTCTTTGGGTGCTTGATGGACAGGCTCCAGGGACCAATTCAGCGCCTACCTACCCAGGTCTTTGTAAACAGATAGGGCTGGAGGAGTGGCTCCTAGCCCTGACTCACAAGTTTTGTGCCATCCAAGGCTTCTATTCTCTAAAGTAAAAGTGACAAGAAATAGAGGGAACTATCAGAATAATTCCTCCCAGCTGTAAGATTTGGAGTGAGGCACCGGCAAAGGCCGAGTGTGCCTGCTCCAGTTAAGAACTCTCTCGTTCTTTATGGAATTTGAGTATTAAACGAAGCCCCAAGGTTTGTGGGTTCAGGTTCCAGTTGTTTACTCACTAACATACAAGAGCCCACAAAGACTGCTCACGAGGCTCTGTGCTTCAGATCACTCCCACCAAACATGTTGATGAGTTAAGTATAACCGAATCAGAAACATACGGTTCACATTTCTGTGGAAATCCACAGGGTATATTAAGGGAATTAAAGGGAAATGTGTTAGGCCAAACATGTTTAAGAACTTAACAAAACCAAAATCCACCAAAATAGTTGAACATTTTTCTGGTTGAGTCTGTTCCAGTTTATTCTTTCCCAAATAGTGTGTTTTCTCAATTACTCTTCAACTTAAATCTTTATGTGATGTGATTCATAAATAAAAGGGATAGGTTACAGTGAATTTCCCAATCTGTTTACTTATATTAATCCCAAGTAGTGAAGATTATCTCAGCTAATGATTCAACCATGTTAAAAACTCCAGGGAATTTGAACCAGTTACAGAGGAGCTAAATTGTGAAATGGTGAAGTCAAATTATATAATATATTGAACCGAATCCTTTCAAGTACATGAATTATTTTAACTCATCCATCAGCACTCTTATTGTTTAAGGCACTGTCCCTACGTGTTTGGGGACAGGCACATTTTGAAAAAATAAATAAAACAGACATGGATCATGCTCTTAACGAAAATATAAGGCTGTTACAGTCCATGCTAAATTATTCTAAAATCAGAGGTATGGTTTTCCTTACTACACAGCTTAAAGCAATTTTACCAGATTTCTTTGTAAAGTGACTTTTATAAAGTGGGGAAGAGCCCATTACCCATGTGCAGAAATGACAGGAATTCATGCAGTTAATGGTCATGTAATTTAGCATATGCCACAAGAAAATACTTTCTCACTCTAAAAAGAGGTGGGAATTACCCTCTATTTGAAACTCTTGAAGATAATCTGATTTAAAAAAAATTAATATTCCCACGAGTGAGAGAGAAAATTGGATTAGAGTGTATTCTTGTCATTGGCATTTTGGGGTTCTCCAGGGAATATGTCTAATTTTACTATAGAACATTACGCAAAAGTAAATTCATAATGAAGAGAAGGCAGATTAACTTTCTATTTACTTTCTAACAGCAATAGAAAAAACAAAACAAAACAAACACCACTAAGTCACCCTCACCGGTTTGGTTCAGTGGATAGGGCGTCAGCCTGCAGACTTAAGGGCCTCAGTTCAATTCAGGTCAAGGGCATGTACCTTGTTTTCGGGCATATTCCCACTTGGGGGTGTGCAGGAGGCAGCTGATAGATGTTTCTCTCTCATCGATGTTTCTAATTCTCTGACCCTCTTCTTCTCCTCTCTGTAAAAAATCAATAAAAAATATATTAAAAACAACAACAACACTAAGAACCATAGTTTAGCAACTGAAAAGACTGTAGGGGAATCCTAGACTTTAGGTGTCAGAAAGCAATACATGATAACTAAATAAAAATCTCATTGAGTTATATTACTGATCTACACTGCTGAAATATAACCATGGCAGTGCTTACCTCTGCTGTAACATACAGGTGTCATGCTGTTGATTATTTTCAGGCTCTCCAGCTGTCTTGAAGAGACCAAACCCCTTTCCTTCATTTTTCTTGGAAAAGGCAACATCCTAAGCTGACAGTACCCATCAGCCAGTGGCCTTTGATAGAGGCAATTCCTTGAAATGGAGTCTCTTTGGGGGCTGTGGTAGTTTAGGGTCTCTGCCATGAGTTGCGGTCTAGGCAATTATATGATCCGATTGAGTCCCATCCTATTGGAGGGATGGCTGTCAGGGAAACCCCAAGGTGGTTGCTGCTAGCTTGAAGCAGGTGTTAGTAGGGGGCCACTTTGAGGCCCCGGGGGACAGCGCTGAAAGGGGGAGGAGTAGAGTCCCAACACTCTTACTCTGCAGAGGTAGTCAAGCAGGGTGTGTGTTTTGTTCATTATCAGTATGTGTTCAGTCACAAAGTGCATGATTTGAGGCACTTATGGACAGGCACATTTGAGGCCCTTATGGACGGGGCAGTTGCGGGGATGAAGTGTGTAGCAGAAACTGGGAACTCTCTAAAGAGCATAATGAAGATTTCTGGCTTAACTGGTGTCCTTACCTGCGATCTTATCCATGGTTCTGGGTAAATACAGCAGCAGCATCTTGAAGGATCTCTGGTTCTTGACAAGGGTGTGCTGGGGGTTGTCAGCGAAGAAGACCTCAATAAGCTATTGCCCACAGAGGGATGATCACGGTGGGGTGGGAGCGGGGAGTGGTGGAAATAGTGGCAGGAAAAAAGAGGCCCAGTCCTGGTGCAAAATTCAGGTTCTCTTTCATTTCAGGAAAATGTCAAAGAATTCCAGCAGGAGGGGAGTGGGACTAGAGCATTGGGATGCTATTGAGTAGTGGAAGTGAAATTTGGTCAGTCTAAAAGTTAACTGTCCAATTCTATTTGGGACACCAATTACATACAGAGCATTAAAGATGAAGTCTTTTCTTAAGAGAAAATGTTAAAGCATTCCAAGAAACCTATTTTATTGATAATATGATTCAATATTTAAAAAGTAAAGAAAGGAAACCTCAGTGATTTTATGGAAAGCCTTAAAATATAGCAGCCTCGTCTACCTTAATCATATGGAGTTACTTCACAATGTTGTTGCCATTATTTGTAATCTTATTTCCCTAAAGATTCTGTTAGAAAATAGGATGTATTGTGGTGTTTTATAAAAATGCTTGAATAATTTGAAAACAGGAACTATAAAAACAGACATGCTAATGGAGACAAAAAGAGCTTTGTTCAATAGGAAGGGCTGGATCCCATAGATAGGATGTAAAAAACCTAATTTTTTAAATGATCTGTTTCATTACAGTTTAGACTGACCAGTACACTGAATCAAATATTTTACCTATTTTTATTTTTGGAAAAATCACAGTACTTAGGATTTAAAACGATCAGCCAGTCACCTTAGCCATCCTGATCATATACCTTCAGCCTACCAATCAATAGCATCTCTCTAAATTAATAAGAAAGTCTACTTCACTTGAAGGGAATACATTTTTTGGCTTCAGATTTAGAAGGGAAATTTAGCATATTGAAAACTCCTTTTTTTTTTCTGCAACAGATTTGTAAAAATAAGCTAATGAATGTACCTGGTTCAGTTTTGTGTCCTAGTGACTTTGAACCATTTGTAACCCCTCCTTTTCCTAATGCATGCTCTCTCCACCACACCATGTACTTATATCTTTATAAGAAATGTCCTTCTTCAACTGACTACCTAAGAGAATTCCTACTTATCTTTCAAGCAAGACTTGCCCAGCTCTCCCTTCCTCCCATCATGCAGTTAGCTATGCCTTCCTTTGCTCTCATGCCATGCTTTTCATATTTTTAACAGAGTAATTTCCTAAGTATATAGACCTCCCTGTTTGATGGCTACATAACACAGTCTTAAGAGACCAGGAGCGCCAGACAGCCTAGATTCAAATCTAAGCTCCTGGCTCTGTGATCTTGGGCAGTTCACTCTAATCTGGGGGCTTTTGTGTGCTCACTTATAAGATGTGGATGATAATAAAATTTACCTTACAGGCATTTTATAAGGAATGATTAAGTTCATATATATAAAGGACTTAGATGTTTTAAGTATTCTGTCATGCATATTGTAGCCCCAGGATTTAATACATGATATTTGTATAACATATATTTATTTTATAACTTATTGGTACAAACATTGCTGAAGAATGTTAAGTTATACATCCATGCTTGTCCTATTCATGAAGAACAAAAGGGAAAGTTGCCAATACATTGTTAATATTATGGAAAAATAATTCTAACAGGACCAGTTTAAAGAAAAAAAACACATTTGGAGGCTCTCCACATTAAACAAATTAACCAGAAAATTGCCCAATCTTCAGTACATACTGCCCGGGCTCCTCCTTTGATTTTAAGTTCCTAACCATTAGAAAAATAATGTTTACCTCTGTTTTGAATTTCTACTAATCTAACCTGGCCAGAGAGACCTAAACAAGCTTAAATCTTCCCTAATTTTTTCTTCATTTCCTCTAAAACATATGGAATATGTTTGCTTTATTGTTTTAAGGAGTTGTTTTATTGATCCTTTTATAGGATCCTTTAGTACAAAAGGTTTTGATATAGTGGAACAGTATGCCGTTAATCTAGTAATAACAATGATATACTATCAAGACCTGGTGTATATGTGGCCTTATCAGTTCCCAGCCTTTTCACTGCTGCTTTAATTTCTACCCTCTCACTTTAAAACATTTTCCCAGTTGTTCCAGGAAATGGATTTCCAGTGCTGGCCAGGTCTCCTTCTTCTGATATTGCTTCTCAGGGAAGTAAAGTCCCTGGGGTTCATATCCCTGTCATTTCTTTTCCCGTTTTTAATTTCTCATTAGTGTTTTGTCAGGAGAACAATTTTTACCTTTGCTCTTTCATTCTGAAAATATATTTCAAGAGTCCATTATTTTCCACTGAAATATTTCCCTGTGGTTTGGCTTATAATCCTTTTACTCATGGCTAAAGCTAACATCTCTCCTTCTTCTGCTTATTTTTACACATGGCACCTCCAAGGCCCTTGTACTAAATTTCTCTATATATTTTTGAAGGCTTTCTGCATATAAAAGTTCTATATTCCTTTCTCCACTTTACTGTAGTGGCCTGCATTATCCTGACTCCGGTGAGTTTTAACTTTAAACATTTTCAATTGATGGATCTTTAGCAGTTTCTTAACTATATTTCTTTCTTTCTTTTTTTCCAATAGTATGTGTCCCAAGAGCTCTTAGAAAATCCAATCAGGGTACTTTTGTCTTTCTTTCAAAGCCAATTCTTTACTGATTCCTGTCATATTCTTAGCTGGCTATTGAACTCATATTTAGTCATCTTATGTACATTTATGTACATTCTCCTGAAAGTTGGATAAAATATATGAATGTTTCTTTCTCTTTTTCCTTGTGGTTTCTTGCCCTCAAATACATTTTATATAATGTAAAATTTGGCCTCTGAAACCAAGACTCAATCTAGTGTTACTATGACTTTCTGAAATGTTATTATATGAACAAATATTTGGGCTCATCTCTTATCCTGTAGATACTTTAAAATGAAAAAAACAGCATTAGGGAAGAGAGAGAGAGAGAGAGAGAGAGAGAGAGAGAGAGAGAGAGAGAGAGAGCGAGCGCGAGAGCGCAAGGATAAGGAAGAAAGTAGAGCATGCACACATAAAGGGTAAAGCAAATGAGGCAAAATGTAAAAAAAGAAAAAAGAAAAAAAAAGACAAGAATAAAAAACATCTCATGCTAAAATAAAGCACTATATTCCCATGAAGAAATTGGGAGAACAATGACTATAGATGACTTCCCAAATAATATGTGGCATCAGAATTAGAGGAAGAAAAACAGAAAGCCAAGGAAGAGTATAATTAAAGAACTTAAAATTATAGAAAAGATTCTTATTCATAACTACAAAGATTTCCATAGTAAAAACAAACAAACAAAGCAACAACAAAAAACCCACCAAACAACAACAAAATTTTTTTGTTTCTTTAAGGAAGTCATTATCCTGGTATTTCATTGGCCATAGAGGTTACTCTGCTATCCTATTATTTTCCCTTCTGCAAAAATCACATGGCATAATTTCTCCTCCTCATTCCTCTCTCCCTCCTTCTCCACTGCCATTTTAGTATCTATTACATACAAGCCCCTTGTGCACATTATTTCATTTTATCCTCATTATAATCTGCAAGTTAGTAATTATTATCCCATTTTTCTTTCTTTTTGTGTGTGTGTGTGTGTGTTTTGTTTTGTTAATCCTCACCCCAGGATATTTTCCCATTGATTTTTAAGGAGAATGGAAGAGAGGGGAAAAGACAGAGAGAAATATCCATGTGAGAGAAACACATCAATTGGTTACCTCCTTCATGAGCCCCGGCCAGGACCTAGGTCGGGGAGGAGTCTGCAACCAAGGTACATACCCCTGACCGGAATCGAACCCAGGGCCCTTTGGTCTGCAGGCTGAAGCTCTATCCACTGAGCCAAATTGGCTAGGGCTATCCCATTTCTCAAATGAGGAAACTGAGACCTCAAAGGTTAACTTCTAAATCTGATTTGGGACAAATAGTAAGACATATATATCTATACCCTCTCTTCTCTGTCCTGCTCCAATAACAAGAATAAATTTTAAGAGAGATGAAAGCCACAAATAGATAAGCCATACAATCAGTGGTGACGTCAGCCAATTCTCTGGCGGTGATGTGCCACACATCACAGTCTCAGATCAGTGTCTTCACCTGATCAATGGCCTTTGTCTTTTCTCCTCCCCTTCCATGTTTCTCCCCTGTAGGGAACACATCCAGTCTCTTTGGCTACATCTGTAATCAAGTGTTATTCCTCCTGAGATCAGGCCCATTAGATATGAGATAGCAATGACTGCTATCACCCAACAAATACCTATTGAACATGAGCTAAATGTCATAACCTGTGCTAAGTGCTCTGGTATCTAAACTCACCATCCCCAACCAGAGTCTACTGGGAGTTGCAAACAAATGAACAAGAACTGTATTTAATGAGAGGAGTACAGTGTTCAATAAGGTAGTTGAAAAGGTCTCCAGGAGGAGATGGTATTTACCTGAAACCTGAAAAGATGAAAATGATATAATCAGGGGGAAAAATGGTAGAGGCAAGACTGTTTGACATGGGGTTTTATAATAGACTCAACAGCATGAGAAAACCATGACATGTTCAAGGAATTGAGAAAAGTCAGTATGCAGGGTAGGAAGTATGAGGGAAGAAATGATAAAGTATTTCCGTGGCTCTTCATATTGTGGTCATCTTTTTCACTGAAGAAATTCGTTTCTGAAATGGTCTTTATTTTCACCTGATGTCACTTGCGTGTCATCTGCGGAACCTAGAGAGCCCTTGGCTTGAAATCATGGTTTGCAGAGCAGATATCTTATCATCCTCCTTTTCGAGACATAAATCAATATTCCTTGTGAAAAGGAAGCCTTTGTTCTCTTTCATTAGGAAAAGCTTCACCGACCACAAAGATGTTTATTTGTTTTGTTCCAACTTTTTGCCTGGACAAGCAGGACCTAAGTGAGAGTCCCTGGAGCCTGGGCTGGACGCAGGCTGGGATGTTTCTGGCCAGTGGGTAGAAGAGCAACTTGCTCAAGGAGATCCAAGGATGGAATGGAAATCAAAATCCAGGGAGAAAGTTGAAAGGCTCAACCTCAAGAGGCAAGGCCAGAGGGCCAGAACTCACCCGATTATCCAGGAACAAGGAAGCCATTTGGCTAGGAGGCGAGTGAGTACTAGCCTAGAACAAGGGATTTGGACAAGAGAGTGGGAGTGGACCCTGGACGTGCTCCAGGAAAAGTTGGAGTCGTCCCAGGGACATTTTTACAGGGCACATATGGTCTCAGCTGTGAGTGAGGAAGGAGCTGTTAAGAGCTAAGCTGGTCCTTAAGGAGGTATCAATCTTTTTGGGGTAAACATATGTGAGAACCAAAAAAAAATTACAATGTTATCTGAGAAGTTCCATAATCAAGGCATGTGCCAAATGGGAGCAAACTTGAGGGTTTTAATGAAGACTTCATAGGAATGGCGTTGGAAAGACTGGTACGAGTCAGATGATTGGACAAAGGTAAGAAAAGCCTAAGCAGAGAAACCGCTTGGACCAGGGTTGATGTAAAGGGCCATCACATTGTATTCAAGGATCAGTGGCTAGACTGTAGAGCAATCATGTATGTGGAGTACGCAAAAAGCATGTTGGGACCTCTTAGGTATAAACTAAGGAGCCATCCTGGAGCAGGTAGGGTTAGGATTGAGAAAATTCACCATACTTTTGGCTTCAGCAGATCATTTGGTGCCATCTGGGTTAGCATTGACATGCTAAAGAATCAGACTTATTGGATAGAACACAGCAGCCGGAGTCTCAGGATGATGATAATCAAGTTTCACGTAGGTGATGATCAAGATGGTTTTGATCTCCAGCCGTCACTGAGGTTCTGGTCATAGAGCATCTGCCTTTAGTTTATAGGGTTCTATAGGCCTATACAAGCAGGCTGGCCTTCTGGAGTCCTGGTTGTAGAAGTGTAGGGTAAAATGTGAAATGAAAGCCTAGATACAGTAATAACTAGAAGACAAATATCGGGAGGTCATTGACAAGGCTGATTCTTGGTGGGCTTGTAACATGGGGAGGGCTAAACCAACATATACCAGTTGCCAATATAAGGGCAGCAAGGCTAGCTCCAGACCCCAAGGGTCCTATCCTCCCAAAAAATGACTGGCTCATGAAAAATCATCTTCAAACCTGAGCAGGATTGAAACTTTGGAGTGAAAAATCTTTGGAACCTGTGACTGAATAGGAGCAGCCGAAAGACTTGCTTATATTAATCAAAGGGTTTTCTGTGCCATCGTGAGAAACCGAGGCTTTATTCTTTGGGTAACTAGTAATTTTTGAAGAAGTTTGAGAGGTAAACAAACATAGTACTTATTTTTGGAAGACCACTCTGGTGGTACTATGGAGGGCTTGGGAACTTGGAATCCCAGGAGGCATTTTGCCCTACTAAAAGCTCCATGGTAATGGTTTGAATTGAGTCAATGGCAATGGCGGTGGGAAGAGCAGTGGAAATAGGGAATACTGATTTACTCCTTTTTGAGTTATTTTATTGGAAAAAGATGTGGTTTAAGACTTTTTGAAAAGACAGTTGCATTACATGTGTTCCTTTACAGGCCATTGAGCTTCACCTTTAAATGGAGAGATGGATTCTTTAGATGTTTATCCATCTTTCTCCTAAACCTACATTAAAATCCTTCTATTAATTGGGAAATATCCTTGATTGCCATTAGTGTCTTTTTTCTCTTCTTTTAAATGTAAGACTTAGCTCTCTTACTGTTGGGTCTGATCAAAAAATTGAATGGATACTCCTTCGCCTGGGAATTAACCTTTAGATCATTTCACAGCCAATGTCCCCTTTTGCTTAGACCAGTGTTTTTCAACCTTTTTTGGGCAAAGGCACACTTGTTTCATGAAAAAAATCACGAGGCACACCACCATTAGAAAATGTTAAAAAATTTAACTCTGTGCCTATATTGGCTATATATAAAATAATTCTCTTGAATAGGAATCAAATAAACACAAAGAAAGTATTTTATAATTACTTTATTATGAAATATTAAGTAAACAAAATAGTGAAAAATTATAAAATTCTTGTCTGCACCTACGGCACACCAGGCAACATCTCGGGGCACACTAGTGTGCCGCGCGGAACAGCGGTTGAAAAACGCTGGCTTAGACAAATCCCTCTTGCTAAGGCCATTATCTTTCCCCTCAGGATTTGCCCAGACAATTCTCTGCCCGGAAAAAGCCCGCCTAGAGTCCTTTAAAATCTCAGTCCCCCTGTCCTTGGTTGCTGGCGCCATTTTGGGGCTTAGCCCGTCGGATTTTCCAGATGATCTAATAAAGTCACAATTCTTTACCCCTGTCAGCCTGTGCATTCCTCCTTTGGTGACCCTAACCCTCCTGATAGGATATTGATCCTTAAGCTGTCAGCTGTCTTTTTCTTGACGTGAATGAAATCATGTAATAGATTGGGGAAGAATGATAAGGTAGATGCTTAAAGTTCCTGATCCCCTAGGTCAGTGGTCGGCAAACTCATTAGTCAACAGGGCCAAATATCAATAGTACAATGATTGTAATTTCTTTGGAGAGCCACATTTTTTAAACTTAAACTTCTTCTCACGCCACTTCTTCAAAATAGACTCGTCCAGGCTGTGGTATTTTGTGGAAGAGCCACACTCAAGGGGTCAAAGAGCTGCGTGTGGCTCATGAGCCGCAGTTTGCCAACCACTGCCCTAGGTGGAGCAAAGGGGCTAGTTATGCTCACGGTCAGGGAGACTGAGATGACTGAGAATAAAGATTTTTGGCTACTTCAAAGTCTTGGCCAGGTGATGCAATATGGAGAGAAAAGCCTTTCATAAGAATGAAGTTTGAGCAGATTGGGTTTCATGAGATGACTTGGGACGTTTTCATCACGGGCACATGCAGAGATCCCAATAGCAAGTGATAACGGGCTCCCAGAAACTCTGCACAGGCATTGAATTTGTGCTAGATAATTCACATGAGAGGCAATGAGCTAAGCCCAGAATTAATTTCAAGCCACCTCCCTTTCTGTTTAAAGGAAACCCATGCTGCTTTATGTAATTATCACATTTGGCTGAACTTTGTCTCTTTTTTTTTAATTGACATCCATCCAGATGTCAGGTAGCTTTGTCTAAACTAAGGCAAATGATCCTCCCTTCCTGCCCCCCTCCCTTCCTTCTTTTCTTCCTTCTTTCCTTTCTACTTTCACTCCTTCTTTCTTTTCTTCCTTTGCTTCCAATATTATGAATCAGCCTTTGTACTGGTGAATATAGGGTAGTGTTGGCAACTATGTTGCATACATGATATCCTATATAATAAAAGGCTAATATGCAAATTGTCCCTTTGGGAGTTCCACTGACCAGGAGTTTGACCGCTTGCTATGACATGTGCTGACCACCAGGGGGCAGCACAGAACGAGCTGGGGATGGAAGGCCCTGGCTGGTAGCCAGAAGGCCCGGATCGGCTCTGATCGCTGGCCAGGCCTAGGGACCCTACCCACACACGAATTTCATGTGCTGGGCCTCTAGTAAGTATATATTGCTAAATTAAAGGACACTGGCTATTCTGTTTGCAGCCCATACTATAGGCAAGTTTTTGTCCTCTACTTCCACTCAAGAATTAAACATTTTAATATACTCTTCACTCACAAAATGAGACAAATATTATCTTTACCCTTGAAAATGAAGTATCAGTGTAAAATGTATCTACATGGAATCTCTGTCTCAAACGTTTCCGACAAAATCTATTTTGTTATCCATATAAAACCAGAAATAAACCCATCTCCAGGGCTGAGATGAATAGTCCTGATGAAACTAAAAAATATGTAATCGTTGATTTTGAAGCCACCGTATGGCTTGCAGGGGTCTTCAAACTACGGCCCGCGGGCCACATGCGGCCCGCAGAGGAGTCTGATCCGGCCCGCCAGGTTTTTTGGGCAGTGAGCGCAGCCAAGGTGTTACAGTAGGAATTAGTAGTTCATATAGTCCGGCCCTCCAGCTCTCTGAGGGACCGTGATCTGGCCCCCACTTTAAAAAGTTTGAGGACCCCTGGTAGAGGAACACGTAGGGATTTTGCTGTTCCATTTCAGGATACTAAAAAAAAGCAAAATGTATTTTAGGGGTGTTTCGAGATGCAAAACATTAATCATTGTAATGTCTTACCTAGTACAGGGTATCAGCGACCCCCAAACTTTGGAGCATACCCTGTCTACACTTGCATAGTTCCCTAAGGATAGATTCTACTTTCCCAGGCAAAAACTCTCCCTGCTGGGAACAAACATTTAATATGGTTTCGAGAAATTGGATGCATCAGAGGATGACTTTGGTTTGGAACTGAATCGTGCAGAGAACACCAATGGGTGTGATGCCTCCATTTCTCCACACGGCGGGCTGTGGCAGAGCTGTGAACAGCAGCTTCTTCCGTATTTTGGCAGAAGCATCCGCTTCCTGGGTGGGCCCCTTGCAAGTGGGATTCTGGGAGTCTTTCCTGGAATGGAGCCTGATATCTGTTTCCTTGGCCTCTCATGATTCTCTGAGCCACCCAAATCTCCTAATAAAACCCTTTCTTCTTCAAGTAAGTAGAATGGATTCTGTTATCACAACTAAGCAGATTAGTGTATCTGATAATTGCTCTTGTAGGGTTGACAGCACTGGCAGCCAGTTTCAACTGGAACCAAACTAGATCAAATGATAGCAAGAACATAGGCTGGAAGGGAGATGCTTGGGGTGAGAGGGTAAGTGAGGAGGAGGGAGAGAGGGCTCTAATTCCTTTGGCTGCACTCATTTAATTTCGTACGGCCAATAAATGATTTGAGCATCTGGAGGAGGCTCTCTTCTATGTATTTATTATAAAATAATGCCCCTGATGTGATGTAGAATATGGATCTTGAAAATATTTTCCCATGGAGATATTCTGATATTAGTCTGGCATGTTGATGGTGGCATCTTATTTTGTAAAGTGGTAATCTCAGACATCACTTCTCCATGATCTTGATTAGTGCCTGAGACAGTATACATTTGTTTAGAGAATAAAACATTTTTCTGTCATAGAAAACAACAACAGCAAACTACCTACATAAATGCCCTTGCTCCACCCCTAAATCTGAAATTCTGAGACTAACAACCAGCACCCTGTATTTTTAACAAAGTTGAAACTTCATCCTTAAGCATGCAAAGTACCAGAATCAGTGTTTTAGAATACCAAGCAAATATTATTTTTAGAGAACTCTTAATAAATTTATTTTAAAATTGTTAACAAATTTATCACCTGGTTTCTGGTTCAATAACTTTTGCTCTGCAATTTAAACATTGCATATCAAACAGCTTCTCCCAGAGATGAAATTTCAATAACCTTTGCAACTATCTATTAAAATTCACAGCCAATAGTTTAAATATTGAAAACAAAACATTTAACTTCTACCCAGTCATCTTTTTGGCCTTTTCTAGTCTGTATCATAGGAAAAGTCATCTCGAGGAATCTAGAGCAATTGACAATTCTCTTCCATTTAATTTAACATTTATTGAGTACTTAGCATATGGTATTATTCATTGTACTAGACCAGTGATCGGCAAACTCATTAGTCAACATAGCCAAGTATCAATAGTACAACGATTGAAATTTCTTTTGAGCGCCAAATTTTTTAAATTTCAACTTTTTCTAACACCACTTCTTCAACATAGACTCGCCCAGGCTGTGGTATTTTGTGGAAGAGCCAAAGAGCTGCATGTGGCTCGCGACTCCGGTACTGGACTCCGGACATGACAGGAAGTAAATAATATAAAGGAGGAGAGATGGCCACATGGACAGACAGGTTTGATATTATGTGCCTAGGACTGTGACAAGGTGTGTAAGAGCCCAGATTGGTGATGCTCATGTGTGACCACACACGGAAATCATTTGAGACGCTTTTTAAAAAAATGCCGATGCCTGGCTCCTACTTCTAGAATTTCTAATGTATTGCTCTGAGGTGTGTGTGGCCTGGGCATCAGGATTTTTAAAAGCCCCCTTGACTGATTCTAAAATGCAGCTCCGACGAGAGAATCCGGGTTTCACAGTAGCTTCTTGGAGGGCCGGGTTCCTTGAGACAAGCCTTGAAGTGGATAAAGCAGATGTCACCATTCATCAGTCGCTCTACATCCCAATCTAACACGCCTTTTGTTCAAGTTATCCTCTGGATTAACAGCGCTAATTCAAATAAAGAACAAAGCCACAGAAAGTGGTTCCCCTGATATTTTTACAGTGTACAAAGCAGTTCCACCTATTGGATCTCCTTTGACTCTCTCCTCAAGGGTGTGGGGAGTAAAAGAAAATGGGTGGGGCCCTTTGCAGAATTATGAGGATGCAGTTGCAATGCATGTGAGGGAGTTCTGCTACCTAGATTTCCCTGAGCACTAGTGGGCTCTGCTCCAGTGTCTGTTCTTATTCTTAGGTTAAGTCAAGAGATTTCAAGTGAAAATTCTTTGGACTTGAGCTAAAAAAAATAAAAAAAATAAAATAAAATAAAAAGAAGAGACATCTGGAGAAAAGAATGATGCAAGGCTGTATACTTGGGTGGAGGTCAAAGGAAAGGCAAGGGATTTGGTGGCCAAAAAAGCAAGTGAAAGGAGTTGCTGGGCCACGCTACCATGACTTCGCAATAACAGAGAGCACTTGGGAAAATCAGCAGGTCATGTTGAAAACAACACATTCTGAGAAATGATGACAGATCCATTTATTTGCAACTTGGATGAAACTCATAAAAAAAATGAACAAAGGAGGCTGCTGAGAGAAATTGTGCTCCAGGAAGAGACCTCGGAAAATGCAGACTCAGGCTTTGCTTATCGAAGAGCCTGCTCTTAGTTTTAAGATAAATAAAAATAATTAAAATGCAGCTGTCAGTGTGTGCACTTTGCATAAGCAGTTTACCAGTAACCTCTTTGTTCAAGGTTAAGACATATATTTTGTTGTTTAACAGGGCATGGGTTAGCTTTGTTAGATATAACTCAATTGTGTCATAAAATAATCAGGCTCCTTAAAAAAATATTAGGCTGCAGAGTCATGCTAAGTCATCTATCCAGGGAGAGCCTGCATTTCCTAATTAGAAACAGATGGTGTGAGGGTGGTGCCATAAGTAACCATTTAGCTGCACACCCTTTTGGATCCATATGGAGATGAATGAAATATTAAAATTGAGACAAACCTATATGCCAAGAAAACAAAAATCATTTGGGGTAGAAAACGATTGTCTTCTATAATTCTCCCTGGAGTCTATAAGGGGAGAGGAAAATGGAAGTTACAATTGACTGCCTTTTTAAAAAAAATTTTTTTTAATCATTTGTTTAAGATGGATGGCTTCTCTGAAATTTCTTCTTTGACCTCTGCTTGCCCTTCTCCCCAATCTTATAAAGATTGGGATTGCCCACTGATGTGGTTCAGTTGTTGGGCATGGACCTCTGAACAAGGTCATGATTTCATTCCTGGTCAGGGCACAGGCCCAGGTGATGGGCTTGACCCCCAGTAGGGGGCGTGCAGGAGGTAGCTAACCAATGAATCTTTCAGCATTGATGTTTCTCTCTTTCTCCCTCTCCCTTCCTCTCTGAAATCAATCTCTATCTCTATCATATCTATCTATCTATCTATCTATCTATCTATCTATCTATCTATCTATCTATAGATTGGAACTGGTGACTCTCCCAGAATGCTTAATTCTCTTAGTGTTTAATTCTCTAAATTGTGACTGTGTTTATATCATCTTAGCAACTGAACTTAGCTCTTTGTCGGCTTTTACTAAATATTGGTTGCAAAATTGAATGTTTTGGCAATTCCTATTTGTATTCTTTTTTTTAAAAAAAAATATATTTTACTGATTTTGTACAGAGAGGAAGGGAGAGAGATAGAGAGTTAGAAACATCAATGAGAGAGAGAGTCATCAGCCAGCTGCCTCTTGCACACTCCCTACTGGGGATATGCCCTCAACCAAGGTACATGCCCTTGACCGGAATCGAACCCGGGACCCTTCAGTCCCCAAGCCGATGCTCTATCTATTGAGCCAAACCGGTTTCGGCTTTATTTGTATTCTTTGTTCAGATTGTTCTTTCTCCATGCAACACTCTTTCTTCTTAACCTCCATTTTTCCTCTTAACCAAATCTGGAATATGCCTATTCTGAACATCATTGCAGAAGTCTAGCAGAAATGCTGTCATCCCTTTCAAAGCTTTCTTGTTTCAAAGAAGGCAGCCTAAAGTAAGAGTTCTGAGTATGGCCTCTGGTGCCAGCTGTCTGCCTCCACCAGTTGTCAGCTGTTGGGATTTGGACAAGTAACTCAATCTTTTTGCACTTCAGTTTACCCTTCTGAAATGGGGAGAAGGTAGTTTCTATCTCATAACATCATTATTAGAATTAGATGAGCAAATTTTTATATAGAAACACAAGGGATCCCTGCCCTCTGAACTGTAGAATATGGAAATATGTCTTAAGCTTAGCCAGGAAGGTTCCCTTGCCCATGTCTTTGAATAAAGGAGGACTGGGATCAGTTAGAGAATTTCCCCCCAGCCAATATGGAGGAGTTGAGAGACCAGTGTTGTGGCAGCCAGAATCTAGTATCCATTCCTTTGTTGTAAGCAAACTATGTGCCTATGACCAACTTCCCTTGATTTTTCTGCCAGAGACTCATTCCCCACTCTTTCTGTTGATTCTCTAAGTTATAGATGATATTGCCAATTCATTCTTTTTTTGTTTAATTGAATCAAAGTCAGATACTATTACTTAAAACCCCCAAGTGAAAGTCTATTTAATTTGTTTTAGTTGGCTTACTCTTACAACTTTCTCCCCAACAGGCACTTTTTATTTTCTTCAATTAGCAGATAAAGAAACTGGGACTTCAAGGCTTTAAATGGTTTGCCACCCAGCTTGTAAATAAATAGTGGAATCAGGGCACAAGTCAGCTCTTCCTGATTCTTGAACTGTGATCTTCACCCTTCCATATTTTCAGTCCTTTTTAAGCTTTTTTCCTGACCCTAACGTTCAATAAACTGAAAGGATCCATACAGGTTGACAAGTGCAATCAAGGAATTGCTGAGGTACTGAGAGTTCAGTGACTAGATGCTACCAATATTCATACATTTCTTCCATTTTAATTGAGAGAATATATTTCTCCCAGGCATTTTATTTAATGCACGATGTGAGATATGTGTTTAGGGACTGACCTTCTCTTACCTGCCTACCCCAGCCTCACAATCTACATAGTTGCTACACGTGGCAGCATACACAAGCGTCACCCAGAAGACTTGGTGACTTAACATACTTCATCATCTCCTTAGCCTCACAGAGAAGTCCTTTTAGATCATGGGCCACTTTTCCTCCTGTTGGGTTATTGACAGTTTGTGTGTTCATGCTCATTAAGTAACTTCTTGCAACCTTGGCTAAATAAATTGGTAAAAGGCTGAACTCATAGTCAGCATTGCTTCATAACACACACATGCAAAGCTCATAATATATGTGACAGTTGACTCACTTAAATCACCCAATTAATTTTTTGTAGTCTTGTATAAATATCATAAAGTAGCTATAGAAATGAAAGATGTTTTCAAGTTAAATTTGACTCCACTGAACTCGTACAACCAGAGTTGACTTAGGTTTCATTTTAGATGATTTTACAGAAAGCTTTTTTTTTTTTTTAAGGCAAAATATTCTGGAAGGATTGAAGTTGTTTTGGCCTCCATTTTTCTTAATTGCCTTCTTGAAAAGCTTACTGATTTTATAATCTATTAATTTTGCAGAGGAAAAACTGTGCTCTTTTGTTGATGTAGAAAGTTTACTCGACCAATAATGCACATATGTGTATATAACTCAACCTCATCTGAAATATATTTGGTTTCAAATCACATTTTATAGGCATTTTCATTATTTCTTGGCTTTTCCCATTAGAAGAATACTTCAGTGCCTTAAGTGGCACATTCAGACTTAAGTGAAACAGAGCTGTGAGGACATTTGACGAGAGGTTAATTTAGATAAGTTCTAATTGTTGGTCTTCATCTCTCCTTGTTGATGGAGACACTGATGTTGCCATGGCAATTCAGGCTTTGCCAGGAGTCAGAAGTAACAAGGGTTCCACAAATGGAAGCCAGGCGCACAAATCAAATGCAACTCTTTTCTGTCAACAGAGCTTTGTTTTTTTGAGAGGAGTAAAATGAGAATATAGAGTTAAAGGAGAAGATTTAATTTCAGCTGTCACGCACCCGTTGAATCATTCTGGTAAAATTGCTAAGTGTCTTCCACGTGACTTAGGGAGCCATGAAAATTAGGCACAGAAGAGATAAATCTGTACAAAAGAGAGGGAAAAGTGGCACAGGAGTGGCCCTAGGGAGATCCATTTTGGGATGAAAACCAAGAATCCCTCATTCTGACTGACTGCATTGTTATTCCCTCAGCAACTGATGATATAATTTGTTGGACTTGGCTGTAGGATAAGCTTATCTCTCTTAAATATGTAGGAAGTGAAGCAGAAACAGGTAGGGAGGGAGTGGATATGCAAGAGCTTCAAGAATCTTCCTTTGATTTCCCCCCCTTAGTAATGGCCTCTAAAGGGACCCTGATTGCCTAGACATTATTTCACTTTGGCTTGGACTCTGTTTATGGCAGACAAGGAAAATAGTAGATTGGTTGGTCTGCCAAATTAACCAATCTTAAAGGAGGAATAACAACAGCGGTTGCTGGTATAATTACATGAAAATTACTGAAAGTATTTACTGTACTTTACTTACTATTGAGTTACTTTTTTAGTTTATCATGTACACCATGCTTATTAGGAATAAAACTGCCTTAAAAGTGCAATTTGGACTTTTTTTTCTCATTGCACTGTACTTCCTCACAAATACACTTTGTCAAGTATGAATGAGAATTTACTATGCCTGTAAGTTACTTTTAGTCCTGCAAATAAATAGAACACTTAATTATTGGGCTGTTGCCTATGTGTTATACTGTGCTGAAGAGCATGAGATTTGGGTTCAGGAAACTGACATTCTAGCTTAGCCATTTGCTAGCTCTGTGTTTCCAAGAAATAAAAAATCGGGGGAACCGTCGTTTCTGATCTATAAAACAGGATGCATACATCCCAGGATTGTGATGAGGAATTAATCAGAAAATATACTTGAAAGTTGCCTCTGAACTGCCAGGCACTTTAGAATACTAGATTTCATTGGTTTTCATCTGCATATTTACCTAGTAAAGACACTGCATTTGATGTTTACCAGCTCTGAAAACCAAAAGGATGCGCACATCACGTGACTTGGACTTCTCCCCTAACTGCATCCTGTGATACCCAAGATGATTTGAAGGGAGAAGCCAGACACACAGATTCATAACCTGCCCGGGAGACATACTATAAACACAAACCCAACCAGGCTTATGTCAGAGCAGGTGATGGAAAAATTAGAGGATTTTGGCCTGGAAAAGTCTGTGGTCCCATATGGTCTCGATCTAAGGAGCATTGTTCTCAGGGTGATAAGTGACTCGGGGAAGCCTGTGGCCACCACGTGCATGGCATCTCTGAAAAGCAAGGACACACAGGTGGCCGGTGCTGGAGGGAACGCCACACCTGTCATTGTAATAACACTGCCCTGCCTTTCATCCGGGCTTCTTGACAAGCTTTGCAGACACATCACTGCAGCTTTGAGAGAAGATGGTAAACCCATTTGGGGGAGAGAAGTCTTAGAATCTTGTGATCAAATAAATGTTTAAGGGTCTCCCTGTGGATTGGGACAGGACAAAGACATCCTGAGAATCCTCTTTAAGTGAATACGGTATATGATTTGTTGTTAATTTTACCAACACCCATCTCTGTTTAGATTTGGCTTCTTAGAAATATTTAAAAGCACTTAGTATGTGTGGGACAAAGTGCGAGGCATGAGGATTATATAGAAATGAGTACAGACCAGTTCTGCATGAAAGGGATTTGTACTTAAGGGATAGAAAGGCATCCATTCATAGCTTGCAAAAATGTGAGCATTGTAAGAGTGGCATAAATTAATGTTAGGCGAACATAGGAAAGGAAGTAATTTTGGTGGAGTAATTGTGGAAGGCCTTCATGGAGGAAATGGCAATAGAATAGTTAGTTGGATTTTTATAGAAGCCAAGGAATATAGATAGAAGGAATAGCTTAAGTAAATATACATGTATGTCAAAGTTTATAACAAATTTATAAATTAGCAAGTAATCTGGGATCAGCAAGTACTTGGGATTGACTAGATTAAAGATACATGAGCACTGGAAGCAAACACAGCAAGATTCAGATAAGAAATCTGAAGTCCTGGGTATCCGGACTGTGGTTCAGATGGGAGGGTGTAGGCTCCAGGTGAGCACATCCCAAGTGCACTGTGGACTACACACCCTGTAGAGGCCAGGGTGGAATCCAGATGACAGGCTCCTCTTACCCTGCTCTAAAGGCAGTGGTGAGAGGAGAGTGGATGAAACAGAATGTGTAGAGGAAGAACAGAGATGGAGAAAAAGTACCTACACTGGAGAGGTAAATAATATAGAACCTGAAGATGGAACAAGAGAGGAGATAAAGGTAGCATGTGCAGGGTACCCTTTCAGGAAGTTTATCATGGAGGAAAGAGCATATAGTAGATGAAGAATAGAAGTGTTTTTAATTATTTTAAAAAAACTAAAAGCCATTTTTGTCAGAGGTCAGTTTTTCTTGTTGAAGTGTTGTGTCACAATTGTAAAAGCAAGATTCAAAGGCTGAAAACACAATGGCACTTAGAACAAGAGGTGTAATTGATGAAGTCTAGATTTGTAAATGCAAATGAGAGCACAAATATAAATGAGGCCAGAAATATCATTTTTTGTGTGTGTGTCAAAAGTCTGTACTGACTATGCTTTGTGCCAACTTGAATGAATGAAGTTGGGATAAAGAAGAGAGTGTCTGTGTAGGATGGAGTTTATGCTGTTTCTGTCAATCCCCTCATGTTGATCTTTTCAGTGTTGTTTTGTTTAATTTTATATATGAATCAGGAATGTCTGTGCTTCTGGGAAGGGAATATAGGACATATGTATTCTCTGAACCTAGGGTTGGGCTAGGAGAAGAACAAAGAGCATACATTATGCCTCGGCATGGGCCAGCTGTAGCCTCCCTCAGTGTATTGGACAGACAAGAGTCAAATATATAAATAAGGAAAGACACCAGAGAGCCATCAATAGGAAATAGGATTTTAGTTATAAAGAAAATAGATCAGTGTAGCTGGGCCGTGAAGTCCCAAGATCCTAGGATTTTAGTTTAGTTTTCCTCCTAGACTGTTGGAAAACCAGGATAAGATATTCCATTGACCACCTTCATTTCTTCATTTATCATGTTTGACTTGAGGTTTCCCTCCCTCAGAGCTCTGGGACCTATGCTCCTGCAATTTCTTTCTTGGAAAGGTAAAATGATTAAAATGATGGAATGAGTGCTGGAATAGAGTGTGAGAGACCCGGGACTCTGCTGTCCACTTACACCCCCTTCCTATTTCTGACTCCCCTTCGAAAGGCTTCTGAGTGTTGCCCAATTGGAAAATACACGAAGTAGATAATCTCTGAGGTCCATTCCAGGTATAAAATCCTGTGACTACTAAGTCAGCTACAACGTCGCAGATGAGGTCGAGCTTGAGTGGGTCTTTGAAGCTGGGCCATGTATTTGGATTAGTGGGCAGGACAAGTGAAGAGATTTCAAACAGGAAGAGAAGCAAAAGGAAAGGAGCAGTGAGAGGGATAATGCTGGTTTTCTTGGCAGAGGATGTGTGGAATCATAAAGCGTCTTTTCTAACTAAACTGTAGGGATTGTAAGGTAGAGCAGTGGGAAATAAAAATTTAAGTACTTGCTTTTCAAAGGAGGGAAATGTTATTCCTGGAGACTCCATCCAACTTAAAACTCAACCCGTTCAAAACAAATTCTCCCCAAGAAGGAATGCATTTTTGGAGCATATGCATCGATAATTATTTCACTGTCCACTTGCGTTGAAGTTGCTTTTTACATGTTCTTATTTTGCCGAGGGCTCTTTCCCAAGTCGATGTCGGCGCTCGCTTGCTCTCTGTGGTGCTGTATCCCATCTTGTTTCTGTTCCAAAGTTATCCACTTGGGATTTGTTTTCAGCGCTGACTAGAGCAGCACCGTTTAATGCATTTGGATAACATCGTGAAAAGATTTAAAAAAAAAAATGAGACTTGAAATGATAATCACAGTGCTTGCTCAGATCATAAAACCTACAGCCACTTTCAGAAGTTCTGATGCAAGGGATCAAGGGAGGGTCTCAGCCCCTGACAAAAGAAGGCTTGTGTTTCTCTTCACTGTGTTGTAGGTGACGGCTAGCGCATAAACAGGGTGCAATTAGCTGTTTGCAGATTCTGCAATTCTGCAAGAACTCAGTAAAGGGGATTTCCCATCCTTTCCAAAGTTGGCGCACACATGTCTCTAACCCTACCATTTTAACATTTTCATAATTTCGGATTTCACACACTTTGGAGTATTGTGAAACTGGCCCGAAGGCAGCAGAAGGATGCTGCTTATCTTTGTAAATCCTGAGGGATCTGAGCAGTGTGCCCTTGAGAAAGAGACTCGGGTCCACAGTGGCTCAATGACTTTATTCCATGCAGCTCACACTGGGAGGAGGTGAGGTGAGGTGAGAGAGTGGAGATTCACAATTTAGGTGCTCAGGGCTTCGTTGCCTGCTACACATATCAAGGCGTATTGGCTGCTGGATTAGGTGGTGAGCATTCCTAATCGCACCGGCCCTACTCACTGCTATCTATATAATAAGAGAGGAATATGCTAATTAACTGTTAGGCCATGAGGTGTAATGACTTACTGTGTAAGGACCCGATCACGGATCTGCAGGAGAGTGAGGCAGCGAACTACAAGCAGGCTGTTGAGAGCTACAGGACAGGGCAGGGCAGCAAGCTGTGAGGAGGGAAGGGGGTGGGGCGGGGGGATCTACAGAAGGGTGGGGCAGCAGGTGGAGAGCTAGAGGAGGGCGGCAGCAACCTACTGGTGCACGAAATCGTGTGCAGAGCCACTAGTCTCCTTTAAAGCTGCAAAGGCACAATTAGATAGCCAGTGACTTGCGAGTGAGCAGGATTGGAGGCAAATGTGTGTCTTGGACAGGGAGCAGAGGGAGCTCGGTTGACAGTTAGGCTACGATGACACGGGAGCAGGGGGGAACATATGGAGGCCGGGCTGAGCGTAGCCAAGAAGAAAGGTGAACCAGAGTGTAGTACAAAGCTTACAGCTGGAAGCAAGTTGTAGCCCAAAGCCCAGAGCGATAGAGCTCTGTGTAGCCGATGCCAGAAGTCCAGGTGAAGAGTGGGAAAATCAAATCAATCATCGGGGTGATTCAGAGACTCTCCAGATGTGTGTTGTCATCAGGGCCATCACTGGAGTGTGTGTGTGTGTGTGTGTGGGGGGGTATTCCCCCCAGATATTTTCATTAGTTGAAATCATACTGCAATAGAGGTTTAAGTAGGAATAAGCTATAAAAGCCATCTGTACTTGTATAAGGATGAGGAGTAGTTCCTGTTCTTTGGTTCAGTAGCCCTGACAGCATTACCAGGGGTTTCGGCTTGTTGGATCCCCGTGATAGAAGTGTGTATTAGAAATGATTGAGTTGTTAATTTTAAAAAATAAGTGTTATCTAGTTCCTTCATTCCTACCATCTGAAATACAATTTAATTTTTTTTAAAAAAAAATATATATTTTATTGATTTTTTTTTTTACAGAGAAGAAGGGAGAGGGATAGAGAGCTAGAAATATCAATGAGAGAGAAACATCGATCAGCTGCCTCCTGCACATCCCCAGTAGGGGATGTGCCCGCAACCAATGTACATGCCCTTGACCGGAATTGAACCCAGAACCCTTCAGTCCGCAGACTGACACACTATCCACTGAGCCAAACCAATTTTGGCATGAGTGTGTTTTATTTAACACACAGTGGCAGCAGACCTATAGGAAGACAGGTATAAGTGTATTGAATGAGCTGGAATAATTCAGCAGAGACATATATGCACAAATATGAATTAAAAATGAATTTTTAGGCCAAACTTAGGGCAAAACAAGTGTATTATCAGAAATGAGGCCATGGAGGTTTTTTTTGTTTTGTTTTGTTTTGTTTTGTTTTTTATTTTTAAGAGAATCTCATTGACAAATTTAACTTCTCTGCCTAAGGCCAAAGGCTGTGACTTGCAAAACCCTTATAGTGCATAATAGAATGTTTTGTTTGGCCTGAATAGAATTTTGAATGCACAGTAGTAGACGTGGGAAAGACCTTTGATCTTTTGGTTTGGCCACAAGAACACTAGTACTCAGAATTTATTGCCAGGTCAGACCTTAGGTTCCCAAGCCAAACTATCAAGCAAATAGTTCAATTGGGAATAAGGGGTTAGGTTTTTAGACTGGGTTCCGAAACACTCGAAGAGATCTTTGAGTGAAACAGACATGGAAAGCAGAGAATGAAGTTAGGGATATTGACACTTGGAATACTTCGGACCGGGATGCAGAAGAGCTCAATTTTGATGTCCACAGGGAAACGGGCATATCACCTTCAGGCTAGTATAATGAGAAGACTAGTTGAAGCAATTCAGGGTGAAAAAGGAAGGTATTAGCTCAACATAAGGGGCTTCCAAAAGGTCTCCCTCAACTCCTTTTGTTTGATACGTCTCATAGCCAGGTACACCCACCCAGCATGAACCAATTCTCAGCCAGATTTTTTTTTTTTTTAATGAACTTTGGCACTTGGTGGCCCTCATGGGGAATCAGGACGGCTTTGACTTCCTGGCTGGGTCCAGTGGCCCAGCTCAATATCAGAAAGTGTTTTCTTTCAGGTTGTTGACCATCCAGCTTTTGAGCCCCTCAGAGGGGGAAGAGCCTTGCCATCCCTCTGCCCTGTTCTCACACCTAGCGTTCGTTTGGCTCTCTCTAAATCCATGAATAATGTCTGCCTATACAGTTTTCATGCCCTCCCTCCAGCTCATGGTAGCCGTGCGGAGCTTGAATGCAAATGCACTTGAGCTTGTTAAACTGTCTACAAGAATAGACAAGAGTTTTGAAGGCAACCCCTCTCTCACCCTCAAAAGAATGGCACAGAGACAAGAGTCCTACAATCATTCATTGAACTTGGATTTTTCAATCATTTCCAATGGACAATAATGCCTTCTCTTGTTTTTTTTTCTTTCCCCTTTCAGCATTACAGTACTTCATTATTGCCACAGGGGGAACTGTTGGCTTAATTTTGCTATGGAGACACGGCTGCTGAAATTATTAAGCTAATGATTTATGCCCCGTGTGATATAGCAATCTCTTGTGCTTAAAATGGTTACTACGTTTTGTTTACTGTTTATAACTGCCAGCGGTTGTGCCCCAAGAAACCCTGGCCAGCTCACAGCGTTTATTTATCCCTCTGGATCTTTAGAAACCACTGATTAATATAGAAAGAAAAAAAAAACCCTGAAAGGTGGATATTTTTAAAAACCCCATCAGCGATGAATTAGACCACTGTGCTCAGCTCCATAGGAGAGAGAAAGTTCAGGGAGAATGAACAATGGATGTCAAAGCCGGCTGCCTCTCGCGTTGACTCCTGGTTTTATCAAAATGGAAAGTCTGAGTGCTTTTCAGGAATACGGCGCTGTGACTCCATCAGCTTTGGGCTATGAGATCACCTGCCCTTCCCCCTGGGTGCTTGCACAGTTGACTATATTAAGGAATCAATTTGCTTGGAGAAATACTGCACATGTTTAAAGGCTGTTAAGTTTGATGGCTGGCAGAACTCTCCCATTCAACCCGAGGCCCGGCCTTGGTGAGAGAAAGAAACCTTCACAAAAACCCAAGTTCACAATGTTGTTGTTGTGAATGCTTCTTGTAGCCAGAGGAAGACACAGGGCAGATAAGCCATGGAGCAAGGAGAGAGATGCTTGCTGGGTGTTGATTTGTTAAAATGGCAAAGGGTTCTTCTCTGATGTTTAAGTCTTGACCTTGTAGCCTCCCCCAAGAGAAGTACAGAAACCATCCTTGGCCAAAACCAGTGTGGCTCAGTGGATAGAGTGTCGGCCTGCGGACTAAAAGGTCCCAGGTTTGATTCTAGTCAAGGGCATGGACCTTGGTTGCGGGTACATTCTCAGTAGAGGGTGTGCAAGAGGCAGCTGATCAATATCTCTCTCTCATCGATGTTTCTAATTCTCTATCCCTCTCTCTTCTGCTCTGTAAAAAATCAATAAAATATATTAAAAAGAAAGAAAGAAAGAAAGAAAGAAAGAAAGAAAGAAAGAGAAAGAAAGAAAGATAGGAAGAAAGAAAGCATCCCTGGTTTCTGGCAGCCTCCGCCTCATTGCTCACTTTCAGTCTTAGGCATCCCTTGCTTGTACTTCAGCCACACCTTCCTGCTGGCTCCTCCATCCCATTGGTCCACTGGGCTTTGTTTCTACTGCAAAATGGTACCCCCGCCCCCTTGGACAGCTCTGTCTCTGCTCCTCCCCTGCTGGGCCAGCTTTTGAGTATTCTCTGGGGTTCACGCAAACAAGGAACGCTCTTCCTTGAGTGGAGCTCAGGCATTTCCCACACCAAGCTAGGCCAAGGAACAAGACCGGCCCAACATTTGTAGAACTGGGTACAACGACCAAGCAATTCTCAGCCAGGGGTCTGTCTATACATGTGATGCATTCAGACAGTCCTACCCAAAAGGCAGGACTGGAGCAAATCCATTTGCAAGAAGGAAAGAGAGAACAAGGCCCCGAGTATGGGAACAAGAGGAACATCTGTGTACAGCTTTGGCCTCAGATAATCCCTTGATACAGAACTTCCTATACCGAAGTGCAGCCAGACATTGAAGAGGAAGAGATAAGTAGGTCAATGAAACACCAAACCAGGGAGTAATAAGATTGGTTCTATGCCTCCTCATAACCCATTATTTTTCTTTATGAAGATGCACACTTTGATCATAAAAAAATATTTACAATATTGTAACAATGTGTGAATATGGAAAACGTGTTATCCAAGTAGCGATTTTAATTGGAATTACTTACCTGGTTTCATAGGTGTTTTTATTTGGCCTGTATTTTCAGTTAAGTCTTGGCATTTCGCCCCCTTCTCGTATTAGAAAAGTAAAATGAAAGAAATAGAAATTCTCTAAAGCTTTTCTGATGTGTTTCATGTTTGATGTTTGTTTTAACACAGTGTTTAAGAAACTGAATTCAATACATTTTATCATAAATGCCTTGCTGATCATTTTTAAAAACTCAAACTGTGATTTAGTTACAAATTATTTTTAAATCTTAGAACATCTAAACACCAGGACGGTATGCGATTTGAAATTTTATACAAGCACAAAACAGATGAAATATATAATGTTTAGTGAACATGACAGGCAAAGTATCTGTAATGTGTAGGATTTTCTACCATGAAACATTCCTGGTTTTACTAGATAGATAAGGAGATTAGATTTCTCAGAGTTAATCAACAGAAGAAAGTTTCAGGTATCCGTGAAAAAGAGTGAAAATAATTTGAAAATCAAATGCTTTTCTGGGGAAACTAGTGATCCACAATTAGGTATGTCAACAAAAAGCAATTGGTATTACTTTTTAGACATGGCATATGATGATATATTTTCAGTCTAGAGCATTGAATATTGCCTTGTAACACTCATTTACTACATGACCTGAGACATAATAATCACAGTAGCTTTTGAGTGTCTTTTGTACCCTACCCTCTCCTCTTGTTGCTCGAAGACAACAGGAGTTTGAAGGTAGGGTGTGCAATCTAAAGGTGTCAGACACACCTTAACACTTAACCTCAACTTCAAAACACATAAAACTTTATTACTCAAGAAGTGGAGAATCCAGAGAACCTCTCTCACTTGGTGCCTTTGGGGGTTAAAGAGAAATAGGAGATTGAAGCCCTGGGTTTACTCTGATTTTTTAAAATTTAATTAGCATTTTATTGAAATACTAGAGGCCCAGTGTGCTTGTAGCCCCGCCCACCCATCCACCACACTCGTAGCCACACCCACCTGCCTGCCTTGCTGTGATAGGAGCCTGTGGACAGAGGAGGAATGGAGAGGTGCTCAATGCACCTCATTGTGACTGGTCATTTGGTCATCATGGTCATCACGGGCACTGGCTTTTTATATATATATTGATAATAAACATACAAAAAACATAGCCATGTTAAGAGTATGCTTTGATGAGTTTTCACAAATTTAGTTGTATAACTACCACCATCACCATCAGGATATAAAACCTTTCCATCATCCCCAACTTTTCCCTAGTGTCCTTTGACTTACTCTTCTAATTCCCAGTAACTCCTCTCCTTAAGTTACGTATTTCTATAAATAGCTTTCTGCTCCTTTGTCTCTTCTTATAGGACTCCCATAATTAGTATGTTAGTTTGATTGATGGTATCTCATAAGTCCCTTAGACTTCCTTCAATCCAAGACTTTTGGTTAATACTGAATCCTTAAAGATTCCTATTTTCTCTGTTTCTTCTTTGGAGAGGGCTTGGTGGTGAGTTGTATTCCAGTTTTCATTGTCCTGTGATGGTATCTTGTCTTATTTGATAAAATAAGCTAAGCTGAGTCTTGGGTGCTTTGTACTGTCACTTAGTGTTCCTTGTAGGTAATCCTTTCAGAATATTTCAAAAAAAATTTGCTGCTATTCCTAGTTCCTACAATGGCTTCAGGGTCTCATCCCCAGCATTTTGCATAATGTTTAATCAACTATCTGGACATCTCATGGCCTAGCCAGTTGCACACATAAAATCACTATCACAAGGATACATTTCTCCTTGAGGTTCACATGTAGAAGAGAAATCCAGTGTGAAGTGAATTACCAGTTTTGCAAGAGAGGCTCTATTCCAGCCATTCCCCCTTCTCTGCTTTTTCACTTTCCACAGCCTCAGCTACCCATGCTCAACCAGAGTCCAAAAAAAGATCCAATGGACCATTCCAGAAACAAGCAATTCAAAGCTTTCGATTGCGCTCCACTGTGAGTAAGGCGATGAAACGCCGCACTGTCCTGCTAGGATGGGAATCATCCCTTTGTCCAGCATCTCTTTGCCTTATATGCTACCCACCCACTAAGTCACTGAGAGGCCATCACAGTTATCAGATTGCCTAGCAGTGTTTCCCAAAGTGTGGTACATGTACCCCAGGGGTACGGGAAGAATTTGGTGGGGGTACGCGTTGCACCAGAGTTTGGTGGGGATAGGCACTGCACCGTGCTTAGCTGCGCCTAATTCTACGTTCTCATGAGTACGAGGGGTACTCAGCATTATGAAAATTATAAAAGGGGTACACATATGTCAAAAGTTTGGGAAACACTGGCCCTACAGGGTCATAGTACTTGCATTTCAGTCACCTTTCTTTTACTAATAATGCCACATTCACATAACTTTCCCTACGGTATTTTATTATTAGTTTTTGGTAATCTGTTACTGTGTCCTAACTCCATGGTCAGCAAACTCATTAGTCAACAGAGTGGCAAACTGCTGCTCACGAGTTTGACGACCACTGTCCTAACTTATAAATTAAACTGTATCTATGCATAGGAAAAACAACAATATGATATATATTTGTGATTTGGTACTGTACACACTTTCAGGCATCCATTGGGGGTGTTTATAATGGATCCTCTGCAAATAAGATGGGGGCAGGGGATTTCTGTCTAGGCTAATCTTCTGGGGGGGGTTTAGCAAGAATAAGAAATTCCTAACAGAGAGAACTTATAAGTGAAGTATACCACATGAGAAAGTCACAGTGCTTAGAATGTCCCCAAAGAGCCATAATTTCCTGCAACTTGCATCCTCAGAGGTAAAATGAAAAGGATCTGTGTCAGCAGGAAAACTAGATAATTTATACCGGCAACAAAAATTCCTTTATCTTAAGTTGTGTGGTAGCTCACCACACAAATATCGCCTGTCTAGATAACAGCTGAGCTTGGCTCTACAATTCATTTTACAAAGGCATTTTTTAAATGTTTTAGGCTAAAGCATTTTAAATACTCGAGGTGAACACAGTTATTATAAAGACAAGGTTATCTGCACATTCACTCAATTCCTTAGCTTCGTGTTGCCAATATATTTCTCGTTGGCATTTCACCAGGGCAAATTTAACCTAAAAACAAACAAACAAGCTGCAGTTTTCTTTTTGCACATTTAAAAAAGATTATTGTTACTTAAGTAGAAAAGGATGGTGAAAATTCTCTGCCACATATTTTTCTACGTCCGTCAAATGCTGTGAACACTCAAGAGAGCAGCACAGAGTAGTATTTTTATAATTCAAAATGCATTACTCTTTTCAAGTGCATTTTGTCTTTGCTTTTTATTTGTTTATGAAATCCACAATATTGCATGAGTCGTGATGACTGTACCTTGGGTATTTCACTAAAATATCAGAGGCAAGAGCTCTTAGCTGTCCAGGTCCCATTATGGTATATAAATAACTGCAAATATGGCTCTTAAAACTTTTAATCACATAATGTCATAAAAGTAGACTTGGCAACAGAGACTTATTTTAGCAAACTTGGTCTTGAGCACTGAAAAACACCTTATCCAATAAGGCTTTCAGGATAATTCCTTTTATATTTTTCTTTTCCTAAAAGCGTTCCTGTACTTTAGATTATAGGCCCATTATGGTCCCTGAGGCAAATCTCTGATCTATCAATGTCTGCCCTTAAAAACCTCAGGACGTACAAATCAACCCTCATGTCATCATCATTATAGCTCTAAGTCCTTGACTTCTCATTTCATCCCCCCCTGTGTGTGTGTGTGTGCATGTGTGTGTGTGTGTGTGTGTGTGTGTGTGTGTGTGTGTTTAATGTGCTCATTTGGGGGGCAGGGCAGGGGAGATCTTTAGCCTTTTTGAGATCATTTTGTATTTATATTTTCTTACTTTAAAAAAAATATATATTTTATTGATTTTCCACAGAGAGAAATGGAGAGGGATAGAGAGCTAGAAATGTCAATGAGAGAGAAACATCGACCAGCTGCCTCCTGCACACCCCCTACTGGAGATGTGCCCGCAACCAAGGTACGTACATGCCCTTGACCAGAATCGAACCTGGGACCTTTCAGTCTACAGACCTGCACTCTATCCACTGAGCCAAACAGGTTTCGGCTTTCTTACTATTTTTTACGCTGAAGAACAAGATATCCTAAAGGAACTTTTCAAATGAAGTGAGCAATTTAGCTTTATCACAGAGCACCCATCTCTTCATTAACCTTAAGTCCACCGGTGACTCAAATAAACATAGGACATACTAGGATAATATCTTGTCTGGTGGCTATAAAAGGAAGAAATACTGGATGAACGCTAACCAGTGAGCAACACTGAATGGGGGAGGGGAGGTATGCAGGGATGTGCTGGATGCAGCCTGTCTGTGTCATCATTGCTTCCACCTGAACTGTGGTTCATATCCCAAATGGTTGTTCTGTGTTCTGCATCCTCCCACAAAAGGAATGAGCAGAAATTCACTAGGTGTACTTACATTAAAGTGTTTAGCTCCTGAAAACAGCTCAGACAGTTAAGGCCATAATAAACATGCCCCTCAGATTTGAAGTAAAGAACACTAAGTTGGGTATAAAAGAAAAGTACTACACATCAGATTGGTCATTGTGCCAGATTGGGGCATTAAGATGAGAAAGAGCCCTAGCTGGTTTGGCTCAGTGGATAGAGTGTTGGCCTGCGGACTGAAGGGTCTCGGGTTTGATTCTAGTTAAGGGCACATGCCCAAGGTTTGGGGCTCTATCCCCAGTGGGGGCATGCAGGAAGCAGCTGATCAATGATTCTCTCTCATCATTGATGTTTCTCTTTCTCCCTCTCCCTCTCTGAACCGTGACCTTCTGGGTTCATAAGTCAATGCTCAGCCACACAAGCAGGGCTAAATCAAATTTTTCTTTATTAACATAAACCATTACCTTAGATAACTTACCTTTATGTCTTGATAACTTACTTCCTTAGTTAAGTTACCTCTACGGCTTGCTAATTACTGCTACTGTCACCAAAAAAACAGAAAACACAGCATTAGAAATTTCATCTTGGCACTTAGTTATTCCTGGCTAGAATAAGCTGAAAAATAAAATTTTTAAAAATCTCTTTTGTGTTCTGAATTTCACTTCTTATAAACTTATCTTTCTCTTTTTTCCTTTCTTTTGAACTCATTTCTGCTCACACCCTCCGTTTCTCACCTGCTTGCCACATTTTAATCTATTTAAATAGTCCGGTCTTGGTAACACATAGTTTCTGTTGAAATTATAAACATTTAATGCTTTTTTCGACCAGCAAACTTCACATAATGAGTTTCTATAATAATACTCCTTTGTTCCAAGGGAATTAAAACTTAAGGAAGGCGACCATTATCTAAGAATTAAAGCTTTCTTTTGACTCTTTTTCCCCCTCATCATCCTATGACATTGACATGATAGTAAGAAAGTCTGTGACCTGGGATCATAGTAAGTACAACTTTTCTATGAAAATGGCAATTTTCTGCTTTTGCGCTGGACCACTGAAGGCTGCGCTGTGATTTGAGCCACGTTTCATGTGCTTTGCTTTGTCCAATCTATGATGTTTACATCCAGTATCTCTCTACATCATGTTTAAATGTAAACAAGTGAAATTTGTTTCCCTCCGCTGGAAATTCCTAAATAACAGTTCTGCCTGTTACAACTTTAAAGACGTGTCACGGCAGCTGCAAATGACTTCTAGAAAGAAACTTTGTGCAGCAAACGATCGAATTTCATCTCCACTCTGGCAAATGGTGCTTGCTTTTTGGCCCCAGTTCAGCCTTTGTTTTGCAAACCAACTTCCTGCGGCATGAGAATATACATTTTTCCTGAGCCAAATATTCCAAAGTGGACACCAATTTGGGACTCCCAGCATTTTCCAGCAACCCAGCTTTGGGACACATGAGCTTTGAAAACGCCAGATTTCTGCTTTCCGTGCCAAACCTGTAGGCTTTGGATGCTGACAAGTCTCAATCGTGGTATATAACGCCAGAAGCAAGCAGTCCTTTTGAAATAATTTCTCCCTGGCAATGGGTCAGCACGACTCCACCTTTCAGGCAATCTCAATGTCCTCTGCTCAGTCCCCCCAGAATGGCCAGTTACTTCCAGCTCCAGCAGAGAAATTGGATAATCTGAAGGGTGTGGGGAGGGTAGTGGCCACGGGCAGCGTGGCTATTTCATAAAAGGGAAGGTGAGTTCTTTTGTTTTTTTCATTTTTGTTCTCCCTGTCAGCTGATGTTTCATTTCCTTTCTCTCTATACCTTCATCGCTGGGGACTGGGTACCTAGTCGCTGGCCCATTCTGCCATCCTACTCAGTCTCAGGGTGTTCAGATGTAATTGGGTCATGGAATAGGTTCTGGGGGACAGTTACAGACAGAGTAATCCCAGAGAGAGTCTCTTTAAGGGGGTGACATTCAAAATGAGACTACAAAAAGGAAAAATTCATGAGCAGTTCTGGGGAAAAGCATTCCTGGGAGTGGAATAGCTCCTGCCGAAGCCTTATAGAAACATCTGATCTATTCTGTATCTTATTTATTTTTTGCTTCTCTGTCAGTCCCACCAGAAGTTACATTCCACCAGAGCAGGATTTTGCTTGTTTCCTGCCACACCAGTGTTAGGCACATAGAAAATGCTGAAGGTAGCCCAAATAGGTTTAGCTCAGTGAATAGAGCATTGGCCTGCGGACTGAAAGGTCCCAGGTTCGATTCCAGTCAAGGGCATGTACCTTGGTTGCAGGCACATCCCCAGGAGGGAGTGTGCAGGAGGCATCGGATCGATGTTTCTCTCTTGTTGATGTGTCTAACTCTCTATACCTTTCCCTTCCTCTCTGTAAAAAAAATAAATAAAATATATTTAAACAAACAAACAAACAAAAAAGAAAATGCTGCAGGTATACTTATTGTGTGCATTAAGAGCCTGGGAAATCCAAAACAAGGAGAGGGTATTCAGATGAGGCAAAGCTCACTGCTGAAACCGAGAAGATGCCAGAAGGCCAGAGGAGGGGGGATTGGACACCAGGAAAGAAAAGGGCTGAAACCCCCAATGGATAAAAGCAATGACAGATTTTGATTTGAATGGGAGATGCCATCCCGGACCTCGGGCCGCCAACCTCCACCTGCCCCTAGGAGTTCCTGTGGAGACCTCGCTCCCACAATGAAGCAGGAAGTAAGGGAGCCTTATGAGAGCATCGGTTCTCATGAGATTTTCAGGCCTGACTCACAAACCAGAGGAAGTTTGGATAGTTCGGATAAAGTTCAGATACCGATCTGAGCTCCGGGGCTGGTTATTTCAACCCACCCGAATACAATATACTACAGTTCGTCCCCATAGACTCAGCGTTCGCTTGAGAACATTGGCCATAATGGCACACATGTCATTACTAGCCTTTCCTATGTGCTGTAGGTAATAGAGTAGAAATAGAGAAAAGACATAGGTTTTTCTGCTATCATTACATTTGTGAGAGGTGACATCCAGCAATCACGTTCTTTTGCGTGTGCCCTGTGCTGAGTAAGACAACATGTTTATGTACATCTTAGTTTTCTAGCAATATGCCAGTGAAATGCACAAGTAAAAATCAGAGGCACTACGAATCACTGAACATTTCTCCAGATACAGATTAATGAGTTTTTTGTTTTTTTATTGTAATACAAAACAATGGCTCGCCAATGATTTTATTTAAAAGATATTTGTTTTTGACCTACATCAGAAAACAAGGCCAACAACGTGGAATATGAATTATACGTTGGATACTATTTCACGTTTAGTGCAGGAAAAGGGGATAATTCCCTTCTGTTTATATAATGTTCTGCTGAAGTTGGTCTATATTTTAAAGCAACCAACAGATAATGCACACTGTGGGAAGCAACCCAATTGGAAGTGGGTTTAATACACGGTATAAATCAGAATTGGGTAAATTTAATTGCGTTTTTTGGTTTGGCTAACACCTTAAGCTGTTTTTCAAGTATGTGGATTGAGCGAAATTTGAAAGACATTTTGTGCAGTCCAATTCTTTCCTCCTCCATTAAACTGATGTGCATTTTCTAGGAAATGGAATCTGTAAAGCCTTATGCTTTTATGGCGAACTCATCATTCTACCTTGTAAAATCTATGGAATGTTCAGAAAGTCAGCAGGCCCAATTTTCCTAAAGAGCAGCTTTCCGAAGGAACGCCCAACTGTGAAATCTTAAGCTCAGAATGTATGAACTATTCAAGCCCACATTGACTCCCAGGGCATTGGGCTTTGAGAAACAGTCTTTTATGTGGAATTGAATTATATGACAAAAGGAAGGGCCCCCCCGGAAGGAACCCAAACTTGGAGAGAGATCCTTAAAAGCTGGGCTACTCTGTTTTCTTGACCACTCTCTAGGAAGCTTGCTGTCCTGATGCTGAGAAGGCTGGTGACCCAGAAAATGTTGTTACAAACAAATGAAGCAAGCAGGATGACAGACAGTGGCGTTCTTCTGTTCTAGCGGAAGAGAGGAGATCCCTTAGTGCCATTCAGTTTGCCCCTGAGAGGTCAGGGAAGGGCTAAGGCCCCATCCTCACTGCTCCAGTCAACTTTCCATCTCCAAGGCTCTTAGGGAAAAAGGGTGTCACAGGGAAGGTGAAGGGAAGACATGGAAATGAAGATTCTGAATTCAAAATACTATATCTTTAGCCCAGTCTGAGTGGCTCAGTGGGTTGAGCATCATCCTATGCGCTGAAAGGTTGCCGGTTAGATTCCCAGTCAGGGCTCATGCCTGGGGTGTGGATTCAGTCTCCGGTTGGGGCACATATTCCCCCACCCTCTCTCTTTCTCTCTCTCTTTCTCTCTCAGCATGTCATGTCCTCGGGTGAGGATTAAAAAGGCCCAAAACAACCATCTCTACAAGATATCCTTTGACTAGCTATGAACCAGTTCTTTTAACGCCTAACCTTTAAATCATCATGTTCCTCCCCATATCTCATGTTTTTAATGTGTTTTTGATTCCTGGAACATGCCAAGCTCTTTCCCACCTCAAGAACTGAATAAACAGTTTCCTCTACCGAAAACACTCTTGTCCAAGCTCCACATAGGGCTTAAGACGATTCACCAGAGAGGCCATCCATGTAGTTCCTCTTCCACTTCCCCATTGCTATTTTTTTTTTTAAATTCAGAATTTTGTTAGGTTCCTTGGAACCTTCTTTAAGATGTATAATTAATTAATCTATTTGTTTATTGGACAGTGATATGACCCCGTTCCCTATTGGAAGTTAGGCTCCATTCACTGCATGTCTATGAAGGTTGTGTGGTTCAGCCACTATCAGACACCTGTTGAGTGAATTTCCAGAATCTGTTTTTTTTCTATGAATGATGTATAAACCACTGCTAAACAGGACTTTGCATACACAGCATTTATAAAAGCCTACATTGTGGAAACACCCTCTTTTCCCCTCATGACTATAATGGACACACTAACCTACCAATCGGTCCAGTCTATAGATACCATGCGATAAAGAGATTTGCATTTTCAGGTTACAAATCAGGCATCATTATTGAAAATGTATTGAGAATTATCCTAAGAAACAAGTCCTTGCGTTGAGAGGTAATCCTTGAAGTGACTGAGGTCTTAGTTCTCTGTATTTGCTTTAGGTTTTTCAGAAACACCTTTATTTTCTCAACTCAAAGGACTATAAAATTTGAGACCTGGTGATTGGAAAATTATGGTAAGATTTACTTGGAGCTCAGAAGCAGAATTTTAGGTACTTGTTCAAGAATTATCTTATGCACTGGAGCATAGCACCTTGACATGATTAAAAGCCTTCAGAGACTAATTCCCACGTGACTTGTCTAGGTCATTCTTTTACTTCAGAAATATTTTGGAACCTCTTAAAGGTATAGACTGAGTCCAAAAAAAAAAAAAAAAAAAAGAATTCTAAAAGCTTCAGTACGAAGGAGTTAGATTTCCAAATTGAAAAAGTGAACAATATTCAATAGCATCTTTTCCTGTTGACAAATATAATTGATGAAAGTATACTTGCGGGTCACATGTCCTATTTTCTTACCAAAATATGTGAATTATAACTGGAATTCTATGGTTTGGAGCAAACATGAACTTGGATTTGGAAATTTAATTAAAAGGAGAACAGTAGGGAAATTGTGCAAAGGGCGGTCAAGAGAACCCAAACCCTTACACTCTTGTACTGTCTGCAGTGTTTACCAAAACCTGCCAATTTTTGACTATGCACCATGTGATAAAGCACAATATGAAAATTCAGCTCCTCTCTTAGTCATCTGCTCGTGTACGCCGTATTAGCTGGGGACGTTAAAGCAATATTTTAGTAACACCGCAAGAATGGCAGCCAACCATCTTTTCCGGGTTATGTGCAAAGTAAATAGTGACTAGGAAGAAAACGCATTCAGCGAGAGAGCTTCTAAATGTTGTAACTAGAACTCTCGGTGTAGGGAGAGGAGAAGAAGTGAAATTGGTAGGCTGGTAATGAACTCAGGTTTTGTTTAGGTGTAGCATCTTTTCACCAAGGGGATATGCGCCGGTCTTTGAGAGTGATGAGGTCATCGCAAACACATTAAGGGTGATTTAATTGGGGCACACATATTCAAGGAGCTGTTTGTGGATTGGAAAATGTAACAGTTGCAAACCAAGAGAGGAGTTCCTTTGAGGACAAAGAGGCTTCAACCTCTGTCTTCTATGAAGAAGAGCCAATGGGTAGATTTTTGCACCAAGAGCTGTTTCCATAAAAGAATTGGGCTTCCAAAAATACCTATATTTGGCCCTAGCTGGTTTGGCTCAGTGGATAGATCATTGGCCTGTGGACTGAGGGTTCCCGGGTTAGATTCTGGTCAAGGGCATGTACCTTGGTTGAGGGCACATCCCCTGTAGGGGGTGGGCAGGAGGCAGCTGATCGATATTTCTCTCTCTTGGATGTTTCTAATTCTCTATCTCTTTCCCTTCCTCTCTGTAAAAAATCAATTAAATATAATTAAATATATTGAAAATATATATATATATATATATATATATATATATATATATATATATATATATATATATATATTTATTGACGTCAGAGAAGAAGAGAGATAGAAACATCAATGATAAGAGAGAATCATTGATCGGCTGCCTCCTGCACGCCTCACACCAGGGATTGAGCCCGAAACCCAGGCATGTGCCCTGTCTGGGAATTGAACCACGATCTCCTGGTTCATAGATGGTCATTCAAGCACTGAACCACATTGGTGGGGCGAATTGGACTTTTTAATATTTAATATTACTATTATTTTTTTTTCTTCCCCAAATAATTGTATGTCTTCATGCCCTTTCATTGTTTATCTGTGTCATTTCTGTTTGGGGCAGAGCAAATAGGAGGCTCATTCACTTCTCTTTATAAAGCACCTCGTGTTGTTGCCAATTAAATAAAGAACACTTTATAAAACACCCAAAAATGTAAGAGGCTCATTGGATTCTTCACATACTACTATTTTCCGGCATTTTAAGACACGTTGCTTATACATCCTTCTCACTGTGGCATATGGATTCCTCCTGCAGAGAATGCTCATTTTCACTCCGATTGCACCTCCAGTGCCCAAGTTTCCAGGTTTGCTCAGAGCCACGGTAGATAAAAAAAGATCGGGGAGACTCGCTCGTTTCATTCCTTCAGCTTTTCCACTCAGGACTTCACATGTATTTTTCCCTTTCACCGAGGTTGGTTTCATTGTAGTACTTTTACAGATCCAGGCAAACAAAGTTAGATTCCAAATAGCCCTCATTTTTCATAGATGATTTTTTGTCTCCACATCCAGGCCGCGGATGTCCTGAGCTCTGGGCTGCGGTGGTGATTTTGTCACATCATTATCCCCATTGCTTTTGCCTTCACACTCACCCCATGTCTAGGGATGTTCATTTCCAATGAGAAGGGCTGGGAAGGAGTCAAGAAAATATTTACTTCATAACCAGGGAGCACATTGGCTTACACCCCGAAAACCTACCACACCTGAGCCCGGAGAAAGAGCCAACCACGCCCCTTGGCTCATTGTATTAAAAATAAAAGCATCAGCCCTGGCTGGTTTGGCTCAGTGGCTAGAGCGTTGGCCTGTGGACTGAAGGGTCCCAGGTTCAATTCTGGTCAAGGGCACATATTTCGGTTGCAGGCAACCAGTCGATGCGTCTCACATCGGTGTTTCTGTCTCTCTCTTTTCCACTCTCTCTAAAAATTAATGGGGAAAATATCCTTGGGTGAGGATTAAAAATAATAATAATAATAAAAGCATCAGCATTCATTCAACATTGTTCCCTCAGATTGGAGGTAGCCCAGCCATGGAGTTGAGAGCCCAGCTCAGGACTGTTTTGACAACTGAAATTTTAATCCTGGACCCAGCACTTCCTATCTAGGACATAGTAAACCTATATATATATATATATATATATATATATATATATATATATATATATATATTTTTACCTTTACTTGAAAAAAGAGTGTTTATTGATTTCAGAGAGTGGAAGGGAGAGGGATATATAGAGAGAAACATCAATGATGAGAGAGAATCATTGGTCAGCTAACCTCATACATGCTCCACATTGGGGATCAAGCCTCCCATTTGGGCATGTGCCCTGACCGAGAATCAAATGGTGATATCCTGGTTCATGGGTTGATGCTCAACCACTGAGCCACATCATTTGATTATTCTTTATTATTAAAAATATGAAGATCTACAGTTCTCCCTATAAAAAATGGGGGCATACCATCCCTTCTGATGAATAACTTCCCTCTCTCTACATCCTTATAAATTGAGTCTCATAGCCATGCACTCCCCCCTCACCTACTAGGATGCAAAGAAAACACATGCACACACAAATAGGAACAAAACTTAAAAGTAGATTATGAAAAATAATCCTGGTAAGTGGGCAAAACCAATTAAGACCTGAAACATAATTTGCCACATGAAAAAAATTTGAAGTCCTACCGGTACTTAAAAAAACAAAACAGGAAAATATGAATATTGAAGAGTCCCATTCAGGAGGACTGTATGGGATGTAGTCTATGTGTCATGACAAAATTCTGAAGGAGAAAAGCAGGAGGAAAGAAAGGGTGGGGAATATAGTTACGTGGTTGAAGGTTGAACTTGTCTTGAATTTAGATGTGATGACTGCAGAGTTAAGAAACTAAAGAATGATCCACGCTAAAAACCTCAGTCATATTTTGTCAGTAGATTATCACATTATTTTGACAAAATCTCATCTTATAAACTTAACATCTCCAACAGGAAATATTTGTTGTCTCCTTGCCTGACCACTTAGTTTGATTATTGCATAAATAATGGATACTGCCGAAATCAGTTTGGCTCAGTGGATAGAGCATCGACCTGCAGACTGAAAGGTCCCAGGTTGGATTTTGGTCAAAGGCATGTACATTGGTTGCGGGTACATCCCCAGTAGGGAGCGCACAAGAGGCAGCTAATCGATGTTTCTCTCTCATCGATATTTCTAATCTTAAATTTTGTTCTTCCTCTCTGTAAAAAAATCAATAAAATATATTTAAAAAAAATAATGGACACTTCTCGGGGTCTTGTTCAACCTCTAGAAGGGTTCAGGAATCTGGAGAAGGGCTGCAGTAAATTATTAAAGAGTCTAGAGACAAAACATAATTTTGGAAGGCATTTTGGGGAGCCAGAGGAGATTTAGCTAAGGAAACCAAGTTCCCCTTAATCTCAGACCCATTGCTCTTTATTAACACAATTTGTCCTAAGGCAAAGTAGATATACCTATCAAAGGTAAGTTTGCTATACTGTAGGCATTGTTAGATTGGAGGAACTGCCTTCGGCTGTTCAGGTGTTTGGCCAGCAGGAGGCAATAACATGTATTGTAGATTGAGGATAAGGAGGTCTGGCCAGCAGGAAGTAATAATATGAACCAGGAACTGGGTGTCGTCCGTTTTTGCTCACATCACCTCCTTCCCTAGACCATCTTTTCTCACCAAACTTTGTAAACCACTGTCAGAAACAACCAATACACTGAATCAGTGCCATGCTGTGTGCATCTCATCACGCAGGGCACTCAGTCACAGAGCTCATGTTAGGGCTCAGAGCACCTTACAGTGACCCCCTCATTCTGTGAAATCACTACAGGTTTATGGGTGCTCACAGGGGACTATGGTTTTTAACCTAGCGAGGCCATTCTTTCACTCACGGTTTATTCTATGGCACACATTTATCAACTTCATCCCCACTATTAGACAAACACATTTAGGCTGCTAGTTCTCTTTATTATAAGTTAGAGGCCTGGTGCATGAAATTTGTGCAAGGGAAGCGGGGATCCCTCAGCCTGGCCTGTGCCCTCTTGCAATCTGGGACCCCTTGGGGGGATGTTTGACTGCTTGTTTAGGCCTGATCCCTGCAGTTGGACATTCATCTGGCAGCAAGCGATCATCTATGCAAATCTTTAGGTGTGGGGAAATGCTTCAACCTTTTGATGAAACTTGTTGCATTTATGACATGCTGGAATTAGCTTCCCGCAGGATACATAAGTGATCATGGAAATAAAATAAATGCCTGAAACTGAGGTTTCTATTTTGATCATTGGGGAATACTCCTGATAACTCTTATCTGAAAAAAGAAACAAATTAATAAAGAGAATTCTGTTCAAGATGAGTAAATGATGAGTACCTAATTTCTTTGGGTGCAACAAGAATAGCTGAATTTACTCACACTTTAAAACTATTTGTAGTCAAAACATGGATGAAATAAAAAAAAAATCATCAAGATAGTTAGTTTTACCCATATATTCCAATCGGGAAAGTCTACTGTTTAGATAGGACCCCCTGACTGTAACCCAGTCCAGTCTGACTGTTGAACCTGATACACTCAGTTCATCCTCAAGATTTCACTCACCTGGGTTTTGTAATTCTGATGAGTTTTGTAGCAAAAGCAACTGTGTTCTGCAAGAGATGAAACTTTGCCATTTTTTCCTGTTTTATTTTTTCAAGTCTGTCTTAGAATTTTTCCGGCTGGTTGATGAATGCAGAGGGATTTTTTTTATTCCACTGGTATCATCCCATACGTGAATTATTAATATATATATATATATATATATATATATATATATATATATATATATATTTATAATGCATTACCTTTTCAAAAGAGTCACGGATGAGCAAGATCCAGCTGCACTTGGGCTCATCAGATGTCTAACGATTTTTCAAAGTTGGAGTGTATTCCCAAACATGTTTGCACGAACAGTTTCCCTTTATTTACATCCCTTGTGTGTTGAAGGGAAATGCAAGCCTTATGTAGCTTTTTTTTCATTTATACTTAACTCATGAGAATGTTTTGTGAAACAATTTAAATGTCCAAGAGCATTTTTATTACTGACTTTCTTAGAAACAGAAAGTCCCATTTTTGCCAACAGAAGAGGAGAGAAAACCCCATGGAAACCCAACAACCCAAGTTCGGTTCTGAACTTGAAACTAGCAAAAAGTCCAGTGGTTTCTAAACTTGGAAAATTTTGTCCTAAATCCCTTGAAGGAAATCTTCATTTGCTACCTACAAATGAGTAGTTTTATGCATAAACAGGTAATTATAAGATTTACTGCCCTGTTAGCTGATGCTTGTATCTAGCCGTGGGCCAAACTCTACCATTTCAGAAAATATAGAGGTACAGAGCAGGTGAGCGTGTTATAGAATATATCAGCTAGCTAGCTGGGATGAACGAGATTTAAATTCTAGTTTGTGAAGAAACAAACTAGAAACTGAATTTTTCTGTGTCTTTTATAGAGTTTTCCTTGCTGATTTAATCAAAGAATAAGATTGAGATGAGTTAGAGATGTTTTGCTTACCTAAAAGACACCTTTCAAATCTCTTAGCAGCTTTTATATGGGCAGTCAATATAACAACTCATATTAACCCAGGCTAGTCATTAAAGTAAGTTAATTAAGACTTCATTATGATGGCATTGTGAACAGATTTAATGAGTATACTGGGGAATAAAATAAGGACACATCCTGAACTTTTTTTGGGAAAAGATACTATTTATGAAGTACTATTATTATATCTCCAGTTTCTCCAAATTATAATAGTAAAATTGATTTCGAGTTATTAAATAGTGAGGTCTGTTCTTGCTTTCACAAACTTTGAGGTTTGGGTGCTGAGTTATGATATCATAAAACAAGTCATATCTATTTGATTTCCAATCCTGGCTCATCTGTGTTAGTACTGGGCATCTGTACATAGAGATGTACCTGCCTGCCTGGATGCCCCTAACCGCTCACCTGCCTGCTCAGGTCGTTTGGTTGTTCCATCATAACAGTTGCTAAGGCTTTTATATATATAGATAATTCTCAAATGAGAAATTCTTACAAAGAAGTTTATCTTTGGTAATTGGCATAGGTGACTCAAATTGTTGCTGTGATGACTATATATGTCAAGAAAATACAATGTTATCAGAAAAATCCTGGAGGGGTTTGGCAAGTATGAATGTCTTCCCCAAAACTTATACTTTCTCGCTTGTGTTAACATAAGAATTTCTTTATCATTCTACTAGTTACATGATATGCACATCAGCATGGCACTGACATATTGTGTTGGTTGTTTTGACAAGTGGTTTAAAAAGTTTGATGAAAACACGGTCTACAAGTTACATATATATACATATACATATACATACACACACACACACACACACACACACACACACACATATATATATATATATATATATATATATATATATATATATACACACACACACACACACACATATATATATTCCATGAAGGAGAAATGGAAAGTTCTAACTACCTGAAAATTTAAGAAGAGTTCATATAAAATATACAAAGAGAAAAATGTCATTCCAGAATTTGGATATACACTGAGTGGCCAGATTATTATGATCTCTGAACATATAATAAACTAACCACTCAGTGTATATCCTATATAATAATCCTATATAATGAAAGGCTAGTATGCAAATTGTCCTCTTGTCCAGGAGTTCGACCATCAGGCAGGCAGGCCAACTGCCCATGTCCCCTCCCCCTGGCCAGGCTGGTCAGACCCCACCCTTGCACGAATTCATCCACCGGGCCTCTCTCTCTCTCTCTCTCTCTCTCTCTCTCTATATATATATATATATATATATATATATATATATATATATATATACACACTAAATGGCCAGGTTATTATGCGTTCGGAGATCATAATAATCTGGCCACTCGGTGTATGTCTGCTTCTGAAGGCTACACACACGCTCGTGCATACACTTGAATCTCAGAGCGGAGAAGGAACAGCGTTTCCATATCCCTGAGCAGAGTTGATAGCGGATGGCAGAGGTGGGCAGCTGGAGGCGAGGCAGGCCGGGGTGTTTAAGTCCTTGGTATCTGTTTGTCATTAGCAATTGTTTTTTTTTCCTCCTAAGACCTACATATCTTTTAATTATAGGTCAACTGATTCTGTAACTGAAACGCTGAGTAGCAGATTAAGCACAGCCCGCTGTTACTGTAATGAGGAATGATTAGGATCTCGAATAGTTTTCTGTCTTGCATGGAAAACAGCACCAATTAGTATTAATGAATCACTGCTTGAATGAGGAAGCCAGGTTTCTCGTTTTCCCAAAACACGAGAATGACTTAATTTTGGCCAAGCTACTTTGTTCCCTTCTTCTTGTTGTCATTATAGTATTTATATTATTTTTAATGAAATCTTTGCACATACGTGTCTGAAGTTTCTTAGGGGTACGCTTTAGACAAGATGATGAAGAGTCGGTTTAAATTTCTCACTGAATCAAATGCACTGACATTGGAAAGGAGGGGAGTTTTGCTGTTGCTTATTGGTCCCATGTCTGAAGTAACATGTTTACATTTAGGTTGCTAGCTTGGTCAAAGGGGAATTTTGTCTTAATTAGGAAAGAGAAAGATACGGTGTGTCAGGGAGTGTTGAAATAGTCCTAGTTGCTCATCTGTGGCACGTGATACAAATTCTATGAGCCTTTGGGAAGCTACTTTGGCACACTTGTCAAAAATACCTTTAAAATGTTTATACTCTTGATGCAATAAATTCAGTTCTAGAAATATATCCTGAGGAAATAATTGTAAACACACAAGATTCATAGTTGCAATGTGGAGAGTTGGAAACATCCTAGAATGTATGATGAGCGATTCCTATTACACAGGTAGGAGTTTTTTGTCTGACCTGTGCACTGTAATATCACATGTGCAAGGACCAGTGCCTGTTACGTAATAGATGCTCAATAAATAGTTGCTGTATGATTGAATACATGTATGCAGTCAACATGTTCTTTTCTGAACATATTGAAGAGAAACTAAAAAGCTATGTGAAAAGGCAAGAAGAAATCATAAGTATAGTATGATGCTAAGCTCATTTGAAAGTAAACATGTTTGTAACTTGCAGGCTTCTATTTGCCAGTAAACATTTTTGAAGGGTACAGAAAAAAGGGATCAAATCAACCTGAGAAGCTTTCCCAGAATGCAAAGGAGATGAAAATGATAAAAAGAGAACATGAAAGACGTGAAGGACAGAGAACAGGCATCTGACATAAGGATTATGAGTTTTCCACGCCACGAAGTCAAAAATCAAAATAATTGGAGCAGAAGAACTAACACAATTAAGGAAAATTTTGTGGAGCAAAACAATGTTTACTTATAAAATTCAAAAGCCTCAACACATTCTTGGCAAAATTAATAAAGAAAAAGAATGTGCATGTTATTTGGGTAAAAATATAAGCTAGCATGAAGAAACCAAAAAAAAAAAAATCACACTGGCTTTTAACTTTTTGCCATATTTACAGTGTTTGAGGCAAAAATTTTGTGATAGAAGCATTTTACTCACAGCCAATTAGTAATTCACATATGAAAGCAATGGAAAAATGTCATCAGGTACACAAGGGTTCAGAAAATAAATTGTTCAAAAATATTTTGGCAGGTTTTCTCAAGCTATATAGTTCATCTTAAGTATGGTATGAATGAAAATGAATGCTCAAATCAGGGAGAATAATATTACAAAAGGCCTCAGAAATCAGCCTACAAGACTATCACCAGCCACTTAATACCCAGATCACAGGAGTTTAATAACAATTTGTAGCTCAACATTACTGATCGACTGACCTGACCACAAAAATGAAACTGTAAGAAAGTGTATAGGGAAAGAGAAAGAGGGAGATACGCCAATGTGAGAGAGATACATTGATACATTATCTCCCAAAGGCACTCTAACCAGGGCCAGGGATGGAACCTGCAAGCTATGTATGTGCCCTTGACCACTTCGGTGCATGAACCAATGCTCTAACTACTGAGCAACATTGGCCAGGACACTACATTTCATTTTCGTACCTGGACAAAGATTAAACTAAAGCAATCTCGTTGCTTGTTCTTTGATTTAATTATGGAAATAGACAGGTGATTAGACACATTTATCCCTGGTGTGATAGGATCCTCTCTCAGGTAAAATGTATCTAAAAGATTAATGCCTTCAGTGAAATACTGTTACAACTCTTTTTTAAATATATCATGGGGTTTAGAGTAATCTCTGGACTATAGGATTATGAGTTTTGATCATTCCCTCTCTTCGTTTACTTGTATTTCCTAACTTTGCCACACTGATGAGGAACTATTTTACAATTAAAAACTATTACAGTTTTAAAATGTAGTTTAAATGTTCTAAGAAAAGTGATCCACCATAACGATATCATTTGGAAAGGGGCACCAAAGAGAATTTACAGATGAGAGATTAAAGAGTAGGTGAGGCAAAGATGGTTCACAGATTTGGATAATTCTTTTGAGAAAAATGAAATAATACCAGAAATATTTATTGGACATAACAGGATGGGCAACACAAAGCCACACCTGGGAATAACTTACTTAAACACTAAAATGTGGATCGTTTTCTACAGTTCTGAGATGTAATTTTCCCCTTTTATCTTTCCTAAATGAAAATAACAGGAATGACTTGAGTCAGGTTGCAATTTTCTACCAAGAAACGAATGGCTTTTTTTTTTTTTTTTTTAATGTTTTTGAAACAGTGAAAATTTAACAGTTATTTCCAGATAACTCATGGTCATCTAAAGAAAAATTCTACTTATTTATATAGTTCACCATTTTGTTAAGTACATTAAAATATATATCCAAAAAAATAATGCTTAAAATGATTATCCATTTCTCACAATTATTTCTGTAAAAAAATGTATGAAGTACAGAAAATTTCAAAATATAAATCACAACATCCATATTTTTACTGTTTAGGGAAAATGACCATTAACATTTTAAAGGATATACTTTGGGTCATTTTCATCCTTATGTACATTTTTAAAATATTGGGATATAGTAAACATGCTGTTTCATAAATTACTTTTTATTTAAAATATACTCAGAACATTTTTTTTTTTTTTTTTTTTTGTATCAGAAAGGTCTTAGAGCTGAAACCGGTTTGGCTCAGTGGATAGAGCATAGGTCTGCGGACTGAAAGGTCCCAGGTTCGATTCCGGTAAAAGGCATGTACCTTGGTTGCGGGCACATCCCCAGTAGGGGTTGTGCAAAGAGGCAGCTGATTGATGATTCTCTCTCATCGATGTTTCTAACTCTTTATCCCTCTCTCTTCCTCTCTGCAAGAAATCAATAAAACTATATTTAAAAAAAGAAAATGAAAAAGAAAGGTCTTAGAAAACAAAAGTGTTATTTTCTAGTTTTCTATTAAAAAATTTTAGGCTGTTGTTTAATGTTGTAGTTTAAAACTTTACTATTACCAACAATGCATAAGGGATCATGTTTGTACGTGAAACTTTGAGCAATTGTAGTTATTTTCTTAGAATAAATTCCAGCATTAGAATGGGTCACAGGTATGCAGTTTAAAGATATTTGCACATCACCTCTCATTTTTCCTCCTGGGAGACTCGATGTCTGTTAACATCAGATTTTCTCTAGCCCATGCTAAGTACCTTGGAGGAAGAATCTGAAGACTCTTCATTTCTACGCCCTTCTATTATGCTATTCATTCAGACCCGAGGAGGAAATAGAAAGTTATAGTAATTCTAAGTTCTTACAGAGTTTCGTCACTAATCCAAAGAACGATGGAAATATTACAAAGGAAGAATCTTCCCACTGCAGTTTTGCAGATGACAGACATCAAAGTTGATAGTTACTAGAGCTGACAACCCCTAGTATATACCATACTAGAAAATAGGATAGTTTCTGAGGGAAACGGAGGACAGGGCAGGGACTGTCCATCCTTTGCAGTTGATGGTCATTTTTCCAGAGAACAATGAACATCCCAGGCTGTGCTCTTGAATTAAGTCAGAAATCAAGATCCTCCAAGGCCTGGAAACCATTTAATTGCGATTGAAGCATTTCTGGAAATGCTTGGAGTCCCTCCCAGGGAGGAACATGTCCTTTTGTAGAAGGGGAAGGAATTGCTAATAACAGAGGGTGGGATGAAAGCCATTTTTAAAGATCAGAATTGGTTGCCAGAGATAAAACATTCAGTGTGTCCAGTCCACCTGTATAGTATGAATTTTAAAGTTTTCCTTTATGTACAAGAAGCAGAAATAGTTTTATACCCATTTGTTTCTTTGCTTATTTTTTTTTTAAAAAAATATTTTATTTATTTCAGAGAGGATGGGAGAGAGAGAAGCTCAGTAATGAGAATGACTCATTGATCAGCTGCCTCTTGCACGCCCCCTACTGGGGATCGAGCCTGCAACCTGGGCATGTGCCCCAACTGGGAATCAAATCGTGACCTCCGGCTTCACAGATCAATGCTCAACCACTGAGCCACACCGATGGGGCGCCTTGCTTACTTTTAACGTTGAGTAAGAGAAAAAGCACTGCATTTTTCTGACCTTGATCCCGACCTCACATCTGGGGGCGTTCTAAAGAGAACCTTTACTGTGTAAACATTGTGTCTTCCCATTGGACCATACATACATCACACGCACCTGCAAAAGATTGGGTTGCAACCATGCTAACCCATGTCCACACCACACAGGGAGCGGTGATAGTGTATGTATGCCCTACTCTACAGCTACACTTAGGGCCTTCAATGGCTTTGACTGTTTCATGCCTATCCCTGCTCTTTGTTTTCCCAGAAGACCCAGAGTTCCATGCGGTCTGGGTCCGTCCGACTCCTTCACCGTTGTTGATTCAGCGACATGGAAACACATTGAACAGGCGCTGTACAAGAATGCCTGCTCTCTCTTAATCTTACCATCAAAGGGAATTCATCCTGGTTTTTAACCTTTGCCAAATTGATAGCCAAAAGTGAAACGCATTGTGCGATGCTGGTAAAATTGAACATAAACTCCAGTGTTTATTTTTCTTTTGTAATTTGCCTCTTTGTGTCCTTTGTCTGTTTTTTTCAATCAAGCTCTCCTCTTTTTCCTGTTGATGTAAAAGAACCTTTTCTTAAATGAATTAAGGATAATAACCCTTTGTCTGCCATATATTTTGCAAATATTACCTCCTCAGTGTAGTATTAATAGCGTTTTTAACATAGGGAGTTTTAACTTTCTTTTTTCAAAGAGATTGTTTTTATGGCTTTGCTTTATGCTTATAAAGCCCTTCTCTGCTACATATTTGTTATTTTTTCCCCTTAACATTAACCCAACTTATTATGTTTAGCAAAAAGTTATTCTAAGAACTTTAATTTTTTGCCTCAAATAATTATTTGCGCAGTTGACTATATATTTCAGGCTTGCATGAAATTCATGTACTAGGGCGGGGGGTGGCAGTGGGGGAGAGGGGAGGATTCTCAGCCTGGCCTGCATCCTCTTACAGTCCAGGAGCCCTCAGGGGATGTCTGGAGAGCGGGTTGATGGAGAGCGGGTCTAAGCCATCAGTCGGACATCCTTAGCACTGCCAGGGAGGTGAGAAAGGCTCCCGCCACCCCCACTGTACTCACCAGAGGGGAGCCCAGCTTTTGGCTGAGCAGCACTCCCCCTGGGGGAGCACACTGACTACCAGGGGGAAGCTCCTGAGTTGAGCATCTGCCCCCTAGTGGTCTGTGAGTGTCATAGCGGCCAGTCGTTCCATCTTTCGGTCGATTTGCATATTAGACTTTTATTATATAAGATCATTAAAGTTGTCAAGTATTTTCTTCCCTCACTCTCATTCTCAGGTTGGTCAACTCTTTGAGAGGGTATCTGTCAGATTCACTTACTGACAAGTGTTGTGTTTGAATATCTATGCTAGTTTACAGCCTTACAGAAACAAGGGTCAGAGAATAATTCATTAGGATGAACATTGAACCAGGTATCAAAGGACGTTAGCCGTGATTCCGACAGAGTCTCTAATGAACCTCGAGGAAGACCTTCTCCTTCCGTGTTGTAGTTGCTTCAGGTCTAAAAGGAGGGGAAGAATGCTTGCCTTTCCCTGGCTGGTGTGGCTCAGTTGGTTGGGCATTGTCCCATGCATCAAAGGGTTGCCTGTTCAATTCCTGGACAAGGACACATGCCCTGATGGCAGGCTGGATCCCCAATAGGGAGTATACAAGGGGCAGCCGATTAACGGTTTGCTCTCACATCGATGTTTCTCTCTCTCCCTCTCCCTTCCTCTCTAGAAATCAATAAAAATTCTTAAAAAAAAAAAAAAAAAAAAAAAGATTGCTTGCCTTCCTCACTTCAGAGGCTTGTCCTCAGAATTCTAAATGTGAAAGTATTTTTTTGTGAACCTTAAAAGCCCTTTTTACATGCATAGTTTTCTTCTTAGGAGGCTCTGCGACCTCCCTACCTGAGGGAGCCTTTAACAGAACGTCCCACCCCCCACCCACCACGGGCACTTGGGCCGCTCTGTTTGGAGAAACACATTTTATGGCAGCGCAGATACAGACCCGGATCGCGGGGTCACTGCCGTGTTTCCATTACAAACACACAGGCTTCAGGCTGCAGCCCTTCCCACATGCGGAACTTCGTCGGAGCCCCGTGTGTTGAGAGCCTGCTGGCACAGAACCAAGAGCTACAGGGGAGTCCGCCACGCAGGCTTGGCCCGGGTGGAACCTCGGCCCGAACTTGCTGGCGATGGTGAGAGGAGGTCCCGTCCTGCAGTCTTTCAACATGGACAGCTCTCCTGGGCATGGACGGTCTGGAAATCCTTCAAGATGGAAGAGCACCACGGCTAGGGGTTGACCAGCGGGGAGGACCCTTTAGCCAGATGGGAACTGAAATCTCGTTGCAGGAGTCTGCTGCTGCTTTTCAGCATCTGGGTGGCCTCCTGCTTGAAACAAATAAGCAAAGGATGTAGCTGTAAGTGCAGTGGCTTCCACACTCCTTGGCCTGATGTTTTCTTTGCCCCACGCCAGGTTGGTGGTGGTAGTTGAAGAGATGGATCCAAATGGATTTTGCAGAGATAGTCGAAAAGCCATGCCAACTTGGCCTGTTTAGAACAGTAAGTACAGTAGGAGAAGCTGCCAGAGAGAGAGAGGAGAGGACCTCAAGTCAATTACGGATTGTGTTAGCTCCTCCTTAAGGGTGAGCCGGCCACAGCTGCAGATGTGTTCCAGCATCCAGGAGGTGTCCTTGGAGAATTGGGGGCTCATGTTCACAGTGTTCTGTCCCAAGCAGGGGTGTCAGCCCTGATGTAGAATGAATGGTAGCATGAGGGCTCAATGTATACCTCAGGTTTCCACCAAGCTGTCGCTCTTGCCACATCATCCTATATATATATAATAAAGAGCTAATATGCTAATTTGGCTGGACAGTAGCACAACTATCCATATGACCTTCTGGATGAAGCCTGGGCTGGAAGGGCCAAGCGCCTTGCATGAATTTCATGCATCGGGCCTCTAGTTAGTTGTCCAGTATCTCTACGTGGTGACATTATCCATGCAGACACAGACCCAGGGAAGGGCTGCGAATGCACATGAAGTCAGTGGTATCCATTTGCCATCTGTGGTGACCCCAATGTTGCCAGACCACTGACAGTCAGCATGGAGAGGCTGACCCCAGGACCCCTGGTCATCCTCTGCGTATGGTACCCTTCATTCATCTTCCCAGGATACCTGCTGGGGTTGGTAGAATGTCTCTTCACATCATAGGCTCTCTTTCTTTTTACTTACAGGTGACATTCAATATCATCATAGTTTCAGGTGTGCATCATGGTGGTTAGACATTTATAAGTGTTCCCCTCCTCCCAGCCCCCCGCTAAGTCTAGTGTCCATCTGGCGCCATCCACAGTCATGACCATATTATTGACTATATTCCCTGCGCTGTACTTTCACATCCTCATGACTATTTTGTAACTGCCGATTTGTACTTCTTAATCCCTTCACCTTTTCCCCCTTCTTCAATAAAATCAGGTTCTCTTTTTAAAAAGCAGTAAGCCAATAATATCTATGGGAAAATGATTATGCTTAAAAGCATAATCCTCCGAGTTGCATGGCACCTGCATTAGGGGGCTCATCAGGAGACCTTCTGTTCCAACAGGAGTGAATAGGTAACTTAATCCCATAGGCCAAGGTGTGATAACATTTCTACTCAGGACCAGGGTTAAATAGAAACTATTTTTTTGGCTTTGTGGATCATAAGGAGACTCCCCTGTAAACGCTTAACTCTCCATTGTAACACAAACCCAGCTAAATGATACGTCAATAAATGGCTGTGGCTCCTGTCCCAATAAAACTTTACTTACAAAAACAGACAGTGCGCCAGATTTGGCCCACACACTACAGTTTACGGACTTCTAGCATAGGTTACTGTGCCCAGGAACACATGTGTGGACAAGAAAATATTGGGCAACAATCATGAGTGCCTGTTTTGTGCAGCTGAAGATACAAAAATAAATGAAGACCCAGCGTTGTGCATATACATTACCCTCCGTGGCTTCTAGCAGGGTGGCATCTGGTACTGAGTCCATCAGGGTCTCCCCAGGGTGCTTGCCTTTCATCACCGCCCGTCTCAGTGCCCTTCCCTGCACTCAGTCTACCCACTGTGCCTCGAGGGCAGATGATGATGAGGTCATCCTGGAATAGACAATAGATTCGTGTTTAGCTCCAACTCACACTCTGTGAGGCACTGGCACCTGAATTCTCTTTTATCTTCAAGTCTATCCCATGAAGTAAGCTCCATCACTCCTAGTTTACAAACGAGACCATGTAGCCTCAGAGAATTTAAGTCTTGTCTCCCAAGAATTCTTCATTAGTTGGTTAGGGGAGCTAGGGCCCAGCCTAGACCCCGAAGACCATTACAACATATGTCCTCCAGGACACATTTTCTTTGAGCACACATAGTTTATTTTGAGTAAGAGGAGGGAAAGATAGGAAACATATTGAATTCCAATAAGGGAGCTGAGAGGAGGCTAGCTGGGTGTCCAGATCACTATTAGGGTGGGTTTTTTTGTTTTGTTTTATTTTGCTTTGTTTGAACATTAACATTGTGGCTGTGTGCTGGAAAGGACATACATTCTTCATTCTCTTTTCATTACTTGGGAATTGTTGCAACCATCATGCAAAACCAGTAAAAGGAAAACTTAAAAAAAAAAAAAAAAAGTTCTCTGGCAGGCGATGCCCAACCGAGGAACGTCGCGGGTCTCACGGGAGAACAATATGCATTTTGTAAACCTTCTTAAGAGACAATTTATGGTTTTGAGAAAACAAAACAGGAAATTGAATTAAAAGGAGAAACACACTTAAATAATGCTCGAGTGATGACATAACCCACCCAATCTAACAATCACAACTTAAGGTCAGGCATGGTCAGCTACAGGAAATTTTCTGGCCGTGGTTGGTAGTGACCTTGAGTAAAGAGAGATGTTTACTTACTCGAGGGGTACTGCCTCACAGCTTCGCAATAGATGCAAACTATTATTTTTTTTTCTCTTAAAACTGGAAATTTGGCCTTAAGTACAAGGCTCCTGGAACGAAATCCTTACTGAAAACACAGAAAGTGGGCGTTCCTTCTGACATCATGAATGTTGGTGCTGGACTCTGAATTAGCCGAGTCTCACGCTGGAATGAATTCAGGGTATGTCAAGTAGGTGTTCTTTCTTCCCATTATCCCATGCTCAGTACCTCCTGGGGAGTGAGGGACTAAAAAAAAATCCATTACAAAAAACTGAGTTTTTATCAGAAAGAAAATATGGAGTTATTTGTGACCATCCTAGTGAACACACACACACACACACACACACTTTGTGTTGTGTCTGGTAAGAAAATGGTTTCAAGGAAAGAAAGTGGATTTCTAACTTAAACCAGTATGCTACGTCTGTATTCTCCTTGTAGTAATGTTTAGTTTTCTAAAATCCTTGAAGGGCAGAGGGCAAAACTGAGACACTGTGGACACTTGAGTGAATTTAAATGTTGGATCTTTACTCAAACATTTTATAAAGAAGTTTCCTTTTCTTTGTTAGTTGTAGAAAACAACAACACACTGTTATGTATGAAAACTAAGATTTTTGATACTGCCCCTTTTCTATATTTCACAATATAATTGCATGATTATAGTATAGCCTCTATTTTATAATGAGGATATTGAGATGATGATGATGATGATGATGATGATGATGATGATGATTTTTCATGGTCAAGCTCTTAACCATTACTTTAATCTGCCTCAAGTGGGGATCAAAAACCAGTGCTATCATTTAAGTGTCATAATTAACTTGGTCTAAGCAAAAAAAAAAAAAAAATATTTCAAGACTTGCTTGTTTCTATGAATTTGTTGTAATGAGGTTAGGTTTATAAACAACACACAGAAGGTTTCTTGTCCTTTGTGATGGGTGGCACACATCTCTGGATCACCTGACCAGATCCATCAGTTCAGCCAATCCCAACTAACCACATCACAGGGTCATTGAGCTGCTCACCACCCAGAGGTGAAATTTCTTAGTGCATTGGCCATATATAGGGTGTCCCCCCAAAATAGCTACACACTGTAATAGCTGATAGCTCAATTTTGAAGACGAAATGTTTTAAAAGTGTGTGTATACATTTTTGGGGGACACCCTATATATCCCTCTTGTATCAATGGCACCCGACACCCAGGATAGACTAAAAGAAAGTCAGCTAAACAAATCAGGAAGATGAGGTTTATGGCTTAATTTACTCTCATACCTTTATGAGAGTAAATTTATGTGATGTGGTAGATTCTTTTCAACCTGGCTGCTGTAATTCCTCTCTGTGTATGTGTGACTCTGGGCTTGGCCACTTGATTTGCCTTAATCAACAGATGCAGCAGAAATGGTGGCTCATGAAGCTGTCCCTAGAGGTTTTGCATCTTCTACTCTTGAGCACTGGGGGCCTTGCCACCAGCCCAGACTGTCCTGCCGACTATGACCACCCATTTCCAGAGGTACAAGTGAGGCCAAATTAGTACGTAAAGCTGCCAGATGACATCAACAGAACTTCCCAGCTGAACCACATGACTGGCCTATAGAATAATGAGCAAATAAGAGGAATAAAATGGTGTTCCTTGCCTTGACCAGTTTTGCTCAGTGGATAGAGCACCAGCCTGAAGACTGAAGGGTCCCAGGTTTGATTCTAGTCAAGGGTATGTACCCTGGATGTGGGCACATCCCCAGTAGGGGGTGTGCAGGAGGCGGCTGATTGAAGTTTCTTTCTCATCGATGTTTCTAACTCTCTATCCCTCTCCCTTCCTCTGAAAAAAAAAAATCAATAAAAATATATTTTAAAAATATGATCCCCCTTTAAGAACACTGAGATTTGGAGTAGTTTTTTTATATAGGAATAGAAAACTGTTATCTATGAACTTTGAAAGCTGAATATTTTTGTCTAGCTCATCATTAAAGGCAAATTATGAATAAGAAACTCACTAAAAAGACCCATTTAAAAAAAATCGTATAGTTGAATACATCTCCATTACATGAGGGAGGTTCTTCAGAGGTGATCAGCGCGAACGTTCTGTTCTTATTTTGTTTCTTTTTCTTAGAGGAGCCGGTGCTATGAAACCAAATTTGCAGGTCAACCTGGGGGCATGTCTTCACAGACTGAGGACACGTGTTTGATTAGACCCGTGTCTTTTATTGTTTGATAATACGTCACGTGAAACGAAATCGCCTGATGGTGTTTTTCTTTGGAATTTGACGTGCAACAATAATAGTTCTGTGATAATAAACTTGGATTCGAGGAGTGGTCATAAGGGTAGAATGAAAATAAAAAAATAAAACATTGGAATAAAGCTCTGCCCATGAGGGTATGGAGCGCTCAGACCACTGAGGGGTGGGAGGGTTTCAGAGAAGAGCAGGTTGAATGTACTTGATAGAAGAGTAATAACCTATTGACCAGGTGTAGGAAGAGGTTAGTAACTATAAGCTGGTTGGTTGAGGGTGTTGTCCTAGGGCGAGGAAAAGGGATTTCCTCGTTTTCAAAGGCTGTGTTTTTTTTTCAAAAGCAGCAGAAAATCATTCTCTTATTCTAAAATCTTTGCCAATGTAATATTAAATATAGTGCAGTTTACCATATTTTTGGCAGCGAGTGAAGCACTTCTACACATTGTCTCAATTCCACAACAATTTTGGAAGAATTGTTGTCACTACTTTTTATAGATAAGGAAACTGAGGCTCAGGAAGGCTGAGTATCTTTCCAACCTGACAGCTACTGGGGGATTGATTGGGATCATCCCTCAGAGGACCTCCACCAACCACAATGCTAGGCTGTTGGATTCCTGGAAACTAGGATGTGATGAGAGACTTGGAGAAGGAAAAACACCCAAAGAGCTAGACACCCATCCATCAGAGACATGCACGGCATGTAACTAAGAGGCTATTCTGCCCATGTCTTCGTCATTGTGCCACCTACATTGTCCCAGATGGAAATATAATTTGTTATGAAGAAGACACCAGTTCTCTCCAGTGCGTATTTTTTTTCTTTCAAAATACAGAGTGGGAGGTTTTATTGAAAAAAAAAAGTCTCCCAGCTAAACTAAAACAATGTTATTTTCAGCTAGAATTTGCCATTGTGTAGAAATACTTTTTGTTCATTGTGTAGACTGTAATCAAGATTGAAGCAAAGTCAAGAATCTGTCGCAGGGATATTGTTGAAAAGTCCCAACAGATATGAATTCGCTAAGAATGCGGCGGGACTGTTAGCTACGTTTTCTACTTGCAGTGGAACTGGGCAGACTTTGTATCTGAGAAAGCAAATTGAGAAAATACACTCTCTTCTTAAACTCCATGTTCCACCATATACGCATCATTCCTTTTGTAATTCAACTGCAGGCCATAGTTTCTCTGTTCTGAATGTTCTGGACCAGAGAGTCACTTCACACGGAGTAAATATGGAGGTGGCAGAGATGGCAGATGACATGAGCAGGCTGCAAAAGCTTTCCAAACCCCCCTTTCTGTAACACCAAGCAAAGTTTTTTTAAAAAAATATATATTTTATTGATGTTTTTTGTTTTTTTTTTTACAGAGAGGAAGGGAGAGGGATAGAGATCTAGAAACATTGATGAGAGAGAAACATCGACCAGCTGTCTCCTGCACACCACCTACCAGGGATGTGCCCACAACCAATGTACATGCCCTTAACTGGAATTGAACCTGGGACCTTTCAGTCCGCAGACCGATGCTCTATCCACTGAGCCAAACTGGTTTTGACCCAGACAAAGTTTTGATGTCCAATCAGTGTAGGGCTTATAAATTTGGTTAGCATGAAGAGGTTTTCATGGACAGGTTTCTTTTTGTATTTTTTTCAGTTGCCCACCAAGATTGGAAAAGTTTCCAATCCAAAACCAATCAGCAATAATTGAGGAGCTCATATCCCATAATTGGGGTGTTTATGCTCCCTCCTGAAGCAAATCTGTGCTTAAGAGACCCTCAGATATGAGAGTAGGGTCCATACTATTAATTAATTGGTTCAGGATGCTGTTCTAACATGCCTTTGATATCTACTATATATATATATATATATATATATATATATATATATATATATATATATATCTGTGTGTGTGTGTGTGTGTGTGTGTGTGTGTGTGTGTGTGTGTGTGTTTAATTGTGCACTTGATTCAAATACAGACAACTAGAGGGTAGGAAAAAAGGACAGAATGCAACTGGGAGCAATTTGGAAAGCTTGCATCATGTAATGAAGTCACATCCATGTAGCTGAAATGAACCAGACTACTGGCTGCTCACGCTGGGACCACTTCAGGTTATCTCGAGATGATGACATCATTGCCAAGCGGACGGGACCACCCGCCTCTGGAGGGCTGACCCGACTCCATCTCCCAGTGGCTGTCCCAGCTGGCTTTTCAATTTGTATCCCTCACGTTTTGTTTCAGTTTGAGTAATCTTTGATCATCTCCAACATAACGGTCAATACCCCTTTATTAAAGAGGAAAACCTTTCCACCACCAGTTGCTCTTTGGTGATAATAGGAAAGAGAAAGGGGACAGTAAGGAGGTTGAAAACGGACTCTCTGTGTCCCACATGGAGAGAGTGTGAATCTTGGGAGAGAGAAGATGAAAGTGGAAGACACTGCGTCTTTTCACCGGCGTGGACTCTCCAATGTACAGAACACGTTGTTTATAGCATCTTTGGGCTGTGTACCAGCCTGTGATTGCAGCTGGCTGGGGGCAGAGCCGAAAGGGCAGCAAAACCCAACTCATTTGAAAACACACACACACACACACACACACACACACACACACACACACACTTTTCACTACCCGTGGCCGAAATTACCGACTGACATGCTAAACCTATTAAATATGTATTTTGCAAATTTTGAAATGAGGAAAAATGCTATGTAGAAATTTTTACAGATGCTGAGTGATTGTAAATGTGGTCAAAGATGTGGGACTCGCTCCAACTCTTTCCTTTCGTGGATTGCTATTAGCTTACATGTGAAATCTCTGTTGGCCACGAATTTCACATTGTTCTTCCAAATGTAATCATTTCTCTCTTTTATCTGATCTCCTACAGTCTCTCTGTTTTCATCAATATCTGACAGCAATTCCCAGAGATCCAATATAGTCCACTCTCATATCCTTATGTGTACTTCTCTCTTTGAAATCTAATCCCTTAGCAGTGAAATAATTTATTGTGCTTTATTTAGACTTTTATTTTTTGCATGTGTTTTGATTCTGTGCTTTGGAAAAGAGTTATTTTGAAATCTAAACCAACTGTTCACTAAAAGTTATGAAAGCATGATTAAGAAATTTTCTCTCTTTTTAAATCTCCCCCCCTCCTTTTTTTTTCTTTCTTAGTGTGCTATGGCAAATGCCACGAAGTCCATGGGTCTGACTACGATGGGAAAATGAAGATGAAGTCTTCTTGGAGCCCAGCTAATGGGTAAGCCGTAGAGAGGCTACAACGAGCCAGAAAAATCTGTGACGGTCTTATTGTTCTCGAAAACCCTTAGATCTTATGGTTGTTAGATCTTGGGAGATGTTGACTTCATTGAATGTGACTTTCTCATGATATGACGATGGCCTAACATATTCACCTAGTAAACAAGTGGGAGCCACTTGTTTCCAAATTTCACGAGACTGTATTTCTATCCGTCTCGAGTCCTAAAGAGATGCATTTTGTGAGCACTATCCGAAGAGAAGTTTTTATGGGTACATTACAGTCTAATAGGTGCGTTGTTAAGTTAAGGGGGGGAAACTTGTTCCAGCGAAGTAGTTGGCAGAAAACCATAAATCTTAATGGATAGGAAAATGTGCCTTTCAATAAAAAGGAGAGAGAGACAGACCCAGGAAACAAACAGGCAGGAAAGCCTGCTGCAGGGCTCCTGGAAATACCAGGCCTCTGAGTAGCATCTAGCAGTACGCAGCCTCTTCCAGTGTCTATTATGGTCACCCCACCCACATACTGTCATTGTCCTCTCCCCTCTTCCCTTCTAGTCCTTCAGAAAACTGTCCATTGGTGGTGCCAAACATTTAAGGCAAGAAGGAAGAATGCCTTGCTTTATGGCTAACCTGTGAAAATGTGTCTGGTTGCCAATGTGGTGGTGGTTGGGGTTTATTTTTTATGTTTTCTCCTTTTCTCTCATGGCCCTAATACCCTGGCTCGATTGATCTTGACGTGCGAATAAAATCCCATCCCGAATAAGTAAGCTTTGTTTATTGGTTGGAGGCTGAAAAACTCCATTTCTTACTCTTCTGTTCGTCATGGAAGCGATATGTACCTCTGCTTGTTCTTGAAGTTCACTCGTCACCAGGAAAATGGACAAGCAGTGGGAGGATCTGGGCACAAAGGAAGCTCCTTCCCTTCTGTAATCAAGACGTGAGGATGTGAATTAAATAGCCCCTGGGGTACTTCCTGTAGCCCTAAGCATCCTTGAGATACTTACAGGACACTCACTGTGTTGATAACATGTTGTGTGTAGAGACGGTGTGTACGCTACACAGACATAAAAGACCATACTTGCCCATCAGCGAAAGCTTTTTGAATGTTTTTGGTGCTCTGGAGTCAGATGTGTACGGAATAGAGGTAGCCTCCTCATGGAGCTATTTGCATTTGCATAATGTTCAACATTTGGAATGAATTGTTTAACCAATTAATTATATATTTGACAAGGTTGATGGAACCCACATTACGTGCCCCAGTTATGTTACTATGTGAGGTGTTGGGATTCAAAGATTTGATCCTGACTCTCAAGGAACTCTGAGTTTGGGTGAGTGAAGATCTGAGCCAGTACATACAATAAGTTATAACTGCCGAAACTGGTTGGGCTCAGTGGATAGAGCGTTGGCCTGTGGACTGAAAGGTCCCAGGTTCGATTCCGGTCAAGGGCATGTACCTTGGTTGCGGGCACATCCCCAGTAGGGGGTGTGCAGGAGGAAGCAGATCAATGTTTCTCTCTCATCAATGTTTCTAACTCTCTATCCCTCTAATTTCCTCTCTGTAAAAAAAAAAATCAATAAAATATATTTTAAAAAATAAGTTATAACTGTCCTGGTGATGGGGATAGCATGTGCTTTCAACCATAGTGGGTCATGTGATTAAGGTAGAGAGAATCTTTTAATCTGACTCTGTTATCTCTGATGGCCAATCTTTTCTCTAGACCTGTCGCATTAGAACTTGGCATTAATCCTGATATGACTTCTGCTTTTTTCATGTGCTTCCATAATGCTGTACAAAGATTGCACTGCGGATATTGACTGTTTTTCTATTTCAAGTTTAGTTCATCTCATAACTTCTGACCCCACTAGTTCAAGAACTGTGCTGCCCTGGGCACTTGCTATAATAATTACTATAAAGAAATATATTTAAATCAGACAGTGCTTAATTTTAAAAGTTCATACTTCTATTGGTTCCAAGTCAGCGTTATGCTAGTAGCCTTGCCACTCAACGAACCTCACAAAATCATCTTGAATTTGGGACATCAAAGAATAAATTCAAGATGTTTGCCACATTTGGAGCGAAGGGAATGTACTGAATATTGGCAGGGAGGCAATGTCATCTCTGGTCCCTTGAAAGCTGCTAACCTACCAAGATGTGCCCAAGGAGAAAAATCAAAACATTTTTCAACAGGGTTTCTATTTAGTGGTCACATTCTTGAATTATTTCATCTTGTCACTATTTTGTCCCAAAATAGACATACAAAGTGGTCCCAGAGATTTCCTTTGTTTTTCCTCCTGTGAGATGGAAGAACTATTTTGCTCAACTTGAAGTAGCCCAACTTAGTTTTTTCTTCCTCTTTTTAAATTTAAAAAGTTTTTTTTTTTCAGCCTAGAATTTCTTTACCTTCTTTCCAAAAAAAGCAGTGGATAAAAGGGAGGATGTGTAACCATCTGTATATTTATTCACTTATGCAAAAAGAGCTTGTTAGCACCTACCAAGTGTGAGAGAGCAGGAAAGATCGCCATATAAAAAAAGAAATTGCAAAATGAATATAACAGAGTTCATTTAGAGGTTTTCCATCTACTGGAGATGCTAGACTACAAACAAGTAACTGTGCCACATTTTACTTAGTCACTAACTGCTGCTGTGCAGTAGACATGAGACGAGTCCCGGGAATATTATACTGAATAAGACTCCGATTCCTGTCCTCATGGAGTTTACATTCAAGATGGGAAACCAGGCAAATAAATAAGGGTGCTATGATAGTGCATGTAGAGTTTATCATCACAGAAGGAGTGAACATGAAGATTTCTGTAATTAGTAATCACTCAGGTTAACACCTGCATCATTGTCAGTCATGCAGTGAGAGAGCTGGGGCATAAATGCTCCAGGCAGAAATAAAAATGGCTTATGCTGAGGGCTACAGGTGAGATTCAATCCAAATGTCATATCCTTGTGTTAAAAACTTGCTTGAAACCCTCAAAGCAGAGTAGCAGAGCTATTTCTTCATACCAGGTACTTGAATTGATTACGATGTAAATATTGCTGCCGTGACCAATTCCAAATCATATTAAAACTAGAGGCCCAGTGCACGAAATTCGTGCATGGGTAGGGTCCCTAGGCCTGGCTGCTGATCAGAGGTGATCTGTGGGGAGACACCCACACTGGCACCCATCTTGGTTGGCCTGGCACTGCCTGTTTTCCAGTCCCACACTCTGCCTCCACCACCAGTTGCTTCCCTTTGCAGGGTGACTGGCAGGGTAATTTGCCCCCCACCCCCACCCCCTCCTCCCACTGGCACCTGCGTTGGCTGGCCTGGGGTCTGTGGGAAGCTACTGCTTTGAGCATCTGCCCCTTGGTGGTCAGTGCACGTCACAACGACCAGTTTTTTTGGCCAGTCAGTCCACCGTTCAGTTGATTTGCATATTGGGCTTTTATTGTATTATATAGGATTATTTGTATATATGCCTGGCTTCCCACTAAGCTGAGTTGGCATTCACCATTGTTCAGCTGTACCTTGTCCCCTGGGTAGGAGTCACAGTGCTTTTGGTTTTGGCTCATACTCCTCTCTTCCATCAGCTTGGAATACATCCCACACAAGACTAAGAGGAGGGTGCAGACTTCTGCACAATGCAAGAGGAATAATGAGCCTAGGCCAGTGGTTGGCAAACCACAGCTCGCGAGCCACGTTGGCTCTTTGTCCCCTTGAGTGTGGCTCTTCCACAAAATACCATGGCCTGAATGTTCTCCTCTTTTGGAGATGTGAACAAAGGTGGCCCCCTACCTTCGTCTATTGAAAAGAGGAGTGAAACAGTGGGTTTGTAGATGGCAGGAGCTGAATCGTTTACTAGTAAATGAATAAAAGTTACCAGTGAAAGATCTGTCATTGCTAGTCTAGTGATGCTGGATTGTTTGAAATAACATTAGCTATATCAACCAGGCTCCTTTACTTGGAAAGAGGTCACCTAGGTTATAGAGAGGGAAAGCAGGCAGGCACAGTTCCGTAATGAAACTAAATGCTTATACAAAGGACTAACTGGGTTGGCTAAAAGTGGAGAGATATAAAATGTCTAGAATAATTTAAATTGTGAGAAAAAATTTAGGGTGTCTCAGGGGACTTGGTGGGTGGAAAGGTATGGTACTCACGTTAGGAAAATCAATGATGAATAAAATAATCATTCACAGCTTACAAGGCGGCACTTTTCTGAAAAGCACCTTTTCTATGTACAGTTTATTTGCTAGAACTCCAATTTATTTGCCAGAGCTCAGCATATGCCATCACCTACCTGCAAGGGGTTGAAAAATACAGTTTTCATTTTTCAGCAATGAGGAATAGGAAACAAAGGTGGTGAACATTTAGTGTTACCTCTGGCACAAAACTCTTTTCTACAATCTTTGTCAGTTGATCAGAAAGTATAAAAATGTCCACAAATATTGTTTATTCAGGCTGAACTCTGAAATTTGTATAAACTTTACAATGAACTCGCTTACATTTTTCATTTTAGGAAGTCTTTACAAAATTCCCGATTTTTTTTTAAAGGTGATCATATTACTTAAGGGCAGTTTTTTCCTGGGTTTGATTTTATGGGGGTTTTTTTGTTTTGTTTGTTTTGTTTTTTTATCCATATCCCGAAAGGAAGAGGCATAAAAAATATCTACCCTTTGTCACACTTCCAGACCCTCCCCACATTGTCTGTGATGGAGAGGGACAGTCATTTTTGTTCTTTTCCTTGGGTTAAGGCTGTGGTCAGCAAACTGTGGCTCACGAGCCACATGCGGGTCTTTGGCCTCTTGAGTGTGGCTCTTCCACAAAATACCACGGCGTGGGTGAGTCTATTTTGAAGAAGTGGCTTTAGAAGAAGTTTAAGTTTAAAAACTTGGGCTCTCTGAAGAAATTTCAACCATTGTACTGTTGATATTTGGCTCTGTTGACTAGTGAGTTTGCCGACCACTGGGTTAAGGGAACCCATGAAATCAAAATTCAGTACGCAGATAGAAGATGTTTTATTTGCCATCTACAGTAGACAAGTAAGCACTGAATCAGAGCTTAAATGGAGAGTTTGTGGGGTTCACTCTACTCTGAAAAGGGAAACAAACATTGCTGGCATTCTCATCAGATATGCAGGAGGGTGAGTTGGGGTTGCTTCTGCTTTGATAACTTAAAGTCTTTAATCTGAAAAATAAAGCTGGGCAGTTAGCCATCAACACATATGTAGCGTGTATGGAACTTAAAGAGTGCTAAGGGGAGGGGAGGGCTGGACAAGGCATTGTGGGTAGTATTAGCTAGAGGGCAGCAGTGCATGGGAGAAATGACATGTGACTTGGAGCTCTGGCTTTCCCGTCAGAGGGGCAGGCCGGGGTTCAAATCTTCCTTGTTCTTCTTTGTACCTTTGTTTATGGGCCCAGTTATTCCAGTTTGTTGAGTTTCATGCCCTTCACTACCAAATGGTGATAATTATGCTTTCTTTGGAAGGTTATTATGAGGACTCAATTGTCTGTGTCTATTTGGGACATAAGAAATACTCCATAAATATAGTCACTGTTATTGTGAACGGTTCAGAAGTTATCGCTGCTTTGGCAGGTGAATTACCCATTACCTGAAAAATGTTTTAAAGTCCTGACTGGGTTGGTTCAGTGGATAGAGCATTGGCCTGCAGACTCAAGGGCCCCAGGTTCGATTCCGGTCAAGGGCATGTACCTTGGTTGGGGGCACATACCCAGTAGGGAGTGTGCAAGTGGCAGCTGATGGATGTTTCTCTCTCATCGATGTTTCTAACTCTCTCTCCCTCTCCCTCTCTGTAAAAAATCAATAAAATGTATTTTAAAAAAGAAATAGAAAAAATGTTTTAAAGTTGTTGGGATCTGTAAATGATGGCGGTTTGCTTCATTTTCACATAATATGAATGGACATTGCCAGGTATTTTTCCGATTCTTAATTTATGTACATTTTTTAAATGCACACACAGACACACACACACACCCACATCTCCATTTTTCTCCCTTTCTCTGTGGTGGTTAGCGTGTGACTGGACTGAGGCTTGTTGAGACAAAGTAGGTCGGAAAGCGAGGTCCTGAAATAAACAGTGTGAACATCAGTAATACTTTAATTTCCATGTTTCATGGTTATGCAAGCCCACTGCTTTGGAATTTCAACACAACCTTGAACCATCACCAGCTTTAATTTTCCTCACACTTCAACCAGTAGTAATTGGGCCCTGCCTCTTGCTGCTGCCACCGCTGCTGGCATTTTGGTTGTTGCCTTTCCTTTGCTTTCAGTCACTTTGTTTAATGGTCTCTGGCAGCTGCAGGAGCAGGATGCCAAAGCCCTGGGCTGGTCGCCTCTGAGCCATGACTCCCGCTCTCGCAGCAGAGCAGCCGGACCAGGCCTCTGACTCTGAAAGAAAATGGCCTTACCCTTGCCCTTGCCTGGCCGGTGTGGCTCAGTGAGTTGAGCATCAGCCCATGAACCAGAGTTTAAGAAGTTGGGCTTTGGAATCAGAGGAGCCAGACCTGGGTTTGCAAAAACACCTCTGTCTCTCAATTCTCTGGGTGACTTCAAGCAAGCTGATTAATTGATATCGGACTCTGTTTTCTCACCTGCAAAATGAGGTTTCTTCTAACTACCCCAGGATGTTGGCTACATGTGCTAATATCCACAAAGGCCCCGACTTAAGGATTAGAAGAAGGTATTAATAATTGAAAAAAATACAAAAAAAAAAAAATTGTTAGTGGTGCTGAATGTATCCAAAGTAATGACGTCGTCTCACAACATGGTCCTGCATTCCTCCCTCTGTGGCATCTATCACTAGATATTCATTTACTAATGAACACCAGCCTTAAAAGATGTTCCTGCTTTACCATCCAGTCCGGTAAAGGCGTTTGGAATGAAAGATATAGCATCTCTATGTAGCTATGGAACCACTGTTATTGTCATCGTCAGCATTGCTATCACATGTAGAAGACCAGCCGGTAACAGTTTTTCCCGTGTAGAATCAGGGTAGATCCCACCCCATCCCCAGTGAATCAGACTGCTGTCCTAACAAGAGCCCTGTCTGAAACTGTAGACTGTGACCTTAGCTTCGGTGAGGGTTACTCTCTGGTTCCTAATGATGTGCTATCTCGGGATATGCCACTCAGTCATAGGAAATAATAAGTAGCTGTAGCCATGAAAAATGATTTCCTGAAGCATTAATTGCACAGGAGAAATGGTGTTCAGAGAAAGGAAGTGATCTACTCAAAGACTGGGAGCATCCCCTCTCCAATTGGTCAAATGATTAAACTGGAGTTGTAGGTAATGAGGTAGAGGGAAGCATTCCATGCCTTCAAGGCAGACACCTCTACTTTTGGGCAAAGAAACTTAATTATCAGGGATTTCCATAGGCGGTTAGCTAGTCTAGGGAAAGAAGAAAAAAAGTAAAATTAGCAATATAAAAAAGTAAGGTGAAAAAATACAGATATTACAGGGTTGATAAATATGTCCCCAAACCCTCCAATAAATACCTACAAACCAAAGTGGTTTGGGATAAGCTACCAGAGTTTTTGTTTTGTTTGTTTTGTTTTGAAAGCCAAATACAATTACTAAGACTTTTTGTGTGTCTGTACGTGTTGGGGACGGAAGAGGGGTAAGCAGTCCACATTCCCTAAGTCAGTGGTCAGCAAACTCATTAGTCAACAGAGCCAAATATCAACAGTACAAGGATTTAAATGTCTTTTGAGAGTCAACGTTAAACTTAAACTTCTTCTAATGCCACTTCTTCAAAATAGACTCGCCTAGGCAGTGGTATTTTGTGGAAGAGCCACACTCAAGGGGCCAAAGAGCTGCATGTGGCTCAGGAGCCGCAGTTTGCCGACCAAGGCCCTAGGTCATGTGTATGGTGTTTTGAGAATCCTTGTCCTAATTTGGTCCTGGGTTGACTTGGGAGGTCACAATGCTCATATAGTAGGAAGTGAAATGTAAGAAACCTTGATTAGTCAGTGCCCCTGAATAGTAAAGGATTCTGGGACATAAAAAGACTCTATTTATTAGTCATGAACTAGACCATCATTTATGGCCTAATTTGGGTGCAGAGAAGAATGTTGCCCTCTGCTTCCCCTGACAAATGGGAGTTCATTATGAGGTCATCTGAGAAGAAAGAGAAAAGGCCAGGCCTCCCAAATTGAATACAAGTGAAATATGTAGTTCTGGATTGATTGTAGCCTTAGTGGTCAACAGGAGCTCTGGTCATTCCTTAATACTTTTTAAATTGACCATTATCATGACTTAGTTACTTGGCCGTTGCTTCTCAACTCACTCTCTCTCTCTCTCTCCCTCTCTCTCTCTTTCTCTCTCTCTCTCTAATATTCCCAAGAGATACTATATGAGTTCATGCTCCCTAGAGATCCTATGGGTTCAGCCACTGATAGTTTAAGAGAATGAATGAGTTTCCCAAGCTCTCAAATTATCTCACCTAATAGGCTGCTGGCCAATTTCTGTAGTTGACTTTGGTTTGTACCCAATCAGCTCTGGACCAGTTCTTCAGTTATATGGTGACCTACATATAAGGGTGCCTCAAAGGGGGGATTTGGATGCCACAGACACTCAGAGCTTTATAGTAAAAAAAAACCAGAATAATGCAACATACCCATTATTTTAATCTGGGCCTAAGCAGTCTGATTATGGACATACCAGTGCTGCCATGTCAACATTACCATATCTGATTTAGTTGTGCATATAGAAAATAACGTAGAGTATTTTAATACATATATGTGTAACATACATAGAGAATCATAGATTGAAAATTTTTAAAGGTAGAAAATTTTTTTGATATCTAAGGCTGTCAAGTTGGATACTTGATATGTATAGTGAGGCTCCCTCAGGGTTTAGCCATGATGGGCCAAATGAAAAGACAGCTGAATTATTCTACAGATAAATAGAAAGAATATTAAGTATTCAGGGGCATGTTCCAATCTTGTTATCCTTTGCATTTTACAAATGAGAAAAGTGGTGTTTAAAACAGTTGAATAAGTGCCACATGTTTATTTAATCTGCAAACATATTGAGTGCCTGCTGTGCGCCAGGCACTAAGGACTTCACCCTCATGGGCCTACATGGAGTGAGGGAAGAGGGCAAACAATGCGAAAGTAAACAAGTATATCACATAATGTAGAGTTGTCATCAATTCTGTAAAGAAAGACATGAAGGACTAAGGAAATAGAACACGAGTGAGGAGTGCACATTCCAACTGAGGGCAATTCAACTGCCAGCAACTCTCAGAGTATGGATTAAAATTAATCACAAATAGTCATGTCATGTTGAAGAATTCTAAACTAAACCACAGACAATAGAAAACGGGTAAAGAAGCATCCCACGCAGAGTCTAACATCCAGGATGAATGCTCTATAATAGAAGGAGCCGGTTGTGTTAAAGGAAGAAGGGGGTCGTGATGGCAGGAGCTTTCAGAGACGATGGAGAACATGATCAAAGATGGAGACAGAGAAGTGGGTGACAGCAAGATCTCAGAGGACTCGCCAACTTTGCTAAAGTATTTGGAGGAGGAGCCACTGGTCAGTTTTGAACCCAGAAATGACATAGATTGTCTCACGTTTTGGAGGACCATGGTGACTTTTGTGAAGCGATTATAATGCAGAAGGCTAGCCAACTTGCAAGTAGTCACACAATAGACAATAGGAGGCTATTGTTGTTGTCCAAGTAAGAGATTATGGTGTGATGGGGTGGGGTTGAGAAATGCTTGGATTCGGTTTATACTTTGAAAATACAGTGGACAGATTACATGGTGTATGGGAAAGAGGAAAATCAAAGATGACTCCTGGATTTTCAGCTCAAGGAATTAGGTCAATGGTAGTGCCATTTTCTGAGCTGGGAAGAATTATAGAAACAGGTGTGCCATGGGGGGAAAGAGTCCCGTTTTGTGTATTTTAAGTTTGAGACGCTTATCAGATATCCAAGTTGAGTGCTGAAAACACATTTAGAAAATTTATCCCAGAGCTCTGAGCAGAGATGAAATCTGGGAGTCATTGGCATATGGGCAACATAAGGGAGAAAGCAGCCCTTCAGACGCAGAATTTAAACAAAGCAGGAAATTGGAGCACAAGATGATGGGGCGAGGTGACTGGTAGAAATACAACCCCCCATTCCATCCCACCTGTTCCCTCTCCTTCAAGAGTCCTTGGAAATATCAAGAGGAGCTTTATATGGGATGAGGCTTTCTGCCTTTCTCCCCTTTTCCTATTCCAGATGTTTGGGGGTTTGGGGCATCCAGGTCACAGACACTTGGGTTGTGATTATAAAAGCCAATTTAAGACATCTGTAGCTCCATAGTCATGCCTTTTATGAAAGGAACAGTACCTGAATGTTTCATCCAAGGCAGTGGTCAGCAAACCGCAGCTCGAGAGCCATATCTGGCTCTTTGGCCCCTTGAGTGTGGCTCTTCCACAAACTACCATGGCCTGGGCGAGTCTATTTTGAAGAAGTGGCATTAGGAGAAGTTTAAGTTTACAAAATTTGGCTCTCATAAGAAATTTCAATCCTTTTACTGTTGATAATTGGCTCTGTTGACTAATGAGTTTGCAGATCACTGATTTAAGGTGTTTTGAACAAGGTCCATCTAGGTCAACAGGGCCTAGACTTTGAAATATCAGCTAATTGGAAATACGAGTCTGAATCACAGAAGAGGGGTCAGGGTCTGAATGTGAGTTTGGGAGTTACCTAGAAGTTGGAGCTGAGATGTAGTGGCTACCTGAGGAATAATGAACTAAGCAATGCCCTTTGTGGGGATGTAGGTGCCGAGGGTCTGGAAGCAGCAAGAAAATAGAGGGAACATCAGAGAAGAAGACAAGCAATAAGACTGCAGAATATAGGGCAGCTGGTGTTTCTCAATGAGCATCAACCTAAGAACCAGGAGATCACAGTTCGATTCCAGTCAGGGCACATGCTGGGGTTGCAGGCTTGATCCCTAGTAGGGGGCTGCAGGAGGTAGCTAATCAATAATTCTCTCTCCTCATTGACATATCTATCACTATATCTTCCTTCCTCTCAGAGATCAATAAAAGTGTGTGTGTGTGTGTGTGTGTGTGTGTGTGTGTGTATTAAAGAATGTAGTTTCAGTAAAGGCAAAAGAAGATATTTACCATTTCAGCATTGACATTCATATGATAATATTTCTGGCAAAGATCTTGAACTCTAAGGTGTTTTTTTTTTTCATGCTCATTTCTGTGTGTTTGCTGGCAAAGTGCAGTGTGAGGCTACACCTTTAGATAATGTTTTCACAATAAGGGCTAAGGCAACTTATTTTTTTCCATTAAACTTCAGTGTAAGGCTTGCTGAGGTGGGAAGAGAACCAAAGGCAAGTCGCATTTCTGATGAACTTCCTAATCGTGTAGAAATGGCATCCGCCCTAATGATTCCGTGCGAGGGATCTAAAATAGAAACTCGGAAAGCCAGCAACTCACAGCCAACCTCCACCCTCTTCTCATCCTCCTTTGTTTTCATTTGCTCGTTACTGGGAGCCCCTGGACTAAGGAGGGTTCCCATCCTTCCTGGCCAACCCCTGAACCCTGGCACTCTGCCCGGTGCTAAATAGTAGTTCAAAATCCTTTCACCAGAGAGATGAACAAAACATGGAGAGGAAAAATATGGACTGTTCTCTCAGTCTCCTTGGCTCATGGCTAGTAAATGAAGCCATCATGGAAACACATGGAATTATTTGCCTAAAATCAGTCCTTACGTACCGAAACTCGCCAGAGTTTTTCTGCTTCAGTAAACCTTCATCATGTCTGCTTTTTGATGAAGATTTCTGTCCAATGTTTTATAAAGATATATGAGTAAAGGACAATTACATTTTTGTTTAGAAAAAGTGTTTCCAAGTCATACATAATTTCCAGTGCAATTATCAGCTGCTTTTGTTTTGGACTTAAATACATTGGAGTTCATTGTTAATTGTCTAAGATACTTGACAATTCTTTATTGTTAAAGGGAATTGAATTGTTAATAATAATATTTGATTATTCTCTCACTGAAAATTTCTACCTCTCCCAAATACACATACACGCCTTGTAGAAAGAAGCATGACAGTAGAATGAGAAGAGGCTGGAAGAGGGCAGTAGTTCATTGTGTCACATGGCTGACTTCAAGTTATGGAAGAAATGTGCCTCGATACATTCTCATTTCCTCTTGTGGCCCATTTGGAAACGAATTCCTCCAGCACAACCCCAGAGCTATCCCCATTTCCTTTTGGTGACTCCAAGGTCCACATAGATACCCAGTCCTCAAACCTCTTCTGTAGGCACCCCAGCCAATGGGATGGAATGAATGGGGTGCCTCTCCATGGGCCTTCCGTTTCCGGCTCACTTTTACAGCCATGCTCATTCAGCTACATTTACTGTCTGCCCAACTTCAGAGCATATCATTGGTGACTCCCAGTCGAATCAAATCAATACAATAGCCTATTGTTTCCCCTTCTTTTGCCCAACCCCTTTTAAAATATTTTTTTTTAGACTCCTGTCCTGGCCTTTGAAAGCAAAGCCCATGAAAATGATTTTCAGGTGAGATATTTGTGAGGCTATGGTATGGTATTTGTGAGAACAATGACTCATGCTCTTCTTAGGGGAAAATATACTAGAACTCCATTCCTGCATTTGAATATTCTTCTTTGATGATTTTTATTTATTTATTTATTTATTTTACTAATTTTACAAGGATCTTGGTGGACTGCAAAAACTGTTAGTATTTTTCATTGTAGTCTTATAGTATTTAAAAATTAATTAAAGGTCAATGACATCTTTTTTATGTTGATTTTATAAAAAACTTAAGACCCGAGTATGGTTTCTTACTAGTTCAAGTCTATTTTTGCGTCTTTCCATGTGGTTTTAAAGCTTTGCATTACATAGTTTTTAATATTTATTGTTTTGTTTATGGTTGGGTATTTTATTTTTGTGTTACTATTGTAAATGGGGAATTCAATTAGTTATATTTTATAATTGATTAATGTTGTTATATAAAAGGCAGATAATTACTCCTACCTTTTTATTATTTTTCAAGTGTATTTGGTATTTAACATCAAAATCTGGTGATGGATGGTTTCATTGCCAATTTTATGTTATTGCTTGTAAACTCAAAGGAGATAATAATCAGACAAATTTTTAAATGTTCTTTTTCTAAGAAGCCAGAGCATTTGAAGCTTATATCATAGTAAGTTTCAAAGGTATCTTGGCCAAATAAATGGGCATTTTACTGTCATTTCAAAATCTCTCCACCTGACTTCATGTCAGTACCCAAAGCCTCTAATGGATTTGTTTGGGAGCCATCACTTGTATAAATCTGTGTTCAGGAAAGTCTCAATGGTCTATGACAGTGTCTGCAAACTGCGGATTGCGAGCCACATTCGGCTCTTTGGCCCCTTGAGTGTGGCTCTTCCACAAAATACTACGTGTGCGCACGCACATACAGTGCGATTGAAACTTTGTGGCCCTTGGGCAGAAGTCAGTTTTTGACTCTCCAAAGAAATTTCAATCGTTGTGCTGTTGATATTTGGCTCTGTTGACTAATGAGTTTGCCGACCACTGGTCTATGACATGGTTTTCAACTGCGTTTCAGGAGACTCCTACTCTCTGTTCTAGATTCTTCCATCTGTGCTTGATGTATCAGCCGCCAGATTCTCCCTATGCCAAGAGCTTGTAATAGTAGTCATTCCCGTCTCCCTAGGCAATCTGTGAAGGCTCCTTGTTAATTAGGTGAAGTACTTTGAGGCCTCCGAAGGAGGCGGTTTCATAGATCAAGATATTTTCATAATTTGTGGGAGGTTCTGCTCTATGGGTGGGATGACACCCCCTTGAAAAGGTCACGGGGATGGCCCCCAGGCATGTGGAATGACAACAACCTAATCCTCCCCATCGCACAGCTCCCGTCCCGACAGCATTGTTCCCGGGTTGCTGGCGCTCCACAGTGGAGGCCCTCAGCGTTGAGCAACCTTCTGGCTCGCAGCGGAACTAAGTGCATACTTGCCTATATTCCAAAACCAGGATGACGTATGCTTCCCATCGCACAGATGTGGTCAGCAGTTGATTGAACCCAGAGGAGAAGCAATTAGACGCATCCAAAACAACAGGGAGCAGGGAAGAGGGATGAGCAAAGGTGGATACACGCACAACGTGCTCTCTTCTCCTTTCCTCTGACTCACCCAAGTGTCTCCTTTTTCCCCCATCAGGAGATTTTCCAGGTCTTTTTCTCTCCTTGGCTTTCTTTGCTTGGTGGTGAGCATAGGTGTGTTCGGGGTAGCAAATATTTCTATTTCCTTCCAAGCACTCACAGTTGAGCAGGAATTTTGAAGGATGCTGAGTAAGGATTGCCAGCTTCCATAATTCAGAGACGTATACCCTTGAAGAGGCTTTCTCCAGGCTCTGTGGCATTTCTCTTTCTGCTTCTGGGTGCTCCCTGTCTGTTAGCAGTTTCATTGAAAAGCAGCAACAAATTCAGAGTCGTAGAACAATCGAGTTGGAAGAGGATGTGGAGTTCTCAGTCCAAACTCCCTCTTTCTCTCACACCACCTAAAAAGCCCCTCCATGCTCTCTCTGCAGAATTTCATTCAGCTTCGGCTCAGATGACTCCCAGAACTGGGAGCTCACATCCTTATGGGGCACGTTGGTCCAGCTCTAATAACTAGAAAATTCTTCCTTGCTCTGATCCAGAATCTGCCTTTCTCTGATTTCTATCCTTCCTTCTTCGTTTTTGCGCTGGAGCAACATAGAATAAGTGTAACCCCCTTTTACGCTTGATTTCTTCTTATTGTTTTCAAGGTTAAGCAGCGTAGTCCTTCGGTTGTCTCCCTGTGTGAGGTCAAGCGTGCTGCCCAGTTATGGCACACCTGACTCACCTTGAACTTGAAGTGAACTAGAAACCCTTCACCTCTCCATGGACATTGCTGTTCATTCACCTCTCTCTCATGCCGTACCTTATCCGGATGACTTTTTCTTTTTGAGGCCAAGTAGGAAGGTTTGATATTTATCTTTTTGGAATTTTATTGTTACGTGAGGCCTATTGTAGAAGCTTTGTCCAGGAATGTTTTCAAAACATTCCTTTTAATGAAACTCATTGGGGTGACATTGGTTAATAAAATTATGTAGGTTTCAGGTGGACGATTCTACATACATCAACTGTGAGTTTACCACCCCAAGGCAAGTATTCGTCCATCATCACCGGTCTTGAAATAACTAGCTCCTTAGCCATTCTTCCCCATATTTTGACTCACCCACAGGTTTGATGTCTGCTTCCTATATAATATTCCATAAATAGTCAATGCTACTGATAAAAAAAAAAAAATCAGGGTCCAGGCATGCATGAGTGATTGATCTCCTTCAAGGGAAGGAAGGACCGACCAGCTGCTGTTAGGAGTCAGGCCATATCCCCTCTCATTTCTCTGCACACCAGCCACAGGCATGTGGTAGAGAAACACATGTGGTAGAGGAAGTATTTTTGCTCACATGTCTTTTTTGAACCAAGGTGATGTACATGTCTTTTTAATTTGAAGATTATTCTCCTTAAGGCAAAATATAAAGCAAAACTGGAAGTAAGAAACTCTGCATTTTATGGTATATTTCTTTTTTTTAAAAAAATATGTTTTTATTGCCAAAACCAGTTTGGCTCAGTGGATAGAGCGTCGGCCTGCGGACTGAAAGGTCCCAGGTTCAATTCTGGTCAAGGGCATGTACATTGGTTGCCGGCACATCCCCAGTAGGGGGTGTGCAAGAGGCAGCTGATCGATGATTCTCTCTCATCGATGTTTCTAACTCTCTGTCCCTCTCTCTTCCTCTCTGTAAAAAAATCAATAAAATATATTTTTTAAAAATACGTTTTTATTGATTTTAGAGAGGAAGGGAGAGGGAGAGAGAGAGAGAAACATCAATGATGAGAGAGAATAATTGATTGACTGCCTCCCGCACACCCCCCACTGGGGATTGAGCCCGGAACCCAGGCATGTGCCTTTAGCTGGAATCAAACCCAGAACCCTTCAGTCCACAGGCTGACGCTCTATCCACTGAGCCAAACCGGTTTGGGCTTTGCTTCTTTTCTTGGCGCCACAGCTTAAGCAGCCAGCAGAGAAGCAGGGGATCTGAAGGCCGGGGGATGGCCAGCTGGCCCCGCTTGTCAGAATGCATATTTTAAGATGGCCATCAGCTCACTTTGAAAAAGCACTGCGACCTACACCTGGTGTCAGTGAGCAGGTGTTGGTTCAGATGGTGGATTAGGAAGGTCTGTGGGAGGCATGGAAGTCATTCAAACAGAGGGGGCACTTTATTTATTTTTATTTTTTTACTGGGGGAGAGGATGAAGGATCAATTTCCGGTGGCAGCAATGTTGGCGATGGGTTTGAAGGGTTGATGGAGTGAACAGTTGGAGTCCATGCTCAGGTTTGGATTGGGACTCAGAGACCAGAATGGATGAGTGGCTATTAACTGAATCCAAACACCATGATTAGGCTAAGAAAAATCTAAGAATATAACACCCCCATACCACTACCAGGTGACTTGAGACACACTATATGTGCTTGGGTTCTTCTCCTGTGCTCGGTATCATGCATGTCTTTTTGTTTTGTTTTTTCATTTTTAAAAAATATATATTTTTATTGATTTCAGAGAAGGAGGGAGAGGTAGATAGAAACAGCGATGAGAGAGAAACATCAATCAGTGCCTCCTGCAGGCCCCCCATTGGGAACCAAGCATGCAACCAGGCATGTGCCCTGACTGGGAATCGAACCGTGACCCCTTGGCTCATAGGTCAACACTCAACCACTGAGCCACCACAGCTGGACACACGTGTTTCTCTTTGTTTTCAACTAATGAGTGGAATAACCCTGACAAGACCCAAAGTTAAGAAGTTTCTCATGTATACACTCGACATTTCTCTAAAAAAAAAATCTGCACATATTTCTTGTCATCGGAAGAGTGTTTTGCCATCTAAAAGTATTATAGTGAACCATTTTGCAAATCAATATTAATTCATATAACAGAGTGTCTTTCCATCTCAAAATATTACATTGAATCATTTTGCAAATTAATATTAATGCGCATGGGTTTGCTTTAGATTAGACAAGTATGGTGTTTTTTTTTTAATGTAAAGTTGATTTTCAGTGGAATGAGACCATTTAACCCCCCTTGGATACAACTAGTAGAGCAACTAAGATTTAAATGTTAAGGAGCATATAATGTCTACCTTGAGAGGCAAACATCTAATTGTGTGTGAACAGTTTCTAATTAATAGCAGGGACGTTGCGGACAACCCTGGTTTTGTTTCATTATTTGAGGGAAAGAGGAGAGCGAATAAAGTCCCTTTTTTTTCTTACACGGTTGGGAGAAAACTTTGGCTTTAATCCTAGATCATCAATTTTTCTAGCAACTGAATAAAAAGAAGGAGGGTTTGTAAGTGACCTGAGCCATTTCCAAACTAGCATCAACTCCGTTTTTTTTTCTCTTTCCTGACATATCAGGAAATCATTTTTATGAGGCCTCCTGTGATTCATCGAGCCATGTGGGGAGGGTCAGAGGGCACGGGCGCCTCTCGCCAGCGCAGGTTTAAGCTGGGGTAGGCGAGGTCAGAGGGGAAGAGGGACCCCTCATTACCCGGGAGGGTTCTGGCCAGCCCTGAGCCTGCCCAGCTGTGTCAGGCTCAGCCGGGGTGTCTGTCAGCACAGAGCCCACAGCTGCAGGTGCCCGGCGCTCAGCAGAGCCTTCAAAGATCAGCCTCAAATGTTTCTGTTACTATAAAGAGGATTAAAAGGATTTAAAAGCACAGCAGGCCTGTCCAACTGCTGCCGTCCTTTGCCAACATTTGCCGAGAGGGAGGGAAAAAAGGGGAGGCTTTATCAGCTACAAGTCCCGGTAGTTGGGAGAAACATAATTTTCGGGTTTCTTTTTTTCCCCCCTTTTCTCTCTCTCTCTCTTTTTTTTTTTTTTTTTTTTTTTTTTTTTTTTTAATCGCCTGAATGTGGTACTGTAGCACTTTCAACTGGAACTCATTAAGAATTCATGGGGCAGAAAATGTAAGGAGCTCTGGAAACAGGGACTTTGAAAGACCAGAGTGAGCTATAAATAAACTGCCCTGATATTCATTTTTTTTTTTTCTCCTGGTGGTTGGATACACTTTTTTACACCAGAATTCGAACAGGGAGTAAACCAGTGATTTTTGACCCCAAAACCCAGTTTACATGGAGAGGCATGTTGACATGTATGGACTGACGGACTACAGAGAGGTGTCATAACAGCCATTCTGCATTCTCCAAAGGCCTTCGATGTCCTGTACAGGCTGCCGACCCCGACAGCCATCCCCTGCAGGTGACAGTATGAGGGCCAGGCATCTGGAATCGTTATGGCACCCCTGTTACCACTTACGCTTAATGGTTTTGGACATCAAACTCTGATTTCTTTGCTTTCAGCTTTGCCTTGGTTCAACCATCTACCCTTTGTGGTTCTGGTTCTGGGCTGAATGTATTGATTTTTCAACAAGGTCCAGGGAAGAGGCAAAGGACTGAGTTGAGTTCCTTGTGTGGCCTTCCACAGTCCAAATAACTGAGCTTCCTCCTCAAACGAGTGGGGATAATAATCAACTGCTCCATCCATTTCATAAGACTCATCATTTTTAAAAAAAGATATATTTTATTAATTTTTTACAGAGAGAAAGGGAGAGGGATAGAGAGTTAGAAACATCGATGAGAAAGAAACATTGATGAGAGAGAAACATAGAACAGCTGCCTCCTGCACACTCCCTCCTGGGTATGTGCCCGCAACCAAGGTACATGCCCTTGACCAGAATCAAACCTGGGACCCTTGAGTCCACAGGCCGACATTCTATTCACTGAGCCAAACTGGTTAGGGCAAGACTAATCACTTTTATGTTAGGGAAAAGGCTGAAACAATGAAGACTTGCTTGCGTGTGTTGTAGGATAAGATGTGAAGGCACACACATAGATATCCCCCCTTCACATGACACCAATTTCTATGGTCATCTTGTGAAAGTTTGCTTGGACAATGGGTGTTGATTCTGGAGGACACCGCCCAAACCACTTATTTGAATATGTCCTAGAATGTAATATTATTACAGGGATTCATAGCCTGAGTCCATGGATATTTCAGACCCAAAGCTGAACCTCAGAGATTCATGTCCCCAGAAAATGAATGAAAACATTTGGTGTGATATACATGCTTTTTTTTTTTTTGAAAGAAGTTCCATAGCTTTTATCTGATTCTTGAAGGAGTCTGCAAACCTTGAGAATATTTAGAAACCACTGTTCTGTAAGCTCTGGGACAGTGGGTGAGAACATGGGGTCTTTCCTAACACACAGACAGCTCTCTTGGTTTTTCTCATGGCTCTTCCTTTTAACTTCTTTTTCCTCCATTTCCTCATCTGTAGGGAAGGTATAAAAGAATGCATGATTGGCATTCAAATTAAATCATACATTTTGGGCAATGCTCTGTAAGTATTAGCTATTGTTAGTGTCACATAGCATCTTGATAGGTAAGAGAAGCATGATGGGATATCTTGGCCTTGAGTCACTTGCCTTTGAGGAGGTCATATACATTAACATGAAATGTCAAATAACTCCTGAGAACGCTGCAGAACGTTTTGTATGTGTTCACACTGAGGAGCTACAGAACATTTTGTATGTGTTCACATGTGTTCACGGGGTGAGTTGTTAAAGGAAGACTGGGTGAAGAGACATTGGGCCAGGAGACTGAGGGATGAGTTGGTTTCAAGTTGAGAAGCATCCAGAGGTGAGTTTAGCAAGATTGTGGAGAGTCCAGAGGGGCATACTGTGGAGTTGAGATCTGACCTGGAGGTGATGGGAGCCCAGAAAAACTACACGTGACACAATATATTCAAAGCATTAAGTTGGCCTATGTGGATAGGACCAAACTGTGTGGACTGAAGTCAGGATGAGCTGAGAGCTACGGCAGTAATCAAGGTGTGAGGTGACAGGGTCAGGATGGGAATGTGTGTACAAGGTGTTGAGGGGAGGGGTATTGGATCCTCCTTAATTGCTCATTTACTACAATTTCTTCTTCCAACCGCAGTTTGCCTCTTCCTGACTCTGAAATAGTCATTCCAATCTTCCAACAGAGAAAGGATGGAGTAGCAGAAGGAAGTGAGGAGGGAGGGAGGGAAGGAGTGAAGGAAGCCTTTGACTGTGGCCTTTGGAATACAGACTGGATTTTAATCAACAGAAGTAGTTTCAGGGGAAGAAAGAGGGGAAGGAGAAGGGTGTCATTTGAACTTACTCAATTCCGGAGTAGCTTCTTTAGAAAGAACCAGCATGAGTGACTGGAATTTATACCAGAAGGGACATAAGATGCTGAGAAAGAGGCACCTGCTCTTCTCATTGAGTTTCGGGGTCACCCCAATGGATGGATTTCAAACACTCCATGATAATACATTTACACTTACACACACACACACACACACACACACACACACACACACACGTATGAACATAATTGAAATAAAAACTTCATGGGAAAGTGCTACTCTGACTACCTATGATGCATTCTGATTTTTTTCTAATCTGCTTATATTTGCATGTATGTGTACTTGTATATGTGTTTTCCCCCCAAAAAACATATTTTTATTGATTTCAGAGAAGAAGGAAGAGAGAGAGAGAATCATCAATGATGAGAGAGAATCATGGATTGGCTGACTCCTACACACCCCACACTGGGAATTGATCTCAAAACCCAGGCGCGTGCCCTGACTGGGAATCAAACCATGACCTTTGCTTCATAGGTCAACCAATGCTCAACAACTGAGTCATGCTGGCCAGGCCAAGCTGTATATATATTTTTATAAAAGATGATTGTGACTTATTAAGTTGATTTCTTGATCAACTCATGGGTCACAACCTGCTTCCTATCAAGCACAGACCTCATAGAGCCTGGGATTCAGTGCCAGGGTTTGGAGATTCATGGGTTTACAAGGCGCAAGGGGAACTCTTTCGTCTGCTCCTGCTTCTTACCCAAGCCTTTCTTCTCGGTGGAGTTTTAAGAACTGAGAATAAATGGAGGCAGTTACCTCATTAAGTGTAGAATTCACTTTCTGAACCTGATCTCAGATCCAGCGCCGGCACCCACACCCTCTGGCAGTACCAGCCCATTCACTAGGTCCTCACTCGGGACACGAAGCCCACACACAGAGATCCATCAACCTAGGTTGGCTCCCTAATGAGACCTGAACCCAGACACAATGGCCACAATTGGTGCAGACATTTTAATTTTCCCTATATTATCCTTGGCTCTCGCGGACCAAGGCACACACACAAGTAACATTCTTTACCTGCCGTTAGCTGTAATTTCAAACTAGGTGGAATTCTTTCCTACCTTTGAAACCACAAAATAAAATCAAAGAAATAGGATCCTTTGCAAATTGTGGCTCTGCGTTGACGAGGAAGGGTGAAAGGCAAGCACATGGCCTCGGGTTGGAAATAACTCTTAAATAAATGTCTGATTTTGATCAGGAGGCCAAATTACCTGGGCCCCCGCTGATCATTAAGGCCTCCTGTCTGTAGACCCTCACGTGTGGACATGCATACCTGTAATTTAGCCTTCCAGCTCTCCGGTGAGTAGAACATCAAAGCCAAGTAGGAAAAGTGAACCGAGGCAGTGAAAATGGATCTGGTTGAAGGGGGTTGGGTCTGCTTCTGAGCCCAGCTAGTGGTCAATATCCCAGGCCGAAACATGTAGAGTGTTGATTCTAGAAGCCGTAAATCAAAATCAGGGCTACACTGTGTTATCACCACTTCCTTGCTCACCTGTTTTAAGAAAAGGCTAACTCCGGTGGGAATAAACTCGTGTGTTTGTCACTGGCCATTCTTTTTTTAGGATCAGTGGCCTGCTTGTAACCTGACCTTGACCATGGCCCTGGAAATGGGAGTTTGTGTTGGAGACAGCGCGTTGTATCTTGGTGGGCTCCTGGTTTCCTTTGCAGTCTGAGGACTGGGTGGCGGTGTTGTCTGCTCCATTCCCCCTCGGTCAAGTGGTTCTAGAACTGTGGCATATTAATCCCCAGAAGAAAGTTGACGAATACATTCTGAAATTATATGGAAAAATTATGTGTGTGTGTGTGTGTGTGTGTGTGTGTGTGTATGAGCATGAATTTTTCTAGGAAAACGGCCATCGCTTTCATCAAACTGCCAAAAAAATATCTGTAAAAAGTTTAAGAATCTCTGCACCAGAATATCACCAGCACCTAGAAGTGGCAAAGCAATATAATGATTAGGCCCCGTCTTAGGGGACCGTTCAGACCACGGATCGGTAAGTGAAAACACCAGGGGTAGTCGACGTGTGTGACTGCATGGAAAGTGGCTTTGGTCCGAGCGGAGTGCTGGGGTGGCCTGGGATGGGGTCGGATTTCAGTGTAAGCCAGGCTCCCTCTGCCCCGAGGCTATATGCTGCATAACAACCAAGTCATGATGTGAGGGATTATTGTACAAAAGAGACTGTTATGAGGAAGACCGTATAAATCTGAGTCCCTGGCAACTTAACTCGAACCTCCTGTCTAGCCCACAGCAGCCAACACCCAGGAGGTAACCCCGGAGTTGTGGTGCTGAAAGAGACTGATGGACGCCCAGGTGAATCTCCATTCTCTACAGCACTTCTTCAACACTGCAATCAACGGGCTCACTGTCCCACTTGGCCCTCATCACTCTATTGTTGGCTGCTCTCGTTTCTGAAAAGTCTCTCATGATTTTATGTGAAAAACAACTCTCCTAGAGTTTCTGCTTGCTGGCCTTCGTTCTGCCTTCTAGAGATTCATAAAAGAAGTCTGTGGATGCCAAGTGAAAATGAAGCGGCGTGTCTTAATAGTAGTATACCTTTAGAAAGTAATCATTCACTTGGTAGCAATTTTCCGTTTAGTATTTTAAACAAACTTTATGTTTTATAGGATATTTTTGAGAACATTATCTTCTTTATCTTCTTTCATCTTTTAAAATACTAGAGGGATTGTCATACCCCCCTTTTTTTTTAAGGTGAAAAGTTGGGACTCACTAAGATTAAGTGATTTATACAAAATAGCACAACGGATAAATGGCAAGCCCAGGACTGGACCTTATGTCTTTAATTCCGGGTACTTGCTCTGTACTTCCTCATAGGCGATTATCCGTCAGCTCATTCAGTCATTTAGTACCTGATTGCTGGTCTCTCATTGAGGTGTTTACCCAGTCCCAACACCCCAGCTTCCTGGAAGCTTTAGCTCACAGATGAACATGCACAGTTCCTTCAGCATCCTGATTCCTACACTTTGATCATGCTGATTATCTAATTTGATTATCATATAAATTATCACATAATCTACACTAATAAAATAGAAGGATGCAAATTGACTGTACTTTCATGATGCCCACCAACCAATCAGGCAAGAGTATGCAAATTAACCCAACAAAGATGGCCAGTTAATTTGCATACACTGGCAGGGGGCAGGATGCTTGCATCATTGCCATGGCAATGGCACAGGCGGTCCACACAGCCCTAGCCACCCCAGGCCTCTGAGCAGCATGAGAAGGTGGAAAGGAGGCTCTGGCCTGAGTGAAGGTGCTTTATAAAACAATTAGATTTTTACCTCCAAACCAAGATAGGTTAAAGACTGTCATTGTAATATTTATAATATGGTAGAATATACATTTTTTACCTTAAAAAAAAGAAAGAATCCGAAACAAGTAATTCAAACATGAATACACTTCTTGAAGTTTATTCAAATTTTATACAATAGTACTAGTGAGTGGTCTCCAAAGTCACAACCCTATTATTTTTAGTCACATTTCAGAAAAAGCTATTTGACACATTATTCTTTGTTTTCATCCTATGAGGACATGGCATTCTTTTTTTATTCCTCATACTGGGCAAATTTATTTACTTGTCTCATTTATTCTCTGTTAATATTCAGCCATCCTGGGCAGCATTATCATTTTGGTTAAGATAAATACTCAATGCAGAAGCAGGTCACATTTAAACAGGTCAAAGTATAGTGTGCATAAAAATTATACTTACTTGCTGTGTGAAAACTTGGTGATTACATAATTATAAATGCTTCTATGTCTTCTGTTAGGTTGTGGTAGAGTTATTAGCAGATTTTAGATTGCATACTGAAGCATTTTAATCATGCTATTTGTTCTTCCACTCTTTTCCACAATAGTCTCTCATATGTCAAGTTCTCTTGGGGATGTAGGGCTTTTTCTGTTGAGAAGAAAATAAAACAGATTTGCTTAGCTTAATGTTTCATTCATATGACTAATAATGGCATCCCTGTATGTGATCATGATGACATGATTCGGTTCTCTTTGAGGAATTTCAGCTCAATTTCCTGCAGAACCAGACCTTCCAAGTGGATCCCATTCACTGAGAAATAAGTAAACAGGACATTTCAACAAGACAACCAGTGTTTTATGCTTAAACAGACTAATAGGAAGACAATAAGGCAGTTCTGTGCTAATGATTGCTTGATTTCTGGTCTTTTCAGAAAAAGAAAAAGAAAAAGCCTGTCTGATAGCTTTTCTATGCAGTTAGACAGAGGGTCTGAAGAGGTCACTTTGCTCAATTTAGATGGCCTCATCTTTTTCAGTTTTGTAGAGGAAAACTTGGAGCACAATTGCTGGGGTTAAAATTCTAGCTCTGCCACTCACTAGCTGTGTGATTTTGAGCGAGTTGCCTAAATTCTCTGTTCCTGTGCCCTTATCAATAAAACTAGAGGCCTGATGCATGAAATTTGTGCAAGAGTAAGGCCTTCACATCCCTGGCTCTCTCAGCCCTCACAGTACCAGCTGCCTTGCAGCCCTGCGGGGTCCCCTATACCCCTCCCCCACTGGCCATTCCTGAAGGTCCTTCGAGAAGGTTGTTTCACCGTCTGGTCTAATTAGCATGTTAGTTCTTTATTATTTAGGATGAGGTTAATTTTGATTTATAAAATATTTACCTCCATAGGGCTATATAAGTCAATGTATGGAAAATATTTAGACTAGAACCTGATAAATAGTAAGTGCTTAGTAAAATTTAGGTGCCATCATACATGTATTCATTCATTTAACAGTACTGTTATTATCATTGTTGTTTAATGATCCCAGTAGAATGTTTGTAACTCAGGGGCCTAAAAAACACTGACGTTCAATAAGTGGATAGAACATCTTTGTGAGATTGGATAACATTTCTTTTTCCCTATCAGCAATGAATTGGAGGCTCCCAAGAAAGACTAGACTTAGAGAAAATTACAGAAATTAAATTTTCTTTGCTCATAAAAGAGTAACCTGAGTGAAATGTTTTGACCTCACTACAACTGTATGCAACTGTGCCCCATAAAATGCATATGTTCTTCATTTGCAGTAATTGTTTTTAATATTTATAAGATCTCATGGTAAACAATTGGATAGTATTTCATCTGTTGGTTGCGTTCTACTTAAAATTCTTATCAAGATTCCGATGCCTAGAAGTAGAAAAATCAGATAAGTGGCACTTATTAATAGAATGCTTTGTTACCTTGGTTTACTCTGAATTGCTAAGTCCATAAGCAATCTTTTAGTGGCTCCTTCTATATCATACCTATTAGATGTTTCCTTGGCTAGTTGTCTTTCTTTCATAAGTTTGCAAGTCCCGAAGGAGCTGCATTAGTGGTTGTCATAATTGTGGCTATTGGAATTAAACTATTAATATAAATTCATATATTCATTTTAAACAATAATTTAAAACACAACAGCTCTTTTTAGGCAGTTAATATAGGATATGTTAATATTTACAATATGTCTTGAGGCTAGCCACAAGTAAAAGTCTGCTATATTCCTATCAAAAATCAATCAAAGAAAAGGTAATTGAGCTAGCCTGCTCGTGACTTAACATGGCATGTCCATATTAACAGATTTGCCTTCACAGTGCATGCGATCATGTGTTGTCCCCAGAACATGGGGTAAATGGTTTAATAAAATCGAGCAGACAATAAGATCAATGACTAACACATGAATCGTTGTTTATGCCAGTTGCTTGGTGTTGAGACAAAAAGCCTGCAACTCAGAGTCAGATGATCTGGGTTTGAGTTCCTGCATTTCCAATTATTTGCGTGACTGGGGGGAAGTCACTTATTCTCCCTGAACTTCAATTGTTCCTTTGGACAATGGAAACCATACCTCACAGGACAAATGGAATAACATAAACCACGATTGGAGAGCAGAGGCCCGTGCAGCCTTTTGAAAAGCTTCATGAAAAGCACGAGACCATGCTGATTGCCTCTTCCACCTGCAGGGAAGGGGGGAGTTCATTATCCAAGGGGAGCAGGAAAGCTCTCTTCATTTCTGTGGAACATCAAGGGAACACTTCTCCTGGGGCTGGCTGGCCAGAGGGGAGGGACTTTAAAAAGCGTACCATTCAAGTGCTACCTTTTGCCATAAAGTCACATTTTATTCATTTGAGTCACATGCACTGCTTGAAAAATGGCATGACCACATAATGAACCATCAACTCCTTCATCAATCAGTCGGCAAGGGTCCATTCATCAGAATACAGGAGAGCAGGAAGAAATTTTAAAATGAAAAAAATACAGAGGGAAATATTGTTTATTCCTTTGAGTTGGAAAATATGAGACCATCTGGATTTCACAAGACTATTCTATTTTTATCAAACCTGATCTTCAGACAGTTCGCAGGCAATACCTTCCTCTCTGGTCTCTGCTGCCCACATTCTCTAGGCTGTCTCCATCGATAGTTTAATCATCGAGTTTCCTTTCTCAGATTCCTAAGGTTTCCAATTCCCTCTTGAATCGGGTTAAAATCTTCTGGTTATTTATGATGAATTGTGCCCTCTTACCTCCCACGTTGTTCTCATTTTCTGCTAGAAACTGACTTAGCCTCATTGAGAAAATCACTTCAGAGTCTTCCCATACCTGTTATATCTCTTTCTACCTCTCAGACAATTGAAATGCTGTTCTCCCTGCCTGGAATGACCTTTGTCATCCTCTGTCAACTAAACTCTGCTCAAGGCTTATTTTCTCCAAAAATTTTGTTGGATCATCACCTTTGTTCAGTGAGTTTCTCTACCACTGGATACATAGATGCATTCAGATGTGTGTGTGCGTGTGTGTGTGTGTGTGTGTGTGTGTGTCTTTAGCCCCATATTACGTGTAATATTCTGTGGCTTTTTCCTCTTATCTATCTACATATCTATATCTATATCTATATCTATATCTATATCTATATCAGCCTAAGCAACTATTACAACTAGATGATCGGATAACTGGCTGGTAGCTATTGGTAGCTATGACGCGCACTGACCACCAGGGGTAGATGCTCAATGCAGGAGCTGCCTACCAATCTCCCATGTCCCTCCCCCCCCTGGCCAGCCAGCCCTGATCTGGACTGGGCAATAGCCATGCATGAATTTGTGCACCAGGCTTCTAGTATTATGTATAAGATGCTGGGAGAGAGAAATATACCAAAATAGAAAAAGAGGTCGCTGCTCTTTGAAGTTCACAAAAGTTTCCATGAGAGCAAAACTTAGCTTTCAAAACCTGCCAGGTGCTAGGAATGGTAGGCAGGTGTCTTACATAGTACCAGCTGTGAGATAAGGCCTGCCCAGCCCACCCATATTCTCCACTCCTTTGCTGGAGGGGCCAAACGCTGGCCGAAGAGGAGGAGGGACGGAGAGCAAGGGATGTGCTTGTACACAAGGAGCCCACCCACCCACAGCAGGACTGGCTGGGGGTGAGGAGAACACTTGGATTTAAATCAAAACTTGAAGTTTTGATCACTATAGGGTTATCACTAGACACAACTGGTTACTGAACTGAGATTGCATTTTTACCTTCTCCTTGTTTCCTAAGAGTAGCCAGAACGTTCTGAAGCTGCCCCAGTTTTTATGCTCAGGGAGCTGAAGGAACGTCCCCATGGTGCCAGGAAAGATACCGTGGGAGACAGACATGAAGGGGCTGTTACGATCAAGCCCTCACGTGTTCCGTGGGTGCAACATGATGCAATCTTTCCACTTTCAGAGGAGGCTGGAGAAACGCATGCGCTGCGTCTTTCCCCTCTCACCTACTTGGTTCCTCTCGTGACTGGCAGTGTCTGGTTGTGAGATTTCAGGTTAGAAGCTGAGAGCTGAACCGTTTCCAATGACCAGATCAACCTCGACTCCACGTTGGAATGAACTTCTGATGAAATGAACCCTGAGCGGAGCAGAGCATCAGTCGCAGGGAAGCCATGCCAACATTTCTTTTCCGTTTGTTTTAAAAATCCAGCGAGAACTTCTGAACAGAAACCAACCCTATATTTTTGAAAACCGCTGAACCAGAATAAAACGAGAGCATTTCTGAAATAAACTTGAACCAAATTGATATTTTATTAGATCCAAGTCCCTGGTTAAGATAAAGTGTGTGGTCATGTAACAGAACAAAGTTAAACAGCCCACCCAGTGGCTAACCATGTGGTCTCTCACTCATTAGTATCATATTTTAAAGCTCAAACAACTGAGATGGTTTTCCCCAAACCACTACAATATCCCCCAGCAGAGAGCCGACGATCATCTCTCCGGGAAAGAAGGTTGGACTCTAAAAAGGTTCAGTGACTTATCCAAGCTTACATAGAATGTCAAAGAAGAGTTGGGATGTTTCAAACACTGTTTTCCACTATTTCTCATCTTCAGAGTTGACCTTGTCTTTCACGATATGGTTTCACACAGAATTTTAACCCAGTATCCACCTGCCCCTTATGCTTCCTGTGAATATACTCTGCACCTTGACACCTACCTAACATGCTCTGACATTAGCTTCATGGACATTAGCTCTGACATTACTTTTGCCTCTGTAGGCCCAGAAGTTTGCATCCATATTGCCTCTGAATTTCAGAAACCTGCTATGCGTTGTACTGCCTCATATCCAGCCCCATTAGGCTTATATCAATGGTCAGCGAACTGCAGCTTTCTAGCCACATGTGGCTCTTTGGCCCCTTGAATGTGGCTCTTCCACAAAATACCACATGTGGGTGCACACATACAGTGTGATTGAAACTTCATGGCTCATGCACAGAAGTCGGTTTTCGACCTGGATGAGTCTATTTTGAAGAAATGGCATTAGAAGTTTAAAAATTTGTCTCTCAAAAGAAATTGCAATCTTTGTACTGTTGATATTTGGCTCTGTTGACTAATGAGTTTGCCGACCACTGCCCTATATCTTTACATCCCCAACCTTTTGGTCCTAAATTAATGATAAATCTTTGGAGTAATCAGTACAAGGAGGAAAACATTCAGTCATAACACATACTAAGTGAATGAGCCGTAACTCTCCTTGTAATATTGGCCTTTTAGAAAAAGTAAACTTATTAGCATAAATGTATCTGTACTCGATAGGATTTCCAGTAAAGTGACAAAAATGTGAACAATTTGGGCTTCCGTAGAGATTGATTTTGGGATCAAGCAATGCAATGTTTCTTAAACCTCTGTGCCTTATTCTTACTTTCGGATAAGCCCTCGCTCTATTTCCCCCTTGACCCTATCCCTGCCCCCAGACCAGAAAAACAACCCTGGGATCCGGCCTAAGTCGTGTTTGCGAGGTGTGGAGGTTTGGTTCTTATGAAATCCAAATCCTCTTGAGGAGAGTGACTACTTGAATTTCTATCAGCTATTTGACACATTTAGGTAGATTTTCCATTTTGTTCTGATAGCCGGGGGAAGAAGAAATAGATTTAACATCTGGGATGGGTGGAAAGATAGAAAGGAGTTTAGAAAGGAGATGCCGAGGCAACTAACAATTAACTTAACCTACTTTGAAATTGTGCAGACGGTTGGTTTCATCTGCAGTAATAAATTATTGGGAAGTGGTTACCCAATTTCTATTCTGAATCTGCATGAGTCAGTGGTTGAGGGAGAACACTTCTAGGGATTCATAAGCAGTGTGGAGAAAACGACTTTCTGATCCTTACAGCAGTTATGGAAATGGGAAATAGTTTGCAGCTATTTTTTAAAAATCTGTAGATCCATTGATATATTACTTTGTAAAAATATATGGATCCCTGAATTCAATGTAATGGTATTTATTTTGGCTGCATTTTTATTAATCCTGGAAATCAGTGTCTGAGGTGTAACATTTGTGTTTTCCATTTGGTTGTCAACTTGAGATGTTTAATAGTTTAAACACTAGGATTTTCTCCCTTCATTGTTTGACTTTCTAGTAGTATATCCTATTTTACTAGCCTAAGAAGATGCCAATTGATGATTTATTTACCTTGATTCTTTGAATAATTCTAACCTTGTGGTTGACTTGTATTTCATGTTACTCCTTAAGTCTTACTAATTAACAAACATTGGATAGTGTCATTAATTCCACCTTTGTCAAAAGACAGCAGCGCTGTCTCCTCTCTCTCTCTCTCTCTCTCTCTCTTTCTCTCTCTCTCTCTCTCTCTCTCACACACACACACACACACACACACACACACACACACTTTTCAAATTAAGAACCAATGTCCAATAATCATGTGGTCACCAGGGCCTTACAGTACAACTGTGTTACCTTCACCTCCAACTCATGCAAGACAGATCATTACATTTTGTGCTATAAGACTGTTACTGTAAACATAAAAACCTACATTTGTACAGTTATTTTCAGTTCATAGAGCCTTTCACATCATCTTATTTTACTCTCACTATAACACAGTGGCACAGGGTTTGTATTATTATTCCTCACATGCAGTGAACATACACACATATACACACTCACATGCACACACAAATAGAATATCCTGTCCTAATGCATGCAATTAGATCATGGAAGTGCAGGACTCAAATCTCTTTCTGCTAACTCCTATTCCTGCTCTCTCCACTCCAAAAACTTAGCTACCTAGTTTTGAGCAGGATTATTACTATAGGAATACCCTAGTAGGTATGTATAATCCAGTATTTGTACTGATTAATATACTCCATAAAAATACATATACAATTTTACAAAATTATTCCATTCTAAAATAGATCGGCTGGATTTAATACTATGTCCTTTTTTTAGATACAAATAGTGTCTCTCTAATTTATCTTTTACAACCAAAAAAATTTGATTTTTATACACAGGAATTTTAAGAGTAAGAATAAGTCATGTTTCTTTTCTGCTTGGATTTCACATACATTTGATACCAAAGGTGAGTTGCAGGTGAATGCAATCACGGAAACATTCTAAGAGACAGAAAATCTCAAGTGCATTCTTGATTTTTCTCCTTGACCCTACCTACCATTCTTGACCTTTCTATTAGAACTTCCTCCATCTGCAGAAAATTCTGCATAATTAAGCCACTTTATTATCTCATCAGTATGCAGGAATTCGAAGTTCTTCTGGAAATAGAAGCATACCGTAAACTCTAGGACTCCCTGTTCCCCACAACAGGGTGGTGACATTCTATCATGATTGCCTCAGGATGGCAGAAAATGGGCATTATTGCAGCCACTACCCCCACGTAGGGCAGAGTTTACTTATAGATAGTGTCCCACTTTCCCCCAGAACTAGAATTTAGCCTCAGATTTTCTTTTCCAATATCACACTCCACGAGGTCACTGCACAACTGGTACTCCAGACCCTTATATCTCAGAGTCAGGGCTGAAGACCAGCAGCACTGCCCAAGAATTTGTTATAAATGTAGTGTCCCAGGCCTAGCCCAGATCTCCTGAATCAGAATCTTAAAAAAAATATATATATATATATATATATATATATATATATATATATATATATATATATATATATATTTATTTATGCCTCCTACTGTGGATGGAGCCCACAATCTGGGCCTGTGCCCTGATTGGGAATCGAACCAGTGACCTTTGGTGCATGAGATAATGCTCAACCAACTGAGCCACTTCAGCCAGGGCCTGAATCAGAATCTTTATTCAGCAAAATGCCCAGGCAGTCCCGATATGCTTTAAGGTTTAAGAAGTACTCTGCATCTGAAATATTTGTTCCATTCTTCAACACTTCCCCTGTAGGGACTTCTGAGAAACATGTCAGCAGGCATGAGTGGATGTCTGCTTCTGATTGGGGGCTAGCTTCTTGGACAGGAATTGGCGATGGTCCCCGAGACCTCCATGGCCTCTACATTTAATTTCCATAGAAGAGGAAGTACCAGAAGGGACCTCCACACGTGGGGCCGCTCCTGAAACTCTTCAACCCCCTCTAGACTTCATTGCTTGTCCGGGATAACTGACAGCTCTCACTCTCTATGCTACAGAAGAAGGCATTTGACCTTGACACCGTGTTGGCTGCCTCTGTTCTGTACAGAAAACACTAATGGTTAAAGCACAAACATCTTTTACAAAATTTAATTCTGTGGCGAGATGAATTATGCTCTCAACTTAGCTTCAAATGGAATTAAAACCGGGGTGTTTCTTTTCAAAAGTCAGTTTGTTTATGCAGTGGCTCCAACCCTGAGCAGTATCACATTCAAAGCAAAAAGCACTTCTGGCTCAGGATTGCCCGTGTTCGTGCAGTGGCCCTGGGTACCGGGGTGCTCCAGTCCTGATTTGTTCGTATTTATACAGTAACACATGAGGGATACATACCCCGCATCTCCCATTAACTTAAAAAATCAAGTTGGTTAACCACCGTGACTGAGCCATTCCCTCTTCGGCCCAAATTTCCAGGTCTTCCTATAATTATTTTATGGTGCATTTTTAGATATTTTGGAAATTTTCTGATTAGGGTGCAAGAGTGTTTTTAGATCCTAGGGAGATTTTTTTTCTAGGCTCTTCTCACCATTAGTCTGGGACAGTGGTCGGCAAAACTCATTAGTCAACAGAGCCAAATATCAAGAGCACAACGATTGAAATTTCTTTTGAGAGCCAAATTTTTTAAACATAAACTTCTTCTAATGCCATTTCTTCAAAATAGACTTGCCCAGGCCATGGTATTTTGTGGAAGAGCCACACTCAAGGGGCCAAAGAGCCACATGTGGCTCGGAAGCCACAGTTTGCAGACCACGGGTCTAGGATAAATGCACTTAACATTATATGTGTCTAAATCGCAAAATTTGTGGAGTCTAATTTCATCTGAAGTGGCATAGGTTCAAGTATTAGTGAAAGAAATATTTATTTTCTGCTGTCAAGGGAAGAACCCCTTTGCATTTGAAATCATTCTTTTTGTCATTGCCCTTCTTCCTGCCATACATCTGTGGGTGTTGATGTTTCATAAATCATAGTACAGGTTATTCCAGGATTATCCAGAGGTCATGGTGGCAACATTGACACTTGTGAAGAGTTTGGAAAGAAGCTTCTGAATAAAGATTATAATGTGAGGAGCAAGTGTTGAGGGCATGTATCTTCAATTACAACCTGCTTTGGCCTGGTATGCTTTGGGCCAGGGGTCCTCAAACTTTTTAAAGTGGGGGCCAGATCACGGTCCCTCAGAGAGCTGGAGGGCCGGACTATATGAACTACTAATTCCTACTGTAACACCTTGGCTGCGCTCACTGCCCAAAAAACCTGGCGGGCAGGATCAGACTCCCCTGGGGGCTGCATGTGGCCCTCGGGCCGTAGTTTGTAGACCTCTGCTTTGGGCCAATAGAAAACACTAGAAGTCTATAGAATCTGTAATACCTTTCCCCATACACTCACTTTGGAATCATTACATGTTGGTAATAAAGGAGAAAGGACACAGGTGTTTCCAGAATTCTTTCTTTTCATACCTGCAGCAGGGATCAAGGTACAAAGTCTAAATAATCCTTCAGCTGGCCATATTGTAAACTTTAGGACATTTGAGCAGCAATGAGTGACCAAATCCCCCATCTGAACAATAGTTCTTCCTTTTCCGCAATAGAATGTCGTGACGTGAATGAGAAGCACGTGTGAACTGACCCAAAACGTTTTTCAGCTTGGTTTGGTTTGGAGAATGAGAACTCTGTAATCCCACGTTTCATTAAAAGTGGTTACATTTGAGAAGTACATTGATTAAGGGCTAAGTTGTTCCTCTCTAACAATAAAGAAAGGAAAATGTGGGTCACTGCCCGCCAAGAGGTTGCACATTTTTTTTCAAAGCATTTTTTGATTACAAAAACAGTGTCAATGATCCTCTCTGTCTTTTTTATAAATATATATTTTATTGAGTTTTTACAAAGAGGAAGAGAGAGGGATAGTTAGAAACATCGATGAGAGAGAATCATCGATCATCTGCCTCTTGCACACCCCCTACTGGGGATGTGCCCACAACCAAGGTACATGACCTTGACCAGAATTGAACCCTGGACCTTTCAGTCCACAGGCTGATCCTCTATCCAATGGGCCAAACCGGTTTCGGCCTGTCTTTTAATGTTGAAAAATAAGAACAAAACCCATCGTGCTAGTCATTTATCTCAGGTATTTTGCTCAAGAACAAAATTCCATAGGAAGTTACACAGCAAATCTTCATTTGGGGGGTTTGAATTATTTATTGGGAGCCTTGGTTGGGGGGAGAGGGGAGCAGAATCGTTTTTCAAATATTGCTCCTCTTAGAGTAACTCCTATTCTGTAAACTTCACAATGGTGGCAATCTCATCCTCTTGTTCATTCCCTAATCCTCAGTACTCAGCGTTGTATCTGGCATAATAGTATATTCTCAACAAAGATCTAGTGAATGAATCAATGAACAAAGAATCAATCAATAAATGTCTATGTCCACCTCGCTAGTGCAGCTCCATGGTTGAGCATTGACCTATGAACCAGGAGGTCAGGGTTTGATTCCCAGTCAGGGAATGCAGATGGCAGCCGTTAGTTGATTCTCTCTCGACATTGATATTTCTCTCTCTCTCCCTTGATTTTCCTCTCTAAAATTAATAAAAGTATATATTTTAAAAATAAATAAATGCCTAGGTTCAAGCTGATGGTTTATAACAGGCGTCAGTGAATATTGTCTGTAATTAGCCACATAATAAATATTTTTGGCTTGCAGACCATATGGTCTCTGTCTCGAGTATCAACTCTGCCATTGCAGCCAAAGGATGGGCCTGGAGTGTTCCATTGAAACTACTTACAGAAACAGCCATTAGGCTGTATTCCATCAGTCTGTTGACTTCCATATTTAGTAGCATTTTTGGCGTGGGTCTTGTGTCTCTCCCTCTATCCTCTCTGCAGGGCTCACAGTGATGCACATGAAGGCCAGAATGGCCCTCCCATCCTACTTCACCATGAATAGCACCATGGACACAAATAATACTCTCAGGGTTGGGCTTTTACCATAGGCTCAAATGTGCTGACCACAGAGGAACTGACTCTCAGAATTCTCAGCTTCTTCTGAGATTTCCACAAAGCTGGGAAGGATTTTGATTTGTTAGGAGGTTTGGAGGTGAGTGGGAGGTTAGAGGATACACATGTTTCTGTTGCGCTTCCCAGGAAGTGAAAAGATCAGGAGAGCTGTCGTTGACACCTCCAAACAAGTCAATCTCAAGTTGCATCATAACCATCTTGGCAGGCAACAGTTTCGTTTTCTACTTGTCCAGGGGCTTCTGGTTGCTGTTACTGTCAGCCTACATTTCTTAAGCAGATTCCTAAGCAGTGAACAAGAACCAGGTGAATCGATTTTGTCATTCATAACATATCTACAGTGAGTGGCCAGATTATTATGATCTCTGAAAGCATAAGAATCTGGCCACTCAGTGTATATCCTATATAATAAAAGGCTAATATGCAAATTGTACCCTCAACCAGGAGTTCAACCAGCAAGCAGGCTGGCCAACTTCCCATGTTCCCTCCCTCTGGCCAGGCTGGCTGGCTGGACCCCACCCATGCATGAATTCATGCACTGGGCCAAATAGATAAACACACACACACACACACACACACACACACATTGAGTGGCCAGATTATTATGTGTTCAGAGTTCATAATAATCTGGCTACTCGGTGTGTACTCCAATTCAACAACACATTTGAGATACCATAAGGAGGTCACAGAAAAGCCTCTGTTGTATTTCATGGGTGGTGCCTATATGTTATTAATGCCCAGTCATAGGAATTGTCAATTTCAATTCTAAATTGAAATTGATTTGTCTGGAAGCAAAGTGCAATAAAAATACATTAAAACTCAGTTAAACTTGATTTGCTCCTTGATGATTCAGAAGTTACTAAAAGATCTGAAGTTACTGAATTAGAAGGTACTGAAGGATAAAGTGTCCTTAAATTTCATTTAGCTCATACTCTGTACGTGAGAAGAAATGTTCATTTTCTATGTGATGAAATGCCAGATACTCCAACATTTGCTATACATCTTAAAATGTATACATCTAGCCACATAACGAAGACAATATTCCACAATACCATAAACTTTTGGAAGTACTCAGTCTTTGATGACTCACATAATCCAGTTTGAAAGAAATGCAGGTCAGTTTAGTTAATAGACATTTCTACCTCATCTACTAGTAGTTAATTAATAACTAGCATGTTATCCAACTGGAAACAAAACATTATGTTACCAGTAAATATGAATTAACAGAGAATGTATACTCTAACAGTCATTGGAAACAAACAAAGCTGAATTTTAAATTGGAATGTTAGATGATTGTTAAGATTGGCTTGACCAGTTCTCTCATTGTAGGTCACCTAGGTTTTGCATATGTAGTGTAGATTACAGTCTCTCTCTCTCCCCCTGAACCCCCCCCCCTTTTTTTTTGCTTGGTTCTATTTTGCACATAGAACAGATTAAACTACCCTCAATATAAAACTAATATATATAAAGTTAGGGTCCAGGTTTGAACCCAGATTCCATCACCTTGATTTGTCTGGAGACCATGGATTTGTTTGTATGAGGAATCTAGGAGTCCCTTGAAGGAGACTTCTCCAGAAGAAGGAAACCACAGCAGAGAGGAGCCTGAGTGAGCACCGAGCACAGTGACTCTGCATGAGTTATTGGGAATACAAGGGAGCCCTCTTTTTGCAGTATTGAAAGGGAAGTGGGGGTCACAAATTGGCTACCACAAGTCAGTTTTGACACTTTCTAGCTTCCAGAGACAGGGGTAGTACTCGGTACCCACTGAGTCAGACTTCAGAATCAGTGGCATTGAGATGGTCGTCCTGAGACACCATTACAATGTGTTGGCTTCGGAATCACAAAGCAATGAGACACCAAAGATAGTGGATAGTGTTGGATACAAAAGGCCCAGATTTGACTCTTGTCACGTGGTAGAGTTTAAATTAGGAGGAAGCCTTCATGATTTATGCCACATGAGGAAATAATAGGCTTGGGATATTTGGCTGAGGCCTTTTGGTCTCAAAAGAGAAGACAAGGGTGAGCCAAAGAAATCTCATTTTATTGGTAATGTAATTTAATTTTATGTATCTCAGAGCCTCCAAAACTCCATCCAAATTGCCCTCGTAATATGCATCTATAAAGCCAGAAGATCAGAGAAAGCGTTTCTTAAGTGTTCCATTTTCCAAGAAAATACAAGGCTACCTCTCCTTAATGATTTGCAATTAAAATCATTCAGGTAATTCCGTTTAATGAGCTCTATCTCTCTTCATCTTCAGGCACCCATCCTGAGTGAGTCAGAGAGGAAACATTCTTGCAGAAGAGACATACCCTCCTGTTTGTGTGTGTGAACACACACCCTTCTCTCCCCACCTTGTCCTTTGTCTTCCACCCTCCAAAGCACAGGAGATCCCATTATTGCAAGTGGATGAGTCAGAGCCCCCTGGCTGGATACACAGAGGTGTAGTTAAAGGGGCTGTTCGCTATTAGACCAGATGGCTGCCAACTCTGTGTTTCTAAGATTGTGTTTCCTCCTGACTGTGAGACAAGCCTACTCATCTTCTAACTTACTCTATGTTCTGTAGAGCTTTAAAAAAAATCACTGTTGCCAAAACCTGTTTGGCTCAGTGGATAGTGCATTGGTCTGCGGACTGAAAGGTCCCGGGTTCAATTCCGGTCAAAGGCATGTACCTTGGGTTGTGGGCACATCCCCAGTAGGGGGTGTGCAAGAGGCAGCTGATCGATGATTCTCTCATCTATGTTTCTAACTCTCTATTCCTCTCTCTTCCTCTCTGTAAAAAATCAATAAAATATATATATTTTTAAAAATCACTATCAAAACTCCCCAGGCAGCACTCGATTTATGGAACCAGGTTTCCCCTGGCTCCTCTGTAAGCCTCCTTAGCTCCTGCCTTTCCCAATCACCCCCTTTCTTCATCATGGTTTTAGGACACCAGCATCTAGTAGCCTACCTCTCTTTCTCATAGAAAGAGAACCAAACAGAGATGCTAAGCATATCCCTGCCCCCAGAGCATCACCAAATGACATCGTGTGGCCCCTTGCAGATGTAGGCTCATGTATGTCTTACCTGGAGCTGAAGCTCCATGCCAGTCCCTCTGGCCAGTGGACGCTGCTGAATCCTTAATAACTGGTCCCACCACAGAAAGAGCCTTTCTGAAGGGACTTGAACTCTTCCCTCCCAAAGCGTGGAGCCCCAGATGTTCTCACAGGCCGAGAGCTGTTCTCTGAACTCAAAGGAGAGATGGTGCTTTTACAGAGCTGAGCGGTGGCAGGTGTCCAACGCGAGGCACGTGGGGAAACTCACTGTATTGTGACTTATAAAATGTCCCCCATAAATCTTAGAGTGTAAAAAAAAAAAAAAAAAAAAAAAAAGAGAGAAATCTGTTTCTTATTTACCCTTCGATGGAACAGAACAAAACAAAAAAAAGAAAGCACCATGATGTATTTCTAAGAAGAGTTAATTTCGTGTGTGTGTGATCATAATCACTCAAAACGCTCGCTAGCGTTTTTCCAGAAGCCTCGCTCCCTGAGAAGAGCCAAATCATTTCCCCCACCCTGATTGTCACAAACAAAAAGTAATGAGCACTTTCTTCTCTCAGGAGCCTGGAGGGCGTTTAGCTACGTGGCGTACAGTGTTAGGAAAATGTGAAATCGGAATTTCTTTTCTTTTTTTTTTAATTCATACTTTCCAAGAAAAGATGAAAGTGGATCACATTGAAATTCATTTTAGACACCGACAGGGTTGGAAGGGCAAAGGAAATTCTCGTTTGCCTCTCTCCCAGTTCCTGCATATTAATCACTAAATTTGGTTCCAAAAGAATATGTGTATATCCATTCATAGCATGAGGTACCCATGATTTAGTAACTATTTTTATATGACTAGGAGAAACTAGCTTTTTTGGGGGGGAGGGGGGATCTTCATCTATGATAGCATGAACCCAATAGAAACAGAGAATGGGGTCAGGACAAAGGCAGGTACCCACCACATTGGTCTACCCCATTTATCTGGAGTTCATCTAGTGCCATGTAAATGGAATTCCAGTTCTGCTTTAGTCTTTTCTGTCTCATATAGAATTAGGAAGGGCAGTATTTGAACATCTCCTTCCTTTTGCCTTGCTGATTTCGGGTTTTCCATGTGAGAATAGCTTTTTCTACCTAGAGGCAAGAGGGTTACTTCTTAACCTTCACAGCTGTGATGGTTGAGTGATATTTTTGCTTTCAAAAGGAGGAAAGAGCCCCGGCCGGTATGACTCAGTTGGTTGAAGCATCCTGTGCACTGAAAGGTCACTGGTTCAATTCCTGGTCAGGGCACATACTGACTGGTGTTTCTCTCTTTCTCTCTCCCTCTCCTTTCCTTCCTTCCTCTCTCTCTCTCTCTCTCTCTCTCTCTCTCTCTCTCTCTCTCTCTCTCTCTCTCTCTCTCTCTCTCAAATTAACTTTAAAAAGGAAGAAAGACCATGAATATCTATTGTGCACTTTGTGTGATCTAGAGATAGGTGACCTGCATGTACTCTCTGAGGCTGTTATTACTACTTTGTAGATGAGTGAACTGAAGATGAGAGGGAGGACCAATGGTTAGAGCAAATTCAGGCCATCTCAGGCTCCGTGTTCACTATCAGTGTTAGACCTCAGCTTTCTACCATCAGGGTCCCTTTCCTTTCTATGCCATTGCTGTTTGGAACTATTTTATTTACCTTGCTTTTTGTACCCCAGGCTAAGTTTACAAAAACAGTATTTTATGTATGCTTTTATTTATTCAAAACCTGTTTATTATGTTATATCCATGGCATGCCAGGCACTGTGTTAGATGTTGAGGAATAGAAATAAATAACCCCACTTCTACGTGTCACTTGCCTGTATTCCGGTAAAGGAGCCAGGCGCCTGCGCAGAAGCTAGCAGGGCAGAGAGGCAATACCCTCAATGTTGAGGGGCATCAGTGCTTCAAGTTCACACTGGTATTGGGTTCCTGACTTTCTGAGAAATTCAGAGGCAACCCCTGAGAACCCCAGGACCTGAGATCTCTACTCTTTCCCCCATGATCCATTATGTGCTCTACAAATTGTTTGCTTCCTTTCTCATGGAAACAACATCAACAGGCCAATTTCATGGCTGGAATCCAGTCTCTGTTTCCCTCGCTTTGATTTCCTGTATTACTCCAGGCTGCCTACTTAACCTTTCTTTGCTTCGGGTAATTATTTGCACAATACAAGTAATAGCTACCTTACCAGCTGCTGGAGGGCTTAATTAATTAATGCTTATAACATCTTTGGAAAGGGAGCATGAAAGCTATTACGTGCAAATTATTCACATCATTATGACCAACATCCATCTATTTCACATGCAGCCAAAGGCAGTCTCCAGAAGGAGAATGGACCATGATGCTCCTCTTCAGGCCTGGCTCAATCTACCATGCTCGATTGCTAGATCTGAGAGTCTGAACCTCAGTGTAGACAGAACAATAGAAACATGTTCTTTCAGTCTCTGGAAAGAAAGATTGTCCCTTGCTCCCCATTCATTGACTCTGTTTCTGCTGCTGATTGCTCACACTTTCTCCCGATCCTCACACCGTCATTTAGATCAATATATATAAAGAATATGTAGAAGTTCTCCTTCACCCACTGACCATTTGTTGCCAGTCCCCTTAAGCCCTGGTATCTCATCCTTCTAGGTGTGTAAAGCAGGGAACAGACACCAAGGACAATGAGTCATAGATTCGAACTCTGAGCATGAATGACCCGAGCTTGGGTCAGTGGTGGAGGCTGCACCTGTATGCATAAGCTTATCTGGAAGGAGAAAAAGTACAGTAAGCCACATAAACATCATTTTGAGTAAGGCCATATTACTTAGATAAAGAAGCAGTTATTAAACTAGAGGCCCCATGCACAAAGATTCTTGTAAGAATGGGCCTTCCTTCCTCTGGCTGCCAGCACTGCCTTCTCTCTGGTGAGAGCTGCCTTCCCATCTTCCCACATTGCTCAGAGCAGATAGGGCGGTGCAGAAAGCCTGCATTGTTGCCATGGCAATGACACAAGCATCCAGCCCCAACCCTGGCCACTCAGTGCCTGTGTATGCAAATTAACCATCTATATTTGTTGGGTTAATTTGCATATTAACTCCTGATTGGCCGGTGGGTGTCAACGAAGATATGGTCAATTTGCATCTTTCTCTTTTATTAGTGTAGATAGTGAAAATCATTCATTTTTATTGATGTACTTCCTCGTGCCTAAAAAAATTGTCTTCCATCATTTCTTTCCTTAGACACTTCATATATTCTCCAGGAACACATACAATTCCTCCCTGTTTAGGAAACCTCCCTATATCATTATGCACATGATGAATTTCCCTCCCCTGTCTATATCATTTCTTTGGTAATTATTTGCTGCTTAGTGACATCATTCCCCCCTCATTGTTTTGTTGTTGTACAACTTTTTCAGGTGTCTGTATCTTCTTTTTTCAATTACATAACATGGCTCTAGGGATCGTGAGAATGGAGTATACAACTTTATACGCTCTGAAATACCTAGGTTACTAGATCATTATAAGTGGGTGGGACTCAAAGAACATTTGTTCTTTTTTTTTTTTCAAGTTTATTTGAGAGAAGGCTCCAGACCTTATATCCAAGAGACTATTTGACATCCTTACTGAATATTATGGCAAGACTCCTATACTTTTTTTTTTTAATTTTTTTATTGATTTCAGAGAGGAAGGGAAAGGGAGAGAAAGAGAAACATCCATGATGGGAGAGAATCATTGATTGGCTGCCTCCTGCATACCTCCCACAGGGGAATGAGCCTGCAACCAGGGCATGTTCCCTGACCCAGAATTGAACCATGACTTCCTGATTCATAGGTCGATGCTCAACCACTGAGCTACACCAGCCTCACAAGTTTCCTTTTTAAGTTTCCTCCATTATTCCCATGGTTCATGCTTTTTCTTGAACCTTCTCTGTACAATTTAATTAATGGTGAAATACAGAGTATATTCATTGCCTATTTACTTTTTTAACCATGTCCCTTTTTAAAAAAAATGTACAAAGACCAAATTGCTAATGAACAGATCCTAAGCATGGGAAACTTAAATACCAGGATTATTAGTTTTTAATGGAATAAACTTACTAGTAATGATCAGATCTCAGAATCACTGTATTACCTGCACACAAGGCTAAATATAGAATGTCCTGAGTTCTATAGGAAAAAGTGATAAATGTTTCTGACCACGCACGAAGAATAGCATTGCAGTGCTTTGAGGAATATTCCCACATTTAATGGTAAAAACAGAAAGTGATGGAAGAACATTTGTCATGTGTGTCAGAAATGGAAGACACAACATCCTCTTCATAAAAAAAAAAAAAAAAAAAAAAAAAAGCCAAGAGTGCTGATGTCTAAAAGACCCAGTTGATTCCTCCCTATGTGTTCAGGGCTTGTGGGTGTCCACACACACACACACACACACACACACACACACACGCACACTCAGTGAGCATGTCAGAAACTCAATATTGTTTTTATTTGTGTTATTCCTATATGCAGTGCATTCCCATGGTAATAACGTTTCTCCCTGTGCCTTCTGCATACAGCAAAGCAAGCATCTTGATTTCTCCCAAAAGACGCCAAGAAAATGGCCAAGCAACACAGGTGCACGCAATCCTGTGACTTTGCCAGCACTGCATGGAACAAGGGAAGACTGAAACAGTTGTTCCGTCAATATCGCCTCAGCACTGTGTACACAATTCACAAAGTGGGAAGTACCTCGGCAGGAGCTGATCCGTTCGCAGAGGGTCAGAGGTCATTGTTCCTTATGGGTGGCTATCAGTTCTCGTTCTCTTTTCGAAAAACAAACCCAATTGTTAAGGCCCCTAGATTTATACAATCTTAACTTTAAATTCAGTTGGTACTCTTCAAAAAATCTCTTTTTTGGTGGAAGGGCAAGAATTTCAATTTCCTCATCCCTTTTCCACTCCACACCACTCCATCACCATTGTCACCACTAGCGAATGAAGCCGATGGTACAGATGCTTTGAGTGTATTTCATTTTCTGACAAGGTAAACGAAACCCTATATGATTGTGTATCACCGAAGAGGTTTTGATTGTGGTGTATGCAACTCAAAGATAAAATGTTCTCTTCTGTTCTCATCCCAACTAACCTATTTGTATTGACCTCTAAGGCACACACAGGAGAGTGAACAGAGCAGACACCTTCCCAGGAGGATTTTTCTAAGAACGCCAACAAAATATCCAACAGATAATAGCAGAGACCAGATTCAAAAGACACATGTAAGGGAGCGATGATAGAATGTTCTGGAAAAACAATCGAGGACTGTGGTCATTGAAAAGCTACACCAACAAGAGGGTCTGGAGCTGAAAAGCAGCCCAAATTGTGCAAGGGAGCAAATCAGGTGTCATTCATTGACAGTTTCAGGAAGCTCTAGGGCTGATTGGAGATGATTTAGGCATTAGGCCGCTTTTCCCTGAAATGATTCTAGCAGCTTTCAAGATGTGAGAGATGATCTATTATTGTTGTATAGAAGCAAACTGATTTATGAGGGAGAGTATAGGTTGGGAAAGTGACCACCCAGGCCTTCTTTTTTCATCTCCTTTTCCAGATGTGTTTTTGTGTTTGTATTCTGTTGCTCTAGTGCACATGTGTCAAACACAAGGCCCGCGGGCCAAATCCAGCCCGCCAGGCCTTGCAATGTGGCCCGCACCGCGCTGTCATCACTGCACTCCACTGTCAGTTTATGACATTGTCAGTTTATGACTGTTCAGTAAACCATTTGGCCTGCGATTTAGGCTGGATTTTAGATTTTGGCCCCTTCTCTGATTGAGTTCGACACCCCTACTCTAGTGAATTGAAATGTAATTCTACGAATATTTGACCCCATCATAACATATAATGTTTATACAGAACTTTTCCCCTAGAAGACCTAAAACACCTTTCAGACACATTTGCATCAAATTCTAGTAAACATAAACGAGTTATTGTCAGTAAATAATAACTCGTTGAATCTTTTTTCTAGGAGAGTGTTTCGGTTTTTCCGGATCTTCCCTGCTTATTAGGATAGAAATTTTAAATTTTCATTCTATAAGGCGGAAAGTTGAAAAGTCACGGACATGTTAGGCAGGTTCAAGTCAGGCCAAGATAGCACTGAAATGTGGTCCGTTTAATTGCTGGCTACTCTTCAATTTAGTTCAAACCACAGTTATCACTGATGCTCAGTTGCACAACTTACTCTGCTGAAGAATGTTGGTCTCTCCCATGCCACACAAGTCGAGCTGGCTGGACCTTCCCAGAAATGGGGGTGCTGGGAAGGGTAACATGGGCAGGGTCAAGGTCAAGGATAACACGCTTCTACCAGGAAATTTGCCACGGGAACAAAGGTGAAACCTTCTGAACGGTTGCTGAGAATTGCTCTTCTTCAAATGAACTTAGTACACTATTTTATTGAATCTCCACACACACACACACACACACACACACACACTGAGTGACCAGATTATTATGTGTTCAAAGAGTATAATAATCTGGCTGCTTAGTGTGTGTGTGTGTGTGTGTGTGTGTGTGTGTGTATTCTTACATGAGGAAAAAATTAGTTTCTTATTTTGATTAAAAAAAAATGGTAGTGTACCCCTAATATTCTAGAAAGAACTTGTTAGAATCCTGGTGCCTAGGAATGAGGAATCCATTTAGTCTCTAAATTTCTCATGTATTTAGAAAATTCAGGGTAGAAAATAAGGGGCAAGTCTCATCTGAAACTCTTCTCCAATTTAGTGGACATCACTGGGGTATTATTCGACTTCCATGTCTTCAGCATGTGTTAGGAGATTACTGGGCTGCAGGAGGTAGGGGAGGAGTTTGAGGTAATAACCTGTAACTAGAAAGCCAGCCATCATTTTAAAGACTGGATCCTGAACCTGGTAAACACTCGCCTGTCTGATTGGGTGTTGCAAGCTTCCGAAAATTCAGTGTGCAAGGAGGAAAAAAATATACTGTGGTGGTCAGATCTGTGTTTACTGAAGTCTCTTTGCAGTAAAACTCAGAACATACAATCATGTGCATTGTGAATCTTAGAAAGACCTCAATAGGCAGTGTTTCTTTAATTCCTTTGGTATCAGACCAGGTTTTCCCCATAGAGCCTCTCCCAGGGCAATGTCTTTTGTGAAACACATTTTGGAAACTGTAGGGTAAGATCTCTGAGATCCTTTGCCGCTCTGAGATACGCTTGATTTCACAATCCGGCTTTCACTGGCTTGTGCACAGCCCTGGTTGGGGTGTGTGTGAAATTTATGTTGAGCTTACACAGCCTGAAAACAGCCCCTCTCCTCACTCACATAGCTCGTGAGGCACCGAGATGTGCTGCTTGCACGGTGCCAACCAGGCGTGGTGAGTGGGTTTTTGTTCCAACCAGGCGAGCCTGTTGGCATAGAGTAGACACGCCAAGGGTGTGCATTCCTGGGCTCCTTCTCCATTAGCCACACAGCAGCTGCAGCCCACAGCTGAAGTGCTCTTTATCTTAGCTGGGCCTGTGGCCAGCTGCGCTGAGGGATGTAGAAGTGGGGAGAGTGGTGATATAGTCCCCCCTTAAGATCAAAAGGACGGTGAACTGCTATCTTTAAGGAAAGGGATCCGAGGGCGTGTACCCAGGATTCCAAAGCTTGAAATGGATACCCAATGGACACTTGACTCCTTTTTGCCACTGTGTTAGACATGCGTAGATAAGAAACACTAACAACGCAAACCAGTGCACCCCTGGAGATCTAAGAGGCAGAAAAAGCTCCTTTCCTTGGGATTAAGATGGGACTCCCTGCAGATTTAGCTGGTGATTTAGCTCTCCCATCTGGGGTCATTCGGATTTGAGCCCAGATCCCTCCCACATGGCAGCTCTGAGAATCGGAAGGTGGGCCACCTTGTAGTGCTCAAGTTCAGATAAAAGGCCAGCGAAACTGCTTTGAAACTCTTCCCTGACATGATAAGATAGGAGAGAATATGATGTTTTAGAGTGTTTTATAGCCTCCTTATACCATATTTTTCCCCCTCAAAGTTTGGGAACACCATTCTTGCCCTGGATCATAGGGTAACTCAGTCTCAAAAGAATATATATCTCTGTAGCTAATGCATGCAGTATCTGTAACGTAATGCTTTTGTTCATATATAGGAGGCAATTGACATTGAGCAGCAAGATAGAAATCCTTAAATATATATGCAACAGCTGAAGCAATGCCATACCCTGGGGTGAATTACTGTCTGAAGGGGACCATGTAATGAGTTCTGCAATGGTCACTGATGAAGCGCTCACTGGAGTGGCCTGCAGGGGGTTGATCTCAAGCACTGTTTGATCTGATGCCAACTTGGTCACAGATATTGATTACAGTAAATTCTATCAGATATGCATATCATCAACTTAGTAACATAATATTTTGGTCTCTATGGTGCTGGTCTTGAATGTATAAATGCAACACGCATGTGTTTCTGCCAGTGAGAAAGATTTTTTTTTTTTTTTAGGAGAATCGCCATAATACTGGGGTGGAGGGAGTAAAGAGCTTTCAGATATTTTAACTATAGAAACGAGATATGCGTTAATCAATTCTCTTAAAGGTTTTCATGAATCGCTTCATGCCCTAATGGACTTAGAAATAAACAACGAAGCTCAAATGCCTGTAGTTCAGTTGATGAGTTGCTCATTTGACTAACACTCTTCTCAAGGCCCAAAATGCCAGCAATAGAGAAAGCTGAGGTTTCTAGTATCTTTGGTTTACCTGATTTTGTTGCTTTTTTCAGTTCAGAGAAGAATTTGGTATATTTTGAGCATGTCCAGAGGAAAATTTAGGCCAAATGATCATTCTTTCCATTTCTCTCATTTTGAAGGGTTATCTCTATGGAATCATTTGTACTATACCAGAAACGGGGTTCTTTGTTATTACCTTAACTCTTTTACCTCAAACTGCCATGCCTTTTCTCAATTTTTCACTAATACTTTGATCAAAGAGAAATGATTGATTTGCTCTATTCACTAAGCAATTCTTCCTAATGGACATTTTGGAAATAAAAACATTGCATTCCCTTTAGCCTTTCTCTCCCCTCAGAAGTTGAATTGTGTTTCGTTTGTTTGTTGGCCTGGGACTGAAAACACCACTTAGACTGACCAAGAACAATCTGGAAATACATGTAGAGAATAACATGTATCTAAAAGTTGAATAGGCCTCCATCATTATCTGTAAAATTTTTTCATCCAATGTAGGAATATAAAGATTCCAGGGCAGGTAAATATCCAACTAATCTCCTTTCCTTTGCCCTTCCTTCCCTTTCTTCCCTTCCTTCCTTTCCCCTCCCTCCCTCCCTTCCTAGTGTTATCCTCAATCTCCAATTACATATCCCTTCAACATGAAAGAAAAGATTTGGGAAAGTTTCTGTATTGATTTAGTTTGCTTATTGTGGTGTTTTTTGGTTTCTTTTGTTTTTTAATTCAGAAATTCCCTCTACTGTTGTCTAATCCTTTCTTCCCTCTTTATCAGCTTTGCCATTTTAAGACACAGTCTACATGGGAAAACCCAAGACACCCTGTCCCCCAGGAGGGAACTAGCAACAATTTTGTAAGTGGACACATACCACGTTAGAAAAGAAAATCTCATTCCAACCATTAAAATCAAGAATGTGTAAAAATATGATAATTTGGAATTAAAATGAGGAAATCCCAGATGTCCTAAGGCTGTTTGAGTTTAGCCATGACAACATGAAGCTAATCCAGAAGCAATTTTATTTTTTATCCTAGCGTGGCTTCCCCCTCACCAGCATCTAATACTGAACCCTATTGATCTCCGTGTTCTCTCAAGTATGCTAGGTTATTTTAATGGTAACCCAAATAAGGAAGACCAATAGACTTCCAAGTAATATCCTGCATTTTATTCCAATTCCAAAATCAATTGTGTTTCTGCTGTTCCTTTCCCTGGCACTAATAATTGTGAGTTGATTAAATGAGGATATGTTTCCAAGTGACAGCATTGACCACTTACAACTTGGGGAAATAGGAGATAACATGAGCCTGACCCTTGATATTTCAATGGACTCAGCTGTCAAAATTCTTCATGCAAGCTTGTCTCTCAGCTCACACCTCATCACTCCCACGTAGCGCATGCTGACCCCATCAGTGCACCTTGAAATTTCTTCTCTTTTCCTCTGGTACTTATCATACATGTCTGGGTTTGTTAAATGCTCATGTACCTTATTTTTTTTGTTGTTGTTGTTGCAGTAGTAAATGGGATTGTTTGCTTAATTTATCTTTCTGATAGTTAATTATTGATGTACAAAAATGCCACCAATTTCTGAATATTCATTTGTATATCCTACTACATTGCTGAATCATTTATTAGCTTTAGAATTTTTTTGGTGGAGTCTGTAGGGTTTTCTATATACAATATCATGTCATCTGCAACTAATGACAGTTTAACTTCCTCCTTTCCGATTTGCATGCCCTTTATTTCTTCTTATCTGATTGCTATGGCTAGTACTTCCAGTACTATGTTGAATAAGAGTGGTGAGAGTGATCACCCCTGTCTTGTCAATACCACTTCTTTAAAAGACTCTCCTTTCTCCAACTGTTCTCTGGGGTCACCTTTGCCATATTTAAGGAACTGTGTATGTGGGGATAAGCTTCCTAGTTCTCTATTCTGTGCCATTCTACTCTTTTTGTGGTCCTGTACAAATACCATGGTATCACCATTACCATAAGCTTTACATTCACAATATCTATAATGCAAGACCTTTCTTCACTCCCACTACCCCCCTCCCCCAGTTTGTCTTGTTTATTCTTGACTCTTTGCAGAAATCTATTAGTTTTAATCAACCATACTCTCCTTTAATGAAGTTTCCTTTAAGCATATTTTCATATGAGCTTTAAAACTAGTTTCATGGGGGGGAAAAACACCTCTTTTGTTATTTGTATTGGAATCAAGTTATATTTATAGATGAATTTAGGGAGAACTTATATTTTTATGTTAAGTTTTTCTGTCCAAGAACACGATATGCTTTTCTATTTGTCCAAGACTTCCTTTCTCTATTGGTAGCATTTGAACATTTTTTTTCCATATAGATTTTAGCTGTTTCTTGTTAAGCATATTCCTGAGTATTACCTTACTACTTTTCTTTCCTAAGGAGACTAACTACATACTACCACATGTACAAGTTAGGATCTCGGCCTATGGGTTAAGACTCCCTAATTTTAAAATATACCTCTCCCAATTATTAACTGTGTAAACATGAGCAAGTTACGTAAGCTCTCTCTGTCCCCGTTTCTTCATCTGTAAAATGCAGTTATTGAGAAGAGTAATACATTAGGCGTATGAAAGTACTTAGAAGGATGCCTAGCACATAATAACATGCAATATTCATTTAATAATAGCATTCAATATTAACTCTTGTTGTTATTATAGATGATTGCCTTTTTCCATTAAATCTTCCAACTTATTGTGTATATAAACGGAAACTATTGCTTTCTGTAAATACTTTGTTTCTAGCCAGCTTATTACATTCTCTTATTGTTTGCAATCATATTTTCAACTGATTTTCTGAGTATATAATCATGTAAGCTTCAAACAATATATTTTATTGCCTCCTTTCCAATTTTTTATGTTATAGTTTCTTTCTCTGTTCTGTTTACATTGGCTAGTATGTGCAGAAAAAAAACATTTAAATCTTTAAAAGGTATGAATAATCACCACCATCTTTCTTTCCTCTCTTGGATTCTGCGAGTGCAGTTTCTCTTGGCAATCTACTTATGGTTCTCAGCAGACTGGTTTCACATCCTCTGCAGTCATTTCTCCCTATGGATGTCCTTGACTGTCGAAACTTCCCAGAATGCTCACCTTGACCACTGCTTCTCCCAGGACACAGCATCTTACATAATCTTACCCAAGTCTGTCAATTAACGCTCCCAATATAATGGCTCACTAAATTACATAGTCATCCTAGATATTTCCTACAACTCTAAATTTTCATATGCAACTTCCCATTGGACATTTCTATCAGAATCTCATAAGTACTTAATGGCTTTAAAATGGAACTCATGGAACTCATCCTTACTTGTACACACACACACACACACACACACACACACACACTCCTTTATGGTAAACACATAAATTGAGTAACTAGAGCTAGTAAAACAGGATTAATCCTCAATTCATACTTCCCCATCATACCTCAAATCCATTAACTGTTCAGTTTTATGCATTTTACCCCTCATGTTCATTCCCTCTCTGCTAGCTAAAGGTCTTCATTTCCTCTCCCAGGGACTATTGCAACAGTCTTCTGACTTCCCTATTGCAGTTTGCTGGGAATTGAGAATTTTCCCAGGATGCAATACTCTTATTACTAAACCAGGAAAGTCCCCCGACAAACCCAGAGGAGTGGTCACCCTATTCCCATCTTTCCTTATCATCTCATTTTAATGATTGAACGTCAAATGTACGTTATGGAACTTCTCCCCAGAAAAAGTATATAGGCACAGAATTTTTGCACTCAGTGTAGGAGTTTAACACAGACCCTCTGCATCTATAGGTCAGTTGATCACAGATTTGCAATATTTAGATTTGAGTTTCAACCAATCCTCTATATAGCTGCCAGAACCATCTGTCTACAACCATAAATTCAAAAATGTGTTTCCCCTTCTAAGTGTTCTCCAATGGCTCCCCACTGTTATAGAGTAAACACCAAATTCTAAAGCATATATAGAAGATACTTTGTGACCTAGGACTTGTCTTCATTTATCAATGAGACTTTATTTCTCAGACTCCACACTCGTGCCAGATGAAATGAATGACAGTTCCCTGAAGGTGCTGAGTTACTTCATGCCCAAGTATTTTAACACATGTTCATCCTGTATTGTACAGTTCCTCCCTCATCGCCATCCTATCTGCCTTATGATGGCTAGTCTAGCTTGGAAAACTCATTCAAGGATTTTCCGCTTTCTGAAATACTTCCTCCCACATCATCCCATCAATTAATTGTGCTTTTAAACATTTTCATCTCTGGAGTGGTGCAAACTTGTTATAAAACTTAACATCTCCTGAAATGCTCTTTTCCAGGCCTCTATCTGCAAATACACCAATGTTATGGAGCAGGGAGGTATTTGCATCTTACATTATTTTCCATCTCTAGCACCTAGCAAGAAGCCCAAGGCATTCTAGATAATCAGTGGGTGATTGTTGAATGAACAAAAGTGGCAGGAATGCAAGGATCATCTTACTCACGACAAGGCAATTAGCAATAACCTATACTCATTCCTTAAAATTGTATGTACTTTTAATAAAGATTTATGAATCAACGAAATGTCACCATTACCAATTTTCTCATTAACATAGAAATGTGATACCCTATGCCCCTATTATTAGCATTCTACAAATGAGGAAGGGGAAATGCAATAAGGGACCAGCACTGCCGCTTTATATATTGCAGCTGAGCCTTCCCTGGAGGTTTCATGCTGGACTGGCTCAGGAAGGCTGGGAATGATCATAGCCAGTAAATAGAAAGCAATTTCCAGTATTAAAGAATTACATTACGCAGGCCCATAAAAGTTATCTTTGCAATAGTTTCTTAGTTTCCTACTTCATCAAAATTCAAACCTTAAGACATTGACCAAGAAGTGTTTTGTATCATTTTGAAACCTCCTTTCTTTTTCTTAAATTTTTTTTCTTTATTGATTAAGGTATTACATATGTGTCCTTATCCCTCATTACCCCTTCATCCTCCCCATTCATGCCCTCACGTGCCCCCATATCTGTGTCCATTGGTTAGGCTTATATGAATGCATACAAGTCCTTTGGTTGATCTCTCTCCCTTACCCCCACCTTACCTTCCCTCTGAGGTTTGACTGTCTGATTGATCATTTAGAAACCTACTTTCAATACCATTTTAAACACAAACACATATAGGTAAAGGTGCCAATTTAGTGTCTGACTTTTTTAAAAAAAGAAAAAGTATGCCACCTTATTAGGTCCTATGATTCCTAATGCATTTATAACACACCATTCATCAACCAGAAATAAAACTGAATCTGCAATTCTATAACAGGGATGGGCCCACAGTCTACTTTCTGTCCATTCTGGGGGGTACTTTTATGCTCCGCTAATGAGTTCTCCGTACTGCGTTGCTCTCTGTTGTTTGCCTGGATCTCCAAAATGCTAACAAAACAAGTCAGGAAGTAAAATAGCAAACACATTGTTTTGTTGCATTTCATGGTGAGACATGCCTCACAGTGGGTAAGGATTGGCAGTGCAGAGAGTGAGGACCTGAAGGTGGGCAGGTGCATCAGGAACTATTTATTGCTTGCCACAGTCGGAAGGAAATGAGAAATCGGTGTTCCCAAGAGAAGGTTGAGAAGAAATCAGCTACTAGATGTCACATCAGAGTAGGCAAGAAGTAGATGAAGACAGTCCAATAAGGAAATCAGTGATGAAGGAGCAAGAAGGCATTGGGGATCAAGGATCCAAAAACATTGATAAGTAAAAGGACAAGTAAGCCATGTCAAGACTGACATCACTCATTAGAACGTCAGTTGGATAGAGATCAGCCTTTACTTTCCTCCATTCTCTACAAGTTGAATTAGAGGGAAAGAGTGATAACCACACTCAGTGTCCACTGTTCTCTCCCCCAGCTTGGGTAAGATTCAAAACCACAGCCTTCAGTGGGAAAGGGGACTTGGGTGGTCTTATTCCTCCTCTTCTTGCTCACTTCCTTCTATGTTTGCTGTCTCTTCTACTCTCTTCGGTATTGCTGTGGGAAAGGGGGAACGAGAAGACTAGGCTCATTTTTACCTAATTGAATCTGTAGAATGAATTCCTAGAAGTAGAATTTTCACCTATTAAACCTGGATGGTTTCAGCTCTTTATCTGGCAGCCTTTGAAAAGGTACACCTGGAAGATGATTTCATTGGTGACTTCTGTGGGCTCTGGGCGAGTTCTGTTCTTCTGATGACCCAGAAAGATATATCTTCTAAGTGATCTCCTCCAACCCTTTCTTTTCGTACGAGGGTACCCCTCTGACCTCTTTCTTTGGCTCATCTCTCCTGTTCCCCATTTGGTCAGGAAACATAAAGTATCTGTCTTCCAATGTCACTGACATCTTCTACAGGAAAGCACTTATGGCTTCTTTGCGCTGACAAACTCTGAGAGCCAATCTTAAGGCAATACAGAAAGTGCTCAGGGAGACAGACAAAGCTGAAGAAAATAATTTTCTTTGGGGGAAAAAAAATGGACAAGTTCATCCAAAGGAAAAATGAACATGAAATGAGCCTGGAAGAAGTACATTTCTATCAATTCTCTTATGTTTGAGATGAATTTTCCAAAGAGAGTAAGAGGGTCTCCTGAGGTTTCTATTTTAGGAAGTCTTTCAGATTTTCCATAAAGTCTTCCCCATGCTGAAAATGAGGAGTTTCCCATGTACGGAGCTGAGCCTGGTCATCTAGTATTATCCCACGTTAGGTGCCAAGTGCATTTACTGTTCAATTGTGACTTTAAGGGAAAAAAGAAATCCATTGATTATTTTTCTGGGCAGGGCTGATATACTAAAAAATCATTAAACGTGAAAAATAAATCCAGTCAGCTGGATTCTCTGCTTCCTGTTGCTAAACTCTTAATCTAGAAATTCTACTTCTAGGAATTCACTCTACGAATTCAATCAGGTGTGTGTGTGTGTGTGTGTGTGTGTGTGTGTGTGTGAGCGCGCGTGCGCACAAATAAATTTAGTGCAACATTATTCAATATACCAAAGTGAAACAAACTAAGTACAATATGCTCATGTCTCACTGTTTTGGTTAAAAATACAGGATGTCTAGCAAAAAAATATGTACACACAATGTCTGTAGATTCTATTACATTGTGAAAATTAAATGTATTTTAATAAAGACGGCCTTTATAATTATTAAAAGTGTGTATACATTGGGGGGGGCACCCTATGTGGAGAGAGTATGTGAATATTTTTCTCTAGTGCATATAAAATTTCTGGAAGGACATGTATAAAACAATTAACAAAGACTCCTCTAAGGAATGAGTCTCAGATATGGTCTGGGGAGACACTTGCTTTTTATTAAATACCTTGTGAAGTGTTTTAATTTTTATCATGTGTATGATAGAAGTCTCAATTTAAAAAAGAAGGTATTCTATTACAACTGGTAGCCAGTGGTTTTAAACCATGCTAATGACTTTAAGACAGACTTATAGGAAAAATTTGTACACTGAAAACTACAAGTCTCTGATGAAAGAAATTGAAGAAAAGAAAGGAAAATGGAAAGATATCTCATGTTCATGCATCAAAAGAACGAATATCATTAAAATGTCCATACTATCCAAAGCCATCTATAGATTCAATATGATCTCGATTGTAGTGGCATCACACTTCCTGATTTCAAGTTATACTATATAGCTATAGTAATCAAATCAAATGTAACTGGTCTAAAAAAAAAATACATAGACCAGTGGAACAGAATTAACAGCTCAGAAAAAAAATTCCCACATGTACCATCAACTAATATTTGACAAGGGTGTCAAGAATACTCAACAGGAAAAGGATAATCTCTTTAGTAAATGGGGTTGAGAAATTGAATTACCACATTCATAAAAATGAAATTAGACCCCTATCTTATATCATTCACAAACATTAACTTGAAATGAATTAAAGACTTAAATAAGACCTGAAACCATGAAACTCCTAGATGAAAATATAAGGGAAGAGTTCTTTGACTTTGGTTTTGGCAATGATTTTCTTATATGACCCTAAAAGCAAAAGCAAAAAGGCAAAGATTAGTGGAACTACATCACACCAAAAAGCTTCTGCACAGCAAAAGAAATAATCAACAAAATGAAAAGGCAACTACAGAATGGAAGAAAATATTTGCAAACAATCCATCTGATGAGGAGTTAATATTCAAAGCATATAAAGAATTTATACACCCCGATAACAAAAACAATCGGTCAGACTTACAAATAGGCAGAGGTACTAAATAGACATTTTCCCAAAGAAGACATACAAATGGCCAAGAGGCACGTGAAAAGATGCTGGACACCACTAATCAACAGGAAAATGGAAATTACAACCACAATGTGATATCACCTCACACTTTTCATCAAAAAGGAAAGAGATAAGTGTTGTCAAGAATGCTGAGAAAAAGAAACCCGCGTACACAATTGATGGAAATGTAAATTCATGCCGCCACTATAAAAAATAATATGGAGGTTCCTTAAAAAATTAGTACTACTATGTGATCCATCAGTAAAGAAAAGGAAAACAGGGATGAGAGACATATCTCCCTGCCATGATCATGCAGCATTATTCACATTCACAGTAACAAAGATACGGTAACAACCCAGCTGTCCATCAACAGATGAATGAATAAAGAAGAAGATACATATGTATACCTATGACTTTATATTATCAATATTATCCAACCATGAGAAAGATGAGAACTCTACCATTTGCAGCAAGATGAATTGACCTGGAGGCATTATATTAAGGGAAGTCAGACACAGAAACACAAATAGTGTGTGATAGTACTTAGAGATGGAATCTACAAAAGCCAAACTCACAGAACCAGAGACCAGAATGGTGGTTACCAGGCTCTAACGGTGGTGAAAATGGGCAGATATTAGTCAAAGAGAACAGACTTGCAGTTAGAAAATTACTAAATTCTGGGGATCTAATGTACAGCACTGTGACTATACTAGTAGTTAACAGGGCGGTATTATATACTTGCAAGTTGTGCAGAGAGTAGATCTTCAGTGGTCTCACCACAAAAAAAAAAAAAAAATGGTCATCATGTGACTTGAAGTCAGCCTGACAAGTGTTGTTTTGCCCATTTTACAAGCAGGCATTCAAAATTTTGAGAGAATGAGTGTTTTATTTCAAGTGAAAGAGGTGAGAGAGAAACTGGTGTGTTTTTCTATATACCATAGACTTCCTTCAGTCAAGTCCACATTTCACTGGGAAAGCAACTGGACTTGTAGGTGTCTAGTTAGTTAAAAGAACCTGTGCAGAGAGGATCACCAAAGGGGTGATTCTCTCTCATCATTGATGTTTCTCTCTCCCTCTCCCTCTCCTTTCCTCTCTGAAATAAATAAAAATAGAATTAAAAAAAATAACAATGACAGCATTTATTACCTTTATCCTGATGATCTTAGAATTGTTTATTTCAGTTTAATACATGCCCAATTGTTCTTCACCATTTCCTTTTCTTCACGGTTGGGCTGCCTGATTGAAACCCAGCGTAGTCCTTCTCATATACTCACACCCATCATGCCTCATCTATAATTTCTCAATTTCAGTTCCTTTAAAGCGAGGCCAACATCACGGAGACATGCGAAGTCTTCCGAATCCAGAGTCCTGTCGATGTTTACCACTTCTCCCAGTCTCCTGCAATCATCGTGCCCACACCTAATTTAGCAGGGGTATTTGTAGTGACCCGCCTCCTCAGGGCTTTCCAGAGTCTTCGGTGTAGTGCTCAGAGATACTGTAACTGGCCTTGAGGGCTCGTATTTTATTGCTCCACTCACTGCTCAGCTACAGGAACAAGGATAGCTGGCACACACGCTGTTGAGATCACAGGGAACTGGCTTTGGGTCAGCCCACGAGGCCACAGCACACACAGCAGTGCTGGTGGGGAGTCACACGTTGGGAGGCTGCGCCCCCAGCCTCTGCCAGGACTGAGGGAGAGGTCTCCATGTCAATGGGGCCTGCCCGCGTTCGGCTTAGAGAAGGTGCCAAAGAGCAACATTCTTTTCTAAGGAGCATTGAAGAGTATTAGCTCAATCCTCATGACTACAAATACTTCAGAATCTTAAAATATACATTCTCTATTGGAAGAAAAGTAATGCCCTAGCCAATTTGGCTCAGTTGGTAGAGTATTGGCCTGCGGACTGAAGGGTCCCAGGTTCGATTCTGGTCAAGGGCACATGCCCAGGTTGCAGTGCTCTCTCCCCAGTAGGGGGCGTGCAGGAGGCAGCCAATCAGTGATTCTCTCTCATCATTGATGTTTCTCTCTCTCTCTCTCTCTCTCTCTCTCTCTCTCTCTCTCTCTCTCTCTCTCTCTCTCTCTCTTCTCTCTCTCTCCCCCCTCCCTTCCTCTCTGAAATAAATAAAATATAATTAAAAAAATAAACAATGACAGCATTTATTACCTTTATTCTAGTGACCTTAGAGAAGGCAGCCTTCCTACTTTCCAGCATAAGCCTTATTGCATGTATTATACGGGACACCCATTTGCTGAAACTGTGACTAAATAGCCATCTTTGGAATATAAAAAAATCTGAGTTGGTGGAGCTTATAAAAGTTCTCATTCCCCTTATAAGTAAAGACCTTGTTCTGTGTTAAGTGCATCAGTGTGGGAGAATAACTTTATTAAGTGGAAGATTCATTACAGAAGGTCAATGTTTACCTAGACCATTAGAAAAAAAATTCTTTTGATTTCCTTTTATAAGATGTTTAACAGAAAATATGAACTTTACTCATCATGTGATTATCTAAATACTCTGACCCTGGGCTAAAGAATTGGCAAAATATTCCCCCCTTCCTCCCCCTAGAGAAACATCAGCATGATTGGCAGCTCTACACTGTTCTTATTGGTTAAGCTTTTGGGCCACCGCCCTCCACCCCTCCCTGGAAAGATGTGTGGTCCCTCTTATCATCAAGGTCAATGTGCCCCTTCAGTTCAGAGGCATTTGAAGGGTGTGGCTTTCCCAGTAAGTCCTCCTCTGGAAGGCACTCACTCTGTTGGTTTTCACAGCCAAGAACTCTGTCATAACAATTCTTGTTTGGAACAATTTGAGTCAAGTTCACTTGAGTCACAGTTTTGTGATTTCTCTCTGGAGTGTAGAATCAAAGCCATTCTTATGGGACATTTAAGGATTAGCTTTTCTGCTTTTATGCTAAATGGGATCTAAGTGAATAATCCAAATGGAAACAGAAGAACATGGGCTATTACAGCAAGAGGCAAAGGAGAATGGCAAGCTCTTCCATGAGATGACTTCATCTCCTGCTCCCTCTTCTTTGCTTTTCCCTTCTGCTCTCTTTTTCCTTTTTTCCCCCCTACTCTCCTTCTTTCTCATTTCCCCGTTTGCTTTCTAATTTTTTTCTTCCTTGACTTCCCACCTCATATATATATATATATATATATATATATATATATATATATATATGTTTTTTTTTTTTCCATTTAAGCTACATCTCCTTCCTCTCCCTTATTCCTCCTCTCCCAGCCACCTTCTTGGGGTTTCTGGCCAAGGCTTCTCCCCAGAGTGCTTAGCAAGCTGCCACAGCAGTTATGGTTCTCAATGACCAAGCTTTGTTAGGCAAAATTCAGCATTGGGGCCAAAACAGGAAGAAAGAGAAGGAGCTCATGTTCTCAAATAGAACAAGAGATGAGGAGTGCAGCATGAAGGAAGAAAGATCAGTACATTATCAGGAAGCCTGCACCTCCTTTTTTCTAGGTGCAGACCGGTGCTTTGGGGATGGGTGAAGCTTGGCTTAGGGTGACTCTTCCTTCTTCCAGCCCTACCTATATTTCTTGCTTTCTTATGCTTCTTCCTTTATTCCATTTTCTTCATGAAGCTGTTCCTAAAAATGGTGAAAATTAAAAATATTTAGGTGCAGAATGGCTATGTAATTTGCCTGAGAGTAATGCACCAAATTGTGCCCCCGACCCCCAATTCCTATGCTGAAATCCTAACCCCTAGCATCTTAGAATTTGACTCCATTTAGAAAAAGGACCTTCAAGAAGGTGATTTAGTTAAAATGAGGGCTTGAGGATGGGCCCTAATCCAAATGACTGATGTCCTTCTAAGAGGACATTCGATCATAGATATTTAGATCACAGATAGTCACAGAGAGAAGATGATGACTCTACAAGCAAAGGAGAAAGGACTCTGAAGAAACCAACCCTGACAATTCTTCTTGAACTTCTAGGCTCCAGGACTGTGGGGAGGAAAAAAGAAAAAGAAAAAAACTTCTGTTGCTTAAGCTACCCAGACTACAGTGCTTTGTTAGAAAACAATGTAGTGCACAAGTCACAGATGGTCTAGACCAGTGGTCGGCAAACTCATTAGTCCACAGAGCCAAATATCAACAGTACAGCGATTGACATTTCTTTGGAGAGCCACATTTTTTAAACTTAAACTTCTTTTAATACCACTTTTTCAACATAGACTCGCCCAGGCCGTGGTATTTTGTGGAAGAGCCACACTCAAAGGGCTAAAGAGCCGCATGTGGCTCACCAGCCGCAGTTTGCTGACCTCGGGTCTAGCCAGGCAAATGGGGCTCTGGCCAGTCAGGTAAATCTGTGCTTTACCGGAACCCCTCTCTGCCACCTGCCCCAAGACGAGAGTGACGATTGGCTGAATCATCTCGTTCCCACTCTCACATTGAGGTGTGTACAATGCCCAGACCTTTTTCTCCAGTGGATGAGCTGCTCCTCCAGACTCATCATGAACTCTGCATTTGTTATGACAGTGACTAGAGCAGAGAGAAAGATTTAAAAGTGCTACACTATATTAGGGGAAGGAAGATGGAATTTCATGACGTACTAAAGCTTTTGAACTCTGGCTTCCATAGATGACTGAGGACTTACTCAAAGGCTAAGAATGGTATTCTTGGGTTGCCTAACTGGAGAGAGAGAAAGAAGAGGAGGGGGGGGGGAGAGATAAATAGATAACACTATTTGGCACAGACAAAGCTTTGCAATGAACTAATGGAGGGATCGAATGGATAAGTTAGATATTAATTCCAACCACATCAATTTGACTCTGAGGTTCTTCAACAGAGCAAATGTCATATTTCTGATATAGGCTTGGGATTTTGCATTCCTTCATCATGATATGAGAGTTTTGTGCAACTATAGCCATTGCCAATTCAACACCAATGACAGTATCATCACAAATCAGTTTAGTCTTTCTGTTCAGAGCTTCTAAGTCTTTCCTTTGTAATATGTGAACTTCCTATAACCAATAATTTATAAAATGGAACCATATGTGACCTCCATACTTGCCCCGTTTTCAGAACCCTATCCCACTAAAATAATTCTTTTATAAGAGCTGGCTGAGAATTATCCAGTAAATCATGTCACATGGATGTTTATAAAACATTTTTTACTTGGTCTGGGTGAACGTCTATTTCCTCACTTATGAAAGAATGCAGAATATCAAAGAAAATTATACTTTTACAATAAATCATCAATTCCTTAATATCTTTGATCTCTGACAGTGTTCTTGCCCTATGAAAAATTCACATACTTGATCATCATTTCACAATAATAAATTTAACATTTTAATTCTCTTTTTGAAAAAAGGAGATTTGAGGTCTTCAATAAAATTCTTTCTGTCTCTCCTCCTTCTTCCTCGCTGCCTGGCTCAGGCTCTTATCACCCATCCCTGGATTATTGCAACAGTTAGTTCCTCTGGCTGCTCTCCTGTCTTTGGTTTGCTTTTCTATATACAATTCATCCTTCACATTGCTACCAGATTAATAACCCTAAACCAGATCTCTGATTGTGTTCACTCCCTTGCGCAGAAAGCATCTATGATTTCCCATTAACTAGCGACCGGATAAAGTCCAAATTCCTGAGTTATCCATATTGTGGCCCCACTCCATTTTTCAAACTTTCTAGCCTTATCTTCCAAACACTCCCTAATGGTGAGCAAGCCAAACTGGTTTCCTGAACTCCTCCGGGACTCTCTGTCTCTACTATTTCTCCTTATCATCAATCAAACATAGTTTTCAGGAATTAGTTGTCATCCAGCTTCTTTAGCTCGATGCCCAAGCACCTTAAGTAGTCTTCATTCACTTTTATGATTCATAAAAATTATCAATGTCAATGTTGTTTGCTTCTTTGGATCCCTCACAAAGGGCAATGGAAGCGATTATGTATCTGCTTTAGTAAAAGGGCTCATTAAAAAGATGGTAGGCAGCAAGTACACAAAATCATTTTTTCAATAAGCTATCCTTGCTTTAAAAATAAAAAGTGTAGGGAGGACAGCCACACCATCTGAAAGTCTCCTCTGAGCTCAGCAACTTAATTATGCCATTCATACTATCCCCTAGTAACGTTGAGAGAGGTACAAGCTCAAAGCAACCATATTGCTTGGTGGTGGTAGACCTGCTGGAAAAGCTTACATGTGAAGGAACGATATTAAATGCAACTCTGCCCTAACCAGTTTAGCTCAGTGGTTAGAGTGTTGGCCTGCAGACTCAAAAGTCCCAGGTTTGATTCTGTTCAAGGGCATGTACCTTGGTTGCTGGCACATACCCAGTAGGGAGTGTGCAGGAGGCAGCTGATGGATGTTTCTCTCTATCCCTCTCCCTTCCTCTCTGTAAAAAAAAATCAATAAAATATATATTTTTAAAAATGCAGCTCTGGGAGACTCCTGCTCAGTTCACACTGGTCACTGCCTTGTGCTAAAGTGCAGCTAAGTCTCCAAGACTTTCAGGGTTGTCCTGCAAAAAGGTACCAACCAGCATGTGAATTGGGCGCCATCGTCCAATCACAGCTCACGTCTACTTGACATCTCTCTATGTGTCAGGCAGCGTGCTAGGCATTCTCCATCCTTGATCTCACTGGCTATCTTCAACCAACCCATGGGGTGTTATTATACCAATTGTGAGGAATCGAAGAGTTAGAGACTTAAGTCATGTTCTCCGTGTCGAATCCGTCCTGAAAGGCACCAGAGCTATTATAGGACATCTGTCACTCTTGGGTGACAGTCCTATCCTCAAATGGTTCCCCAAATTGTTACCTAAAGATAAGCATTCTCCTCACTCCAAGAGCATATTTCCATTCTGCTGATTCTCCACAACACAGAATGCTAACAAGAACATTCTGACAGCACTGGTCCCATTCACCTTTTGTCCTTGTTTTTGTTTTGTGGCCTTTATTTGCAAGTTGATGCCTCAGTTTCAGTAAAGGGGGAGGTGAGACTTGTGAAGGATAAGTAATTAAAAGAGTTACAACACGGGGTGGTGTAACAGCAGAGACCTTGCCCCACAAGGAGAATTACGGGGTGAAGACTTACAGTTGTGTTTTGAAGATGAAAAGAATGTGCTTAATGTGTGTTATTTCGTGATGACGCTGAAAGCATGGTGTCCACCCATCGTGAGAGAGCCCAACCCTAGAGCTGCCTCTGCTTCCATCCTGTAGGTCTTTCTTTGATTGACAGGCATCACCGGAAGGAGGGAAGGGTCTTAGAAAGTCCACAGGAAAAGTGGTTCTCAAGAGCATCTCCTCCAGGCATCGAGTTAATGTATTTACCTATTTGTTTGTGACACAGATGCTCTGGCTTGGTGCTCCCATAAAGAGAATGTTCCCAGCGAGAACAAAAATAATTTGGAGAGCCGGGAACAAATTAGAGGCGACACTGATCTGAATAGCAGACGCTGGCAGGGGGCAAAATTATTTTTCAAACACTTTCGCTCCTCCTGGTAAAGTAGTTAGTGTTGTATTTTCATGCTAGAAGGAAAAAATGATGAAAAGTTTTTCAACCCAAAGTAACAAAACCCTTGATTCGTGTCCAGATCTGCAAAACAGGATCCCATATGGCTAGTGGGGTCCGAGGAGGTCTGAGAGCGGATGGGAGAATGCACCTTCTAGGCTTGGCGTTTGTGTTTCGCCTCATTTTCGCGAGGGTTTTGCTGCTCCGTATGCATATCAGCCTTGCCATGGGCGTTTCATGGAGAAGAAAAAAAAAAAGCCCATTTTGTAATATTTTTAGTATCTGTGGCTCCAAACTCCATGATGGCCAAGCCCGGGCATCCGTGCGGCCAGCCAGCATGCAGGGTGTGTGCATGAGCAATGAGAGGTGGTGATGGTGGGAAGGGGCAGAGGTAGTGGGGAGAAGGGTCCAGGGCACACCCTCAGTACATGCTGTGCCATAACACAGCACAGCCTCACTGTGGCTGGTACCCTTAGGCCTTAAAGGGATTGCTTCCAATCCCAAGCTTGGCCATCTTCTGTCTTAAAGGGGAGAATTCTAGGGAAGGCTACAGGGAGAGTTTTCTGAGCAAGTTTGTTGCTTGTGCCTCCCAAGTTCAAAGAGAAAACCCTGCCTCATTAAAATGCCTTCTGGCTTCGACAGTCAGCTTCTCTGGAGTTAGAACTTTCATGCTTTTCTCTTTTTATTGGGGAGATATTAGGGTTGGTTTTACAAGCAAAATAAACAGCTCGGGAACAAATGAAAGCCTTTTTTATTTCGCTTTTAACTGTAAATTCAAGGGCTTGAAGTGAATTTGGCAAATAACCCCGATCGCTGAGGAGCGCTGCGGCCGAAAGGCAAGATTTCCAAAAATTCTTGAAAATCCAAGTAATACCGGGAATAAATCCCAAATTCAACTTGTTGAGCCCCGCGTCTCTCTTAGAACACTCCCCACCCCACCCCTCCTTTAAAGAAGAAGGAGAAATCAATCACAGGTCTCCTGCACGCCTGGCCTGCTGGCTGTCTCTCTGCCATGGTGCAGAGCTGCGCTTTGACCTTGGGCCAGAGGCTGTGCAGAGCCAGCAGGAGCTGGGCAAGGATGCGGGCCCCTGAGTGGAGGAAGTCGCTCCCCTATGGCTGAGCTAAGGCCTGTTAGAGTGCACCGCAGGGTTACAAGTGTCTAAACGGCCTCCTGATGCATCTCATGTTTACTTCTTTTTCTTTATGCTAACCTTGAATGTTTTTAGCTGAGCTTTTCAAATTTTGATAAACTGACTTTTGACCATTTGTTTATTTATTTGTTATTGTCTAAAGTTTTACATAAGTCTTCTTTTTCTCCAGTTGAACCACCCCCCCACCCAGCCATTCCCACCCGGGGCAAGCCCCCACCGCCCCAATGTCTGTGTCCATTGGTTATGTTAGTATGCATGCATACAAGTCCTGTGGTTGCTCTCTAACCCCCCTCCCCTCCCCTACCATTTGTCTCTGCATCTATTCTTGTTCATCAAATTATGTTGATCATTATATCCCACATATGAGTGAGATCATGTGATATTTATCTTTCTCTGACTGGTTTATTTTATTAAATTTTTTTTTAAGAGAAAGAGTAGAAGGGGGAGAGAAAGTGAGTGAGAGAGAGAGAGAGAGAGAGAAAGAGAGAGAGAGAGAGAAACATTGATGAGAGAGACACATTGATCTGTGTCTCCTGTACGCAGAACCTGTAACCCGGGTACATGCCCTTGACCGGGAATCAAACCCTTGACCCTTCAGTGTGTGGGGCAACATCCTAACCACTTAGCCACCATCCAGGGTGACTATTGACCTTTTAAATTTATCTCGATTTATGTAAAATCAACCTCTGAAACACAAATAAACAAGGCCATTAGTATGGTCCTGGCCAATGTGGCTCAGTTGGTTGGAGCATTGTCCTGTACACTGAAAGGTGGCAGGTTTGATCCCCAGTTGGGGAGCATATGGGAGGCAATCTGTCACATTGATTACCTAAAATTTCTCTGGCTCATTTTCTCTCTTCAGTAAAATAGGATTAATGTTGCCTATCTCTGGAGTTGTTTTAAGGCTTACATTAAATGTATAGATTTATGCTGTTGACAAAGTGCTTGGCACAAAATAGTAACTCAGTGAATGACTGTTACACACATTATAATTTATTACACACACACACACACACACACACACACACACACAAAACCTCACATTTTTTATGAGGGACTAACAATGAATGAACCTATGCTTATTTTGTTTTTCTTTTTTTGGTGTGTTATATAATCATATAAAGCCTCTAAGGGAAAATGAACAAAGCAATAATTATAGTCTCAGAGTAGAGTATAACTTGCATATTAACATTAATAACGAGGTATATACATAATATTTTAAAGTAGGTACTTATATATCATGAAAAAGAACTTTTGAGATTTGTATCATCTTGTTGTGGAAATACATTTAATATCAAACCTTATATATGAGTGTGAATGAGAACACTTTAAAAGTCATTTATAAAACTACTAGTAGCCCTGCGCATGAATCCATGAGCCAATAGCTCTCTACAGAGCCTGGCTGCACCCGTTACCTAGAGGCTCTCTGCAGCCCAGAGGCCCATCTGCGCCCAGGCCTGGACAGAGGCCCATCGCTGTGGTGACAAAGCAAGCATTCTGCCAGGCTGCTCACGCTGCCTGCTCTCAGTGACTGCTCCCCACTGCCCCAGGACTGGGGACTCTGGCAGGGCTGAGAGGACTAGACACTGCCATCTTGTGGCTATGGGTGCCTCCATATTTGCGACGGAGTGATGGTTAATTTGCATATTACCCTTTTATTAGATAGTATATTCTAGGGTGGGGGCAACCAGGGAGAGGTCAAGGGGGAAAAAGGAGACTTATGTAATACTTTAAAAATAAAGAATTTTATTTAAAAAAAAAAAAAAACACCTACATTCTACTTTATATTTTGAATTTTCTGTGGTATTTTACTTATTGTATTTGGCTAGATATGCTCTATAATAGGAATTTTGCTTTATGTCATATGTATGAGGCTTCATTGAGTGTATTTTGATCCATTTTTGACATACTACTGGCCTATCCTTTATAAATGTCTAGAAAATGAAATGAGTACCCAGCTTCCCCTGGGGTGTCTTTTTTTTTATTGAATTTATTGGGGTGACATTAGTTGATTAAATTATATAGATTTCAGGTGTACAGTTTTCTGTATGTCTTTTGTTTTGATACAGATTTTTTCTGGAACACTGTTGGTCATGCCTTTGAACTCCAACCATGGCATATAACTTAATTTTCAAGGGTAACTTGGTCTTCATTTTTTGATATCTCCCAAAGCATAATGCCTCTTCAATACTTAACTTAATATTTACGAATGGAAAGTGCATTTGGTTCTTTAAAGTTTCCATTATTCTTGATAAAAGAATCTTATGAACTTAACTTGTGCTACTTCTTGAAGCATAGTCTTAAAATTTTCCTAAATAAGAAATCTAGTGAATATTATCTGGAATTACCATTATGTAATATCCGCTGTCATCACCACAATGGAATACCTTTTATAATTAAAAGGTATGCAGTCATGCTTGGGCGAAATGGAATAAGAAATCAAATTGTCTCCTAATGGGGGTACAATAGAGCTTTTTCTTGCTTGCTCAGGAGAGGGGGAGGGTTTTCAGTGTGTGCACTGGGAAGGAGGAAAGCCTCAATAAATAATTTGTTTTTCATCACTCATTTCCATGCCAGCTCTGAATCTCAAATAATAAGTCAACTGCGATTACATGAAGATACATCAGGTGACATTTTATCCTTTTTTAGATCTAGAGAAATGGACTTAAGGATGAGGAATGGCTGACTTTAGCAAACAGCTTAAAAATAGCCCATTACCTAAACGCTGAGTGAGTCAGATTTAAAAAGCACACATCTAAAGGCCTTCCCATGTAAAACCAAAGCAATTTGGCTCTTGAGAGGAAAGGTTGTGACCTGGCTTCTAGCCTGTCTCCATGCTTGACCTCCTTTCTTTTAGTTCAAAGAGATTAAATCCAGTTTCCTGGGCCAGCCTTGGATGAGAACACCACGGACACTCTGGCTTGGAGATCGATAAGGATGAGATGGAGAAAAGGGACTATGAGCTCATAGGTCCTTTCCATCCCTCTAGTCTGGGCTCCTGCCATTCCATCCCACACAACCCAACCTCCCGCCACCCCGGCTCTCCTGCTGTTCTCCAAACACACCAAACATTTCCCCTAAGTGCCTTTGTACAGCCCGTTCTCACCACCCCTCGTACACCACCCCCATTTCTGTTTTGCAAACTCCTGCTCATGTGTCAGGAAGTGTCACCCACTCTGTGAAACCCTCCCCAGTTGCTGAGCAGAGCTTGTCAGTCTTTCCTATGGGCTCTCCTACCACTTTGCTTATTCCTACTCTCACTGCACTTAATGGAAATGTCTCTTTTTTAACATCTCTGCCTCATTCTTTCAGTTTTTCCCCAGGGAAAGGAGCCGAGCTCTGTCATCTTCTTTACCCAGCCCCTTACAGATAGCTAGTCAAGACTTGTATATCCATATGGAGGCAGACAGATGAATGGTGCTGTAGATGTAGACATAGGTGGAGATAAAGAAAGAGATAGAGACAAAAAGAGAGATAGAAATAGGGACGGAACCCTCAAGGTGGTGCTTCGAGTACCCAAGAGAACAAGCTCAGAAACAGATGGCACTGACATTGGGATTAGTGGGGAAAAGGAGTGGTGGCTATATTTGTAGTTAGTTAGGCATATGGATACTATGTACATTGGTAAGGGTTGGGGGGTAGGGAGCAGCAGTGTGCCCATACACTGATGGTTGATTCATATGATGAAATGTGGTTGTCTTTAAAACGGATGTATGAGTCATGAGTGGGAAGGAGAGAGTGTGTTTGCATAAAGTATAGAGAAAAGTGAACTGCCTTAAACAGAGGGAAAGCTGACCTCGGATGAATGGGAGAGGCCTCTCTTACGTTAAATGGGATAGAAATTGTTCTTGGGCTTCAAAAACAATTGAGAAATGAAGGAACATGATGGAAAACTCCACTCCTTTCCACATAAATCCACCTCCTCTAGATACCAACCAGTGAATACATGAAAATCGGAGTCCTTTCTAGTAGGAAGGTCAACCACAGGCTGTAAAAGAAGATCAAACTCATTAAGTATCTGTTGTAGTTGAGAATGCCTTGAAGAATGAAAAATTTAGATGCATTCAACACTCAACACCTACGCACCAAAGAACAGGACCCAGATGAGCTAATCTGCAGACTGGAGTGAAAATGAGCTAATGCTGTGAGGGGATTGTATGCAAACTATGGCAAGAGATCAATAACAAATGAAAGAGGGAGGAGGAAAAATTCTGTTCAGCTGCTAGCAACAAAGAAGCAGCACATTTGCAAAATGCATTAACTGTTTCAGTAACAGGTAGGATAATGTAGAAATACTGGCTTGATTGATCCTCTAACAGTGCTTCCCAAAGTGTGGTACGCGTACCTCCAGGGGTACGGGAAGAGTTTGGTGGGGGTACGCCTTGCACCGGAGTTTGGTGGGGATACGCACTGCACCGTGCTTAGCTGCGCCTGATTCTACGTTCTCATGAGTACGAGGGGTACTCAGCGTTACGAAAATTATAGAAGGGGGACACATATGCCAATAGTTTGGGAAACACTGCTCTACAGCTATATTTATTGTGATATGTCTGATAGATCATCCCTTCCTCCAGTTGATGGACAGACTTAAACCCCACCTGCAGCCAGACATTCCTGAGCTCTGAACCACCAATCAGCACCTGCCAAATACCCTAAGCCCCCAATTCCTAAGTCCCTAGGTCCCTAATCACCAATCAGCGATTGCTGGGTGCCCTAAACCCCGTCCCCTATCCTTAAAACCTGTTAACCGGGGAGTTCCCTTTTTAATTACGCAATGTATAACGGGCGCATACTCTTTCACTAGGCCCGGTGGATGTAATTTCATATTATTATTATTTTTTATTTATACTTAATTAAAATAAATGAAATATATATTTTTTCATTTATTTATACAAAAGCACAAAGGAAAATACAAAATTACAAACAAATAGAAAAGAATACCAACAAAAAAAATGGAAACATCGAATTAAAAAATTATAAATTTTAAAAACAATTATAAAGATTACAAAAAATATATACTGTCTGTTTCAGGGCGCAACATATATTTCAAGGACGTATTCATAAGTCCTACCCGTACCCGATATTGTTTACGTTTGACGTATTTATATGTCCCGCTCGGTTAACAGGTTAACAGGTTAAAGGTGCTTGTACCCCGGCCCTTGCTCGCTTCCGCCCCTCTCTCTGGAAGCAGCCTGCAGGGGTACTCTTCCCTCCAATAAAGCCTGTGTGTGTCCTGCCATCCCGGTCTCCAGTCCCTTCTCTATTTAATCTATCAATGTCTTTTTCCCTTCCTTCTTTTCTTTCTTTTCTTTCTTTTCTTTCTTTCCTTGGAGGTCGGTGGGGGGGTATAGGAGTTGCTTGTCTTTTTTTTCATTCCCCTTGTAGCTGACTTACCCATGCTATCACCATCATGATAAAAAGGCATGTGTAATGTTATTCAGGCGGGCAGTGGAACTGACAGCACATTTTATATATTATCCAAAACATTGAAGAAGAAAATTTGCAATAACCTAATAGTCATTTGTTAAAGCATGAAGTTGGCCTCATCAGCCGAGAAATGGAATTTGCGAGCTGTTAAATGTCAAAGCTGACCCCCGGGAGTTTCCGAGGTGGGATGATGTGGCAAAGGGCGAGCTTCAGGTCATGTTTTATAAAAGAAGTTTAATTGTTCTGGCTAGGAAATAGAAGTGACTCATTGAGCTGAAGTGGTCTCTATCTCCCCACACAGATTTCAAATGGGGGAAGATAGCATAGCAATAATATCTTTAAAAGGATTGGACGAGTCCACTTGGGTCTTTTAACTACTTCCATCCAGATTCATTTGTTTTGGACACAAATGTTGACAGCTGGCCAATGATAGCAAAAACATAGTGTCTTTGTCACCCCTTCTGAACCCACACCAACCTTTTCACTGTGTTTAAACCAAAAATTTTTTTAAATTATTATTATTATTTTTTTTTTTTTTTTTTTTTTGCCAAAGAAAATTGTGTGCTATTCGGCCTTTTCTGAGCTTTTATTGGAGAACATTAAATGGCTTATAACTATAAAGAGCTGTAACGTCATCATGACACCAAGTTCATGGTACGGTGCTTTCCAGTCGTGTTTTCATTATCCTCAGAAACGTTCAACCCACTCAGGTATGAGCATTTTTTATTTGACATCAAAAGCTTATTCACGGTCATTTTTTAGGCATGAGATTTCGATTCTGCGTCTGACATCACCTTGAAGGGCTATGAGCCACTGGGGGTTTCTAATCACAGCATTTGCTAGTCATCTGCCTCTTCCTTGGCCACTGATACTGCTAAATCTGAAGCTTAAAGTGAAGGTATCTCTGAAGAAAAAATGTATTGGAAGAAGAACGTGGGCATTGGCTTACAGGAACCATTGTCTCTTCCATCTTCACCCCCTACAAAGTATTAAAGAGTATTTAAAAACTAAGCTGAAAGAGGTATCCAGGGGGAAAAATATATCTACAAGTGAGCCTATATCAAAAGCAACACAAAAAGTAACCGATCTAGACCAGCTGGTATTGCTCAGTGGTTGAGCATCAACTCATGAACCAAGAGGTCACCAGTTTGATTCCTGGTCAGGGCAGGTGCCCAGATTTCTGGCGTGATCCCTAGTAGGGGGTGTGGGGAGCCAGCCTGATCAATGTTTCTCTCTCATGGATGTTTCTAGATCTCTATTCCTCTTCCGTCCTCTCCCTCTAAAATCAATAAAAATCTAAAAAAAAAAAACAAAAAAACCCCCAGACAATTAAGGTCCTCTGAAGGAAAAGCAGAAGTCACTTAGGCATACAGAGGGCAACTGTTGCACTTAGAACAGTAGCTACAGGGAAATTCAGTGGAGGGGATAGTTTGTGCATTAATTAAGAGAGAAGTATCTTGCCCTAGCCAGTTTAGCTCAGTGGATAGAGCATTGGCCTGTGGACCGAAGGGTCCCCGGTTCGATTCTGGTCAAGGGCACATGTCTGGTTTGTGGGCTCAATCCCCAGTAGGGGGTGTGCAGAAGGCAGCCAATCAGTGATTCTCTCTCATCATTGATGTTCCTCTTTCTCTCTTCCCTCTTCTTTCCTCTCTGAAATCAATAAAAATTTATTTTTTAAAAAGAGAAAAAGAGAAGTATCTTAAAGTATAAGATCAGAAAAAGTGTTCTCAGGTGAAATCATAAAGGATCTCAAATTGCCAGACTGAAAGGCTTGAACTTTATTCTACCCACAATGGTAAAGTAACCAGAAGAGTCTGGAGGGTTAGGAGGCCAGTTTGACTGCCCAGGTCTAAGGCAGAACAATATAAGTGGAAATGAGTCAATTTTGCTAGAAATCATGAAGCCAGAATTAATAGGGTTAGGTAGTGGGTTAAAGTGGCAAGTAATGAGGGAGCTGGAAGAACCAAGTAGTTATTAATCTTTTGGAATGGGAAACCATATCTTTTTTTTTTTAATATATTTTATTGATTTTGCACAGAGAGGAAGAGAGAGAGATAGAGAGTTGGAAACATCGATGAGAGAGAGTCATCAATCAGCTGCCTCTTGCACACCCCCTACTGTTGTGGATATGCCTGCAACCAAGGTACATGCCCTTGACTGGAATCGAACCCGGGACCCTTCAGTCCCCAAGCCGACGCTCTATCCATTGAGCCAAACCGCTCTCGGCGGAAACCATATCTTATATCAAATTATTATTTTCCCCTTTGGCCTTATTGGTCCGAATCTGACAACCAAACTAATTACTTTATGTTCTAATTTTTCTATTTATTTTGAGTGATTCAATTTTTTTTTTAACTGGCTATATTATTTAATGACTTCTGGGCCTATATTTTTCCCAAGGGTACATGTTTCCCCATTCTATAAAGGAAATGTTCATTAATTGGGAAGGTGAGATATACCAGCATCAATAACCACATCCAAAGATACAATATATTAGCAATACTAATATTCATATTCATGCGCTCCCTACTACCTTGTGTAAGAAATATGCTATGCAGAGGCACCTTTAAGTTTCCAATGGCATGCTTTAAGAGTCCTAGTACCCTTGAAATAAAAGGTAATCTTGGTATTTCTTCTTTTTTTTTTTAAGCATACCACACTGTGTTGACATATACGCCTATCTGCCAGGGTTGTAGAAAAAAAGTTGCGAGAATTAAAGTCATCCTCTTGTAACTGTTGTATTTATAATCGAATTGATCTGCTTAATACTTATAGAGTATCTCGGCCTATTAACCTTTCTAGTGGAAAAGGAACCTAAGGCTACTCCAGGGAAGTGGGCATATTATTGGAAGGCAGTAGAATGCCTGAGACTGCTATCCCTGAGGCTCCCGGTGGCCCCCTTCCCTCTAGCCATGCAGTGGAATACACTCAACAATACACGCGATCCAACTATAGATGTTCACAGCAACATGGTGACTCTCAAAATAATTGTTCTGAGTGGAACAATCCTGAAAAAAAAAAAGAGTAGTCTTATATGATTCGGTATATATAAATTCCTAGAAAATGCAGGTGTGTTAAATATATGTGATTCACTATATTTAATACATTATTTAATACATTATTAAATTGTTTTTTATTTATTTTTAAAAAATGAAGGCATTCTTTATGCTATTAGGGAGTGATCCAGGGTATATTGTTAACTTTTTTTAAAATATCAAGGTTGGAGACTATATATATGCTACTCTTTAAGAAAAGAGATAACAAGAGGCATAAAGGATATATGTACACACAAATATATATATTTATACTTTAGAAAAATTATGTAGATACAAATTATTAAAAATTTTGGTGGTTATCTATGGGAGGGTATGATCTGGGAAAGATGAATATTTCTCTAACCTTATATGTATACTGGTGTAGTTAGCAAATTTTAAGAGTAAACATAGAAGCACGTTAACAAGGTAGAGTAAACTGGATACATAAAAGGTAGAAAAAAGTTTTCACCTGATGTTAAGAGACCTGGAACAAAATTTGCAAATTTATAAAGGAAAGAAATTTCATATCAAGTCAAATTTTCGTCAAAAGACACAGATCCTCAGACATGCAGGAACTCTGTGAATGCTGGGCACGTCTTGATAAACACACTTGAAGATAAGTTCCTGCCTTCGAAGATTATTCAAGATAAAGAATTCAGGATTGGAGAAGGCCTAACAGGAATAATGGTTAGCAAGCTATAAAAGAATGTGTTTTATATTCAACCTGAATGAATGTGGGAAATAGCATTTCAGAATTGGATGTATATTTGATCAATTTTGACAATGGAAAAATAATGATAGAACTAAATGGACATCAGAGAGGCATTGGGAGTCCTAGGAACAAAGAATTTTCTCTTTCATTCATTCATACATCATTGTGATGTAGGTTAAAATAATTAAACATAATGGCCATAGCCATTTAATATTTACTTTATCTAAAAAGTTGGAGTGATCTTATAGAAGAAGCAGCATTGAAAAGTTCTGCAGGGTCTCTGTTTTCATGTTTCTTTTTTCATTAAGTTTGAGAAATAGTAAATTTAGCATTTTCTTTTTTTAATATATATTTTTATTGAGTTTTTACAGAGAGGAAGGGAGAGAGATAGAGAGCTAGAAACGTTGATGAGAGAGAAACATCGACCAGCTGCCTCTTGCACACTTCCTACTGGGGATGTGCCCGCAACCAATGTACATGCCCTTGACTGGAATCAAACCTGGGACCTTTCAGTCAGCAGACCAATGCTCTACCACTGAGCCAAACCGGCTTCAGCTAGTAAATTTAGCATTTTCAAGAAAAACAGCATGTATGTGCTATTTTCATAGAATTGCCTACCTACCTACCTACCTACCTAGCTACTTATCTGCCTTTATATTTGTACATGTACAGCTAGGATGTTTACCAAACGTTGACAGTGATTATTTTTGCATGGAGAACTTGGGTAATTGTATTTCTTCTCTATAAATTGCATTTTTTGGTATTATATATTTGTATGAATGTGAAACATTAAATTATGTTGAAAGGTGTAATTAAACAGATCAATTAAGAAAAACTAGATGTTTCCAGCAAAGGAATTGGTGGGTATTATGGGCTGAATTGTGTAACCCAAAATTTATAGGTTGATACCCTAACTTCCAATATGACTGTATATAGAGATAGGGACCTGAAGGGAGTGATTAAGGTTAAATGAGGTCATAAGGATGGGGCCCTAACCCAACAGGATTAGTGTCCTTATTAGAAGGAGAGACGCTGATTTTTCCATTGTGAATTTCCACCAGAAATGTGAATGCACAGAAGAAAGTCTATTTGAGTACCTGATGAAAAGCTTTACCAGAAACCAATTTTGCCAACACCTTAATTTTAGACTTTCTCCTCCAGGACTGCTAGAAAAGTTATGTTGGTTAAGCCACCCAGTTTGTGATATTTTGTGATGGCATCCCTAATAGACTAAAGACTAACACAATAAATAAATTCATCTTTATGCTGCCATTAAAAAGAGTAATTCATATATATATATATATATATATATATATATATATATATATATAAAGAAATATGTGTTTAGTTACATAATGTTTTTGTTACATCAATAAATAACAAAAGCAAATTTCAGGGAAATGCACACTTAATATGATTCAGTTTCTGCTTCAAAGAAAAAGACAGCAAAACATAATAAATTCTGTATGTGCATGTTTTTATACATTTGTATGAAGAAAGATTTACCAGATTATTGACATTCCTTGAGGAGGGGATTATTAGGGAAAATAAGCCACCAATCAATTATTTTTATATATTTCTGTATTGCTTGAAATTTTACAATAAGCATGCATACTTTTATGATTTAAAAATAGGATTAATGAAACCAAGTATTGTGAAAAATAACGTATGTTTAATTTGTGTCTGTGTGGTATATGCATACTGATTTCTATCTCTATGTCATATACCCAACAGCACTTGGTCACGAATTCCAAAATCTTTCTACCAAGGTGTTCTTTGCTCAAGTGCAAATAGTGTAAGAATGTTTCTTCTTGTATTTCTGGCAAAAATTCTCAATGTACATAGTCACTCCTTTTTTCCCCCAACCTTGATTTTTTTCCATGTTAGTTCTCATAAGATGTGTGCATATGTGTGTACACACACATGTATTTAAGTGGGCAAATTAGATCTACAAGATTTATTTTTGTTGTATCTTAATTCAGAGTTGGCTAAAAGGCAAAAATAGCAAAAACTCAAAAGAATTCCTTTATTAGAGAATCACCAGAGCCTCTGTTATGTGTTATATGGTACATGCTGCCTAATTGTGGATAGTGATTCATTTAAGACAGCTATAAAGGTAATTTAAACTGAGACATCCAGTTGGTAAAGATAATTTCCTCAGTGCAAAAATCCCCAGTCTAGAAAACACATGGGAGACTCACCTAACACCGTTTTGATGGAACATGCTAGAAAAAAGCTAGAAAATGCTCGGGGCTGAATGATTGCCTGTGGAAGGCGAGATGGAATTTATCAAGTAAAACAGAAGCCGGGGTCACAAGGGCCAGGAATGAAAAACAAATGCAAATCTACGAGCTGTTATTTTAAAACCAGAGAAAAGTAGGTTACACAAGCCACTTCCATTTTTAAATGCTACCCCTCTGGTGGTTTGTGTGTGTGTGTGTGTGTGTGTGTGTCGGGGGGGGGGGGGACCCACTTGTCTTTTTTTTTTTTTTTTTTTTTTTTTGTGAAGAATGCTGTTTTTCCACGGAGGCAGAGTAATATTTGAGGAAGAGGTTTTCCAGATGCAAGTACAGCAAGACACTAAAGCTCAGGTTTGCACGTGGGTAAACACGTGCTTTCTCACCGAGAGAGAGAAGTTTAGCTTGGCAGGCCCCGCTACAAGCATGACTCTGGGCCTACGGAAAGCCAAAGCTACAGAAACCCAAGAGATCTCCAAAAATAACACCAAAATTAGGGCCTTGAAACGCCTCGTATTGGTCATGCCGCGGATGGCGGAACTCGGGTGCTCAGCACCCTCAAGGCTCCCGAACCCTCAGCATTCTCCTTGGCATTTTAAGACTTTGTTTGGGCCCGGCTGGTGTTGCTCGATGGTTAGAGCACCGGCCTAAGAACCAGGAGGCCTCAGTTTAATTCCCTGTCATGGCACATGCCAGGGTTTTGGGCTCGATCTCCAGTGCAGGAAGGAAGCAGCCGATTGATGATTCTCTCTCATCATTGATGTTTTTATCTCTCTCTCCCTCTCCCCTCCTCTCTCTCTAGAATCAATAAAAACAATTTTTTTTAAAAAGGACTTTTTTTGTCCTCATAGTCTTAAGAGGAGGCTGTACACTGGACTTGGGTTTGGGGACTTCGTTGTTCAATTTAAATAATTCTGAAAGCTTTCTATATTTGCATGTTGGATGAGTTGCCATTAATGCAGTGAGAAATGTCAACTGACCATGTTCATTCTCTTAGCACCAGTTCGGCATGAGCAGGGTCCTATGCTGAGCTCTGAGCTCTAGCAATTCTATAAACTTGCCAAGTTATACTTAGAAAGCAGTGTAACTCATTAAGACCATTCTACATTCCCAATCACATAGATATCATGTTTTACCTCCAGGATATTTGCAAAATATACGTGAAAAAGACCATGTAGGATGCCCACCTATGGGAACCTTAAAAGGCACTGGATATAGCATTCATTCATTCTAGACTTTCTTCATTTCACAAGCTAGGGGCATTTTCCCAAGGCCGGTTTGTTAGGGATGATGCTGAACAGATTACTGATGAGGGATCTCTAAAAGTGTGTAATGCTAGGGCAGTGGTCGGCAAACTCATTAGTCAACAGAGCCAAGTATCAACAGTACAACGTTTGACATTTCTTTGGAGAGCCACATTTTTTAAACTTAAACTTCTTCTAACGTCACTTCTTCAAAATAGACTCGCCCAGGCCGTGGTATTTTGTGGAAGAGCCACACTCCAGGGACCAAAGAGCCGCATGTGGCTCCAGAGCCGCAGTTTGCCGACCAAGGTGCTAGGGGGCACCTGCTCTGGGGGCTTGAGTTTCTGAGAGCAATAGCCCCTCAAAACCAAAGCTTTTCAGCATCATGGGTAGAGCCTCAGCTCACCCATCACTGGCTCTATTGACAAAAAAGGGATTGATTATTCACCTAGCATTTGTGAAAAGGCATGAAGCTTTGCCGAAACCGGTTTGGCTCAGTGGTAGAGCGTCGGTCTGCAGACTGAAAGGTCCCAGGTTCGATTCCAGCCAAGGGCATGTACATTAGTTGCGGGCACATCCAATGTTGCGGGGTGTGCAAGAGGCAGCTGGTCGATGTTTCTCTCTCGTCCACGTTTCTAGCTCCCTATCTCTCTCCCTTCTTCTCTGTAAAAAAAATCAATAAAATATATATTAAAAAAAAAGAAAGAAAAGAAAAGGCATGAAGCTTTCAAGAAATGATGCAGGTTGCTCCAGCCAGCATGGCTCAGTGGTTGAAAATCAACCTATGAACTAGGAGGTCACGATTTGATTCCCAGTCAGGGCTGATGCAGGCTCAATTCTCAGTGGGGAGGCATGCAGGAAGCAGCGGTGTTTCTATCTCTTCCTCCATCTCCCTACCTCTCTGAAATCAATAAAAATATATTTTTAAAAAAAGAAGAGATAATGCAGGTTATAAGAATCTTCTAAGATCATAACATGCAACGCATGGACGCATGTGTACACACATAACTGTCACTGTAAAGGACTTTATCTTGTTGTTGTTGTTTTAAGTCCTGCATAAGAGTTAATTATTATTCATAGAAACATCTGCAGGCAGGTCCAGAATTTCTCCCATCCTCTACAGTCAGGCATGAACTTGGTTGTTTTGATTCTTCGATTTTCAGGCTTGGGTTTCAAATCACTACCCACACGGCCAGGTCTCTGAATAAAACCCTGGCAAAGAAAGCTGGGGCTGTTTGGGAAATGCCTAGCATGAATCGTGTCGAGCCACTGTCTTTATGCCTTTAGCTTTTTTAATTGACTTTGCATGCATCAACTCTGCCTTCCAGTAAGGCGACGCGGTTCCCAGGGATTGTCAAAAGACGCCTGTCTGGAGAGCTGATCTAATCCAGTTGGTGCCATTGAAAAACCTTAAATGGCAGCTTTCATCTTATTTGCAAAAACTCGCTTGGTTCAGGTTACATTTTAATCCCAGTTGCTATATCAGCTTTATGGCAGCAGGGATGGGGGTAGACTTTGGGGATGGGGGGGAAGAGACAGGAGGGGCCTGAGGCTGTTTTTGGCTAAGCTTTCGTTTTCCTCTTCTTTTATGTAAATTATTAACTCAAGCAAAACCTTATAACGGGGGGCAGTATCTGAGGCCGGAGGGCTGGCCAGTTTGGGGGCTCAGACTCCGCTCTAGTTGTTCCTGAGAGTGAGCTGTGACAGACACGCACTGGTGTATTTAAAGCTCGCCCTTCTGGCTTTGATGATGGCAGAAGATTGCAGCCTGTGATAAAGAAACAAGCTCATGTGCACGTGGTTTTCCATCATGGCCAGGGAGGATTCGATCCCCCGGACACATGTGCGGGTCTCAGTGACCCAAAGCGAAATTATAACCATCGTGGTGACACTTTAGGGCAGGCCGAAGTGACTTTCCAAAATAAACAACGTAGCCTTGTCACAGTTTCTTCCTTTTCTCTTTCTTCCTCCTCCTCCTCCTCCTCCTCCTCCTCCTCCTCCTCCTCCTCCTCCTCCTCCTCCTTCCTCTTTTCTTCTTCTTCTTTTAATCGAATCCAACACTGGGCTTGTTATCCTTGGATAAAATGTCATTCAGAGACACAGCTTCCCATCCCATATCCACCCTGTGTGTGTCTTTGTGTGTGTGTGCACCTTTAAGAGAGGGATACCACCACCTTGCGTTTGGATCCTGTTTATTCCTCACGTAGCCTTGGGTCAGCCCACTGTTGCCTCTAAATGTGGATAAAGAGACAGATGAGGGGAAATGCCTGATTGCTAGAGAGCATGCGCCATGCTCTGTAAATAGTATCTCATTTAACACCCGCAAGGACACAGAGAGGTGGTGGCTGTCAGTCTCATGGTGTCGGTGGGTAAACCGGAAGCCCAGATGGTCCAAGTGATTCTGTCCTGATCGTGCCTCTCAAGGATAACCTGGAGGGGATTTGGCCAGAGGTGGCCTCCCCCCGCCCCCCAAACCCTGTGGCTTCAGGGTGAGGCATGTCCTAGGTCCATAGAGAAGAGCCCAGCTGTTCCTTGTCTGCTTCCCGATCTCTCTACACAGGTCTGTGTCCCCTCCATGGGGCCTCTCAAGGTCAATCACAAAAGTCTGTTACTCTCATTTCTCAGTGAGATTCTGCTCTTGCCAAAGGCAGCCTTGGTAATCAGTGTGATCCCCAGGTCGCCCGGAAGCCCCTATGACCTTCATGTCCTAGCCACGCCCACCAGGTGCCCTGACATCTACTCTCGGTGCATTGATTGCCGTCTTCCTCCAGGGCTTCTTTTGTAAAACTCTGGGTAACAAGAGGTTCAGGGGCAGACGCTGAGGAATCACGTGCCATCCGAGAAATGGACTGCCGTTCCACGCACCAGAGCTTTACCCCAATCAGAAGCTGGCCCCTGGACAGCGTGAGCACAAGAGGATGCCTAATGTTGTAGGGATTGCACGATTAAAATGATGCATGATGCTGACGTTTAGACTCAAGAAAGACAGAGTCTAGATCTCTGCCCTATGTCCATGCATGAGTGACATAATCTTTTAGATGAGTGACATAATCTCTCAGATCTCAGGCTCCTTATCTAAGAAGCATAGATAACAGCATCTTTCATCGTTGGGGGTGACATGAGAGGAAAGGAAACCACAGAGCCAGAACTTGTAGGTGTCCCAAAAATGGCAGCTCTGATCAACCTCAGGATTCAGACACACACCGCCCCCCCCCCCCCCCCCATGGAGAGGTCCATGAGCTGTGTCTGGACTGGGCAGGATCTGGGGTGCCTTGGTCTGTTTAGGCTGCTGTAACAGAAATACCTTAGACGAGACAGTAGCAGACATATACACTGAGTGGCCAGATTATTATGACCTCTGGACGTATAATAATCTGGCCACTCAGTGTGTGTGTGTGTGTGTGTGTGTGTGTGTGTGTGTGTGTGTAATATATATTAGAGGCCCGGTGCATGAATTCGTGCGAGCCTGGCCAGGGGTTGGGGATATGGGTAGTTGGCCGGCCTGCCTGCTGGCCGAACTCCTGGTCAAGGGGACAATTTGCATATTAGCCTTGTATTATATAGGATATACACTGAGTGGCCAGATAATTATGCATTCAGAGATCATCATAATCTGGCCACTCAGTGTATTTCTCACTGGAAGTCCAGGATGAGGGTGCCAGCATGGTTGAGTTCCGAAGGCTGCCCTCAGGACTGGGTTACCACACCCTGCTCCCCTGGAATTCCATCCTTCCCACAATGAGTTCCCCCAACTAATTATCATGCAAATGGATCCCCAGGCCATTCGGGAGGCTCCCTGTGGTCCTCTCTGTGGCCCAGATCCAGGTTTTTTCCTTTGTTTGGAGGAAGTGGGTTTAAACTCTGTGTCCTGAGTCCCTGCCCGCACCCAGGGAATCCTGGAAGGGCTTTCTCTTCTTCAGTGACAATCTTTAAAATACTTAACACCAGTGCTGGCTACTGGCTGAGCAGGGAGGCCCAGTGGCCAGTGAAGGCACCTACGTGGTCCTTCATAGAAACTATGCAGCAGCTCTGACCAGAGCAGTTGAATGGTTTAATAAGCCTGGTGGCTCTCCCGGTGTAGCAGCTGAACCCCATTTCTGCCTTCCCCCCATCTTAGAAATGAAGTTAGAAATCCATTGTCACCCAGCCAGTGTGGTTCAGTGGTTGAGCATCGGCCGATGAACCAAGAGGTCAAGGCTTGATTCCAGGGCACCTGCCCAGATTGATGGATCAATTCCCAGTAAGGGGCGTTCAGGAGGCTGCCAATCAATGATTCTTATCATTGGTGTTTTTCTCTCTCTCCCTCTCCCTTCCTCTCTGAAATCAATAAAAAATATATTTTTTAAAAATAATGACATCCATTCTCTTAGAAATGTCTGTGCTGCCGGGCACTTTGCAAGCACTGTTAAAGTTGTTTTGACCACAGTCGCCTGGGCTGGGCCTGTGTGTGAAGAATTTCATAGTTTTCCTCAAGCTGCTAGTACATGGGTGGAGCTTACGTAACCACCCAGAAATGGGGGCTGGGGTCTTCCACTCTCTTCAAACTCCCATTTGCAAATCTCCAGTACCCCCTGTCCCTTTCAACATCAGTAGCTATAAGTCATTGCAGCCAGAACCAAGCAACAAAAGCCTATAATTCTTTTTTAAAAAAATAAAAATAGGCCATCCGTATAGCTTTCTGAGCAAATGCTTGCCGTGCAGGCCTCCAAGAGAAGTTTCCTGCTCAGCCTTCTGGTCTGCAGAAATGCGCTGGGGTTTGTCAGCCTCACTTCTTGTCACAGCCCCCACCTACACAGCAAGACAAATGGAAGATGGCAGCCTGGCCCCGCAGCCAAAGCCTGCGCGCAGTGAACCGGGACTCGGAGCCCTTCTGGGAGAAATGGAGTATTTGCTAATAGCTGACAGAAATGAGCCGGGTTGTGGAACCACCCAAAACAAAGAAAAACCACCAAGCGTGAGAGGGAAGGATGCCGTCAGTCTGATACGACTAGGACCCCCTCCCTCAATTAGTGCGCCTCTTTCTAATCTTGGGTTGCTGGAGGGAAGCTCTTTGTTTAAGCCCCACGGAGACCTCCCACCCTCACAGCCTGTGCCTGCATTAGGTCTGGAGAAGTTGAAATGATTATCAAGGGTTCCATCAAAAACCAGGATGCTTATCACTCTGGTTTGGCTACTTGCCTGCATCTAGCTCCCAGTTAATCTCGGTGCTGCTGAGTCTCTCTCCTGGGGGGAGGGTCCCTTTGGGGGATGGGTGCATGCTCACTACTGTGCAGAAAGGTGAGCAGGCAAAGGGACCAGTGGGGTCACCCCCCGGTTTTCCACACGGGTCCAGGAAAGTAACTAGAACCAGTATCTTCAAATTCAAGAGCGGGGGTGGGGGGGGGCTAGGGGGGGGTAGGAGAGGGGGTGGGGGGGAGGGGGGCTCAAAATCTTAAAAATGCCTCAAAGGCCCAAGTCCAAGGCAGTAATTAAGTAGAAAGAGAGCTGTTGTCATCCACCCATTGGACAGCAGTTACACTAGAGATATGGAATCTCTAATGGATGCACTACCTACAGCTTGCATTTGACTCTCATATTACTGGGATGAAAAGATGCCAGCCAATCTCACAACAGTGGTTCGAGGTGGAGCAATTTTGTGTGATGTTTATGTGACTTTGAACAAGACCAGAACCTCTGCGTCTGAGTATCATCACAAGGAAATTAAAAATACCTTTCTAATAGCCTTATAGGATTTTTTTTTTTTTTTAACAGGAAGAGCCCTGGCTGGTGTGGCTCAGTTGGTTGGGCATCATCCCATTTACCAAAAGGTTACCAGTTCAGCTCTCCATCACGCACATGCCTGGGTTGCAGGCTCAATCTCTGATCTCTTGTAGGGGTAGGGAGAGTGTATTTCAATTGACTGGAAACACTGCATTTATCTGATATCGAGAAGGATCTACTAGAATACTTTCTCGATGTCATCCAAGTGTTTGGGGAGATAAGAACTTTTTCTGGAAATAAAGGAAAAATACAGAAAGGTTTTCGCAATATAGGGCTTGAGAGGATATGCGTTTTCTTCCTGGGAAAGTAAACTCTAATAGCCACGTAAGTGAAGGTGACCACAGCCATGCAGACTAAATGAACAGTTAGCCCAACACGTGCAGAGAATAGATGACTTCGGTACCAGTTCCACCCAGTGGGATATATAAAGCTGAGCAAGGGAACCAACCCAGGAAACTCACATGGCGATCACATGGTTCTGATTAGGACTTTTTTGATGATGTGGCCAGTGGAGAATATGACTCATCCCTTAGGAGGTGCAGAAATGGGTGAACCAAGAAATCAACTTGTGGGAGGAAAGAAGGTCAACAAGTTTCTATAGGCTGTCTGAAAAGCAGCAAAACAATGGGAACACCGTGGAACTCTTGGGTGGAGGATGAAAGGATGCAGGTTAGGAAAGCAGCATTGACAGGTTATGGACTATGAGTCTCTCCTTCCCAAAGCCCTGTAAAAACTAAACAGGACAATAGGACAAAACTCCAATAGAGGAGAAACAATGGCAACTCATGGCATCTGGCCCGAACATGGCCTTTCCTAAGCACTTAACATGTAAACATGGAGGTGTCAGCCCTTCAAGGTAGACGTGTCCGAGGCTTACCGGAATTCACTGTGGGCATATATCTTGATGCAACTTAAGCATGTGCTCTAGGTTTTTAGACCTTGTCTATCCACAAAGAAACAGATGCTCTTTGGAATTACAGACATGGAGATTTATTTTGTTCAAGTCAACAAGGTGAAATAAAAGACTAGGACATTTTGGGTGAAGTCTTTAAAATTTTCCATCACACCATCTGCATTTTCACTCAGTCCCCGGATCACTTGGGAAAGCAGTAAGACTTCACTTTTCAGGCCAAAGTTACTCAAAATCAATTACTTAAACACTTCCCTGCTGGGATTATCTGAACTTGCAAGACCACGTGTGTCTTTTATACTTACCATTCCTTTTCTCCTTTTTATTGGAAGACATCTGAAATAACTCAGATCTTTCAGAAAAGTAGAGAATAATATGTTGAACAGAGTGGTAATGATATGCAGCTTTATTAAATTTTATTTCTACTTTTGTCACATTGGTAATAAGATCATTTTTTAATATATTTTTTTCTTTATTGAATAAGGTATTACATATGTGTCCTTATCTCCCCATTGCCCCTCTCTTCCCCTGCTCATGCCCTCACCCCCTGGGTGTCTGTGTCCATTGGTTATGCTTATATGCATGCATACAAGTCCTTTGATTAATCAGATCATTGAACATAAAAGTTATCCAAGGTATCTGATTGGTCCCAGATGCTGAATAGATATGTTAATTTTATATTTTAAGAAGGAATAGGATGTATATAGGTTTGAGTTCAGTAATACCTCTGCCTTTTCTCTAAGTCCCCCTTTTTTAGAACAATTAACTGAATTCCTTCTGTCATCTAAAAAGAAATAAAGGAAAACCCTTGTGGGGATTTCTAGAATGTGGTTTCTTTGAATTAGATACTCAGTCTTGCATCTTTGTCTTCTGGATCCTCCCTACCTCAAGCACTATCTTCTTTTACTTAAAATGAGTCACTCATCTCCCACACTCTCCTCCCCACATAATGAGATAGTCATTACTAGGACAGCTGAGAACTGTAACAGGTCCCCTCCCATCCTGAGGCCCACTAAGGAATAGGCTCTTGCCTCTCTGGGCTTCCTTTGCTGTCTCCCCAGGACAGGCACTCCATCGTCGTGTCCCCTCCCCCCCTTCTGATTGTAGCCCACAGACAGATTCTTGTTGTCAGCGAACCCCACTAATTCCTGACGTGTGTCTCCCTACCACTCGCTGGCTCCATTTTTCTTCTTATCTCTGCCCATTTCTGAGCGCACTTGGAATTCTTTGCTGCCGAAGAATACACAAGATAGATCTTTAAAAACAAGGAAGGGAGCGTTCTCTGAGAAATGTACCCTACTGTTTGGGAATGGTTGCTTGTTTTCCATTATGTGTAGGCATTTTGACAAAGGAGCGAAGCAGATACCTGACAGGTCTATGAATTAAGGGAAGAAAAGGAGTTGGCTCAGGCATTTTAGTAGCTTGTCCAGATTCTCATAAGTGTAGCCAGGAACTGACTCCCAGCCCAGCTGCCTCCAAGCTTTCTGCTGTGTGATATTAGCTCCCAAGTAGCTGAAGTTCTGTGGTCTTTGTCTCCATGAAAAGGCTTGAATATATGGATAGTGTCTTCCCCTCATGAGAACCAGTGGCCGGTTCTCTTTTCTACAGCCACAGACAGTACCACAGGCCATTGTCTTAGAGTTCAAGTTGCCGCTCAAGGTCAGACTGCAGGCATGATAAAAATATTCCCTCTTTGGAAAATTTCATGGGAATCATCTGTGCAGTTCCTGATTGCTTTCTTTTGATAGCAATGCATCTAATATGGTCATATGTGGGCAAGTCCAATGGCTTGAAGAATATTTTATGGATTAAAAGAAATGTTAAGAAGATAAATTCATGTTAAGATAGCTTGACCCAGAACACATCTTGGACCCACTGAGATAAACTTTCCCAAAAGTTCATTGTTAACCAAATTCATGCTTGTGAAGAGTTTGATTAAACATTCCAGAAGTCATGGCTTCAGTGATGATTTAGAAGGAAAATATCCTCTGACTTTGCATTGGTGCCAGGATTGTTGACCAGTACCACCCAACAGAGAAAAGGAATCTGTTATTTTTTAAATTATTATTATTGATTTGAGAGAGAGAGAGAGAGAGAGAGAGAGAGAGAGAGAGAGAGAGAGAGAGGAAGGAGGAGGAGGAGGAGGAGGAGGAGGAGGAGGAGGAGGAGGAGGAGGAGGAGGAGGAGGGGGAAGAAAATGAGGTAGAGGAGGAAGACATCGATTTGTTGTTCCTCTTTTTCTTAAAATTGATTTTAGAGGAAGGAAGTGAGAGAGAGAAACATCAATGATGAGAGGAAATTATTGCTCGGCTGCTTCCTGCACACCCCCTACTAGGGATTGAGCCTGAAACCTGGGCATTTGCCCTGACTGGGAATCAAACAGTGACCTCCTGGTTCTTAGGTTAACGCTCAATCACTGAGCTACTCTGGCCGGGCAGTATTCCACTTATTTATGCATTTATTGATTGCTTCTTGTATGTGCCCTGACTGATATCAAACCCACAACCTTGGTGTATTGGGACAACACTCTAATCATCTGAGCTACCTGGCTAAGGCCAGGATCTGTTCTCTCTACGTCAGTTCAAGGTCTCCACTTCAAGCAACATTTGGAGTAGGAAAACATAACATAAAAGCAGGATGGCTTATTAAGAAAATATCTTTTGCATAGTAGTATTGTGAACTTTGTGAAAAGTTCCATTTGGAATATTTCTGGTTAGGTGAAAGTTGGGGTCATGTCTCTTCCCCCACCCCCCACCCCCAAACTAGTTCATTCATCTCTGCCTCTGAAGCTGAGAGAATTGAATCGGGACCCACATTTTATTGCTGTTTCTTTAGGATAGTGAAGGAGTCTTGGAATTTAACGTGTCCCTACTGCTGAAGAAGTTAAAGGCCCACTGTGTACTCCAAAATCAAAATCATATGTTCGGGGAGGGTCGAGACTTCCTGTGGAAAGTACAAACTTTAAAGGTTTCCACTTTCACTGCTCATCTGAAATAATGTAGAATTTATGATTTCATACGACATGCAAGTAGGAGAGCCTCCATTAGATGGTTATCCTATAACTTCAGTGAGTGTCGGCTTGGGGTTGGAAGGGCAGGTAGTTGAGGTCCAGATGTGTGTGGAAACAGATGTGCCTGCCTCTCCTGTAGAACCAGAAACTCTGCAGTGCTGGGGTGTGGGGTCTGTTTCTGCACTCCAGTTCCCCTGAATCTTTTTCAAGGCTGTTGTTCAATGGCTGCTATCCTCTGAAGAGTCTTTGCCCCTTTCAATGGATGGATGTTGCTTTTCTGCTCTCTTTGGACCGTGCCTCGTTGTGATACAAATAAACAAAGATTTTGCTCTGGGATCATATAAAATCGATTTTCATAGTGCTGTTTGTTAGTCCTTTTCCTTTTTAATGTTTTTTTCTTTCTTTGTGTGCCTGGGGTGGAGTGGGGAATAAAGCCATAATTATCTCTACCCCAAAGAATGTCAAATATATTACATAGTGCTTGTCAACAGCATACAACAGAGCTCAACAGCTAAGTTGCTCCCCCCCCCATTATTGCACAACAAAAAAATACATCTACATAGCAAATGGAGTGGCTGATGAGAGCAATATTTCTGTCCATGTCTGACAAAGACCTGTACTAGTAATCAACCTGGTCCCTTGGGTAATATCTTAATAACTCCCATCTCTTAGCTTTGACAACAAAGCAGCTTTCAGAGATATTAGGAAAAGAAAAATATAAATTTGGGATTAAACCTTTGTCCTCTCAATCACTGTTTCAAGAGGAAATAGATATAGATATCTAGAAGGGGGGGGTGGATAAATAGTGATTAACAAGAGATAGAGTTAGAATACTACAATACCATTCTCAAAAACTCTTACAGAAGCCCAAGCTATCTACCCATAGGAGATGCTAACTGAACTGCCATTTACATTTATTCTGGTTTTTAAAAATATGTTTTATTGATTTTTTTACAGAGAGGAAGAGAGAGGGATAGAGAGTTAGAAACATTAATGGGAGAGAAACATCGATCAGCTGCCTCCTGCACATCCCCCACTGGGGATGTGCCCGAAACCAAGGTACATGCCCTTGACGAGAATCGAACCTGGGACCTTTCAGTCCACAGACTGACACTTGATCCACTGAGCCAAACCGGTTTTGGCTTATTCTGTTTTTATATAATTATTTGTAAAGATCACATTAAACTGCATTAAAGATAATTTGGCCTAAAAGAACTAAAAACCAAATCCATCATCCTAACGTATTCATTATTTATTTTTCTCCTTTCTAAACTAGCCTAGTGTAAGTCTATAATTTTACAATGTCACTCATCATGATGTACAAATACTCGCATAGTTGAAATTTACACCAGACTTCTAAGAATTTTAACTTTTTTCTTTAGTCATTTAATGATCATTAAAAGTAGTTCCATTGAGTTGATGTAACATAATTTCCCTGACTATGTATTGTTGAATATTTATCAGCTGCATGACCTTGGCTATATTGCATTAACCTCATATGCTCTGGCTACCTCCTTTGTGAAATGGTACAATAATAGTTATGTCATGGGTTATTATGGAAGATGAAATAGCTAATGTGTCTTTTAATAGCATCATCTGTCTTTTAAGACCAACTCAATATATATTAGCTTTTAAAAATTGTTCTTATTGGGAATGCATGACATTCTTTAGTGAACAACTTTATTTAAAAAAATCTCCCTCTCTCTCTCTTCCCCACTCCCACCCCCAAGGCTGAGATCCCAGGTCAAGTGAATTTCTTTTTCCCCATGGAACTCAATGTTCTTTATGTATATTGGACCATATGTTATAAAATTTGTCAGAAAGCATCTATAAAATATCCTCTTTTCCATGGTGCTGTGTGCCAAACAAATTAAACAGAGTTAACCTTTGATTATTCCCATTCTAAACAACACAACAGGAGAAGGATATGAGCATATTGCCGGTTCAAGTGTGGACGGAAATAAGCTAAGTTAGTAGAACATAGGGCCATGTATGATGTGTCCATGGAGTGCTGTTAGCTGCAGGTTTTTAAAATTGTGAGTAAAAGACCACGTTATGTAAAAACCATGTGTTATAAGCATCCGATTCTGAACAGTGAGCATCTGAATAAACTCTGATGGTTAATAAGGGACAAGGAGGCGAAGAAATCAGCCTGTAGCTGAGGAGTCAGCAGGGAAAGATCAGGATTGGCCTTGATGGTTCCCAGTCACCATGCAGACGTGAGAAAGACAACCAGTGTGTAAAAGATGTGCATATGGGCCAGGAGCAATCATCTGTCCAGGCACGTGCTTAGGAGACAAAGAAACAAGAAAAGGATCCAGGAGGTGTAACAGCAATATAGAATCAAGGCTCTTAAATGTGATGTTTTTGAGGGTCAGTGAATATGCCAAACTATGGGTCTCCTCACACACCCAGAACTTCCCTCCCTTTGTGCTTTAGTTCTGTTCCCCTTGTCTGAGATTCCCTTCCCCTTATACATGTCCTCCCAACCGAAATCCTAAAAACCTGCATCCTATATGAAGCCTTCCCTGATTGTCTCAGGACTGACGACATGAATTTGACAATGACATGTGCAGATGTTCAAATGAGAGAGTACGTGAGCTATGTAATCCCTCAGAGATGAAGGAATAGAGAGCGGGGGAGAGGGCCTTGGGCGATGCTGATATGTTGGTTATGGGGCAAAGAAAGAAAAGAGGGGCCAGGATGGCGCCATGTCTGGAAACCTAATGGGAAAGTCTTTCCAAGGAAGGGATTTGTACAATACATGGAGTGTAACTCGGTCTATTATAGATCCCTTCCTCATTGTTCTCTAAGTGGAGGATTTTTTTTTTAATCCCTAAGGATATTCAAGTATCCTCATGAAGTCAGAGACCACATCACTGCAGTTGCCAATCACAACCCCTTCGCATGCTCCAAGCATAAACGTCTCTTCCATATTTCTCCATTCTTTCCCCCTCTTGTACTATTGAGGCAAAGAAAGCACGGGCTCTGTTCTTTTCACGTTGAGAACATGAAAAACTTTCCAGAGGATTGGAAAGGGTCAGTGACAAGGATACTTTTCGTGCCCTCAAAACATTCCATTGTGGGCATTCCAGAAAAAAATGGGCTTTTGTGCCTTTCATAGATTACAGTTCTTTACACAATGGACTTGTCTAAGGTTCTTCCTGTTTTCCAATCTGTTAAATTTAGAACAATTGTTTCCATCTCTTCTGAGATATGATGTCTAGGAAAGTGAATGCCTCCGTGTGGTACCAGGGCCCGGCGGGTCTGTGAAACCCAGAGGAGGCTGGGGTATCACCCAGCTCGCTCTGTAGGGTTCCCATGGGCACACAGAAAGCTTTTTCCTTCAGGGTCGCTCCTTCTATTACCCCAAACCCTGTAATATAAGCTCCAACATTCCTGCCTCCTTCACAGAAAAGACCTCCATGTCTAATATAAGACCCCTCATTTTAAAAAATATATATATTTTATTGAGTTTTTACAGAGAGGAAGAGAGAGTTAGAAACATCGATGAGAGAAAAGTATCGATCAGCTGCCTCCTGCACACCTACCACTGGGGATGTGCCTGCAACCAAGGTACATGCCCTTGACCAGAATGAATCTGGGACCTTTCAGTCCGCAGGCCCACGCTCTATCCACTGAGCCAAACAGGTTTCGGCAAACCCCTCATTTTTTGAGACCCTCTTTTGTGTTTTTACTTTATAGATCTTCGTGAATTAAACAATTTATGATGATTGTCGTAAAAAAATGGGAAATACATTGAAATAGGAAGAGAAAAAACACCTGTTCACTTATCATCCACACATAACCACTGTTAACATTCTGGTCTATGTCCTTCTAGATTTAATAGAATATATATAAATGGATTACGCTCTTATATTTTTATTTAAATGCATATTACACAAGTTTATGTTTCTTTTTTTTTAAAAAGATTGATGCATGTTGTTATATGGCTTTCATACTTGCTTTTATCTTCCCATATAGTAATCTTCTACATTAACTTATGGCGACATGGTTTTCAATTGTGTAGATGAGCCATAATGTATGTACCAGGATGAGTAATTAAACAAGGAGGTCATCAGACTGAGGCAGCTCTAATGCCCCAACCACCTACATAAGCAAACCCAAATCTAAGTCTGTGAATGCCTTGAGGTTTTGAAATCAAAACACTTAAGACAACCGGCCCAAAAAGCCATGCAGACTTTAAGCTTAAGCTATAGACAAGGAAAGAATTTCCTTCCTTTGCTTCCATGTCTTCTCTATGTAAGTCTTGCTGCCTGGCTCCTGTGGCTGAGGGCTTCTAGTCACTTCTAGTTTAGTGCTACCCCCAAGGAATCGATTTTTTTTGCTCCAGTAAACTCTTAAAATTTTTAATTTGTCTCCATGTATCATCTTATAACCCCATTGGCTGTTGATGAAGATGTAGATCCGATTACTTCTAATAAATAATACCACTTTGAATGACTAGCATCCTTAGCCCAGGCTCTGGTGCCCATCTGAGAGACTTACTCAATGTGTCACCTTAAAAAAAACTTTCTTAACTTCATTGACCTCATCTGGAGAATGGGGGTAATCACAATACTTTCTTCATTGAGTTTGTTCAGAAGATGAAGTTTATTTTGGGGACATTTGCCATTATCTTATCACTTACAGATGTTGAAGGCAGAAAACATGTCACAGGCCCACCAGGTCAGTGGCATCTGTCCATCAAGGCTGGTCTAGCCCATCAGAGGATAAACCCTGGTGCTGACAGATCCTGAAGTATTAGCATTGTATAACCCTGAGGTGATATTTGCTCAGTTCTCTTCTTCCAGGAATAATGACTTTCCAGTTACCCCAGAGAACTGTATAACTAACATTTTCTCAATGTCGATCCAGTTTTAGTATTTGTGTTACAAAGTCAGTACATTGCACTTGACCATGAGTCGTGCAAGCATGTGACAGAGAGATTCTAAAAAATGTCGCCAGAACATGGCTTTGGATTCAACCCCTTTAAACTGAAGACCACTAATTTCTGAGAAGCTTTCTTATTTTCCATTGACAAAAAAAAAAAAAAAAAAAAACCACACACACCCTACCGTTTCTTTTTTTTAAGTAGGCAAACCATGAAATCCAAACAGGAGTCTCAATGAATGCAGCAGGCTGGCAAGCCTCTTTGTATGGCTCTGAAGCCTCTTGCAATATTAGAGGAACTAATGCAGCGGGAGCCAGAGAAGCTTACAGAATGCACCTGGCGAGCAAGCCGAGGGTCCCCTCTCCCTCTCCCTCTCTCTCGCATTAGGACAACAAGCGGGCTCAGTTCTCTTGCCAAGGGCCGCTCCCCTCCACCTATCCCGTTACATTAACATTTGTGCTGGCATTCATTTTCTGCTTGTTATCCGGAGTGGGATTGCCACAGTGAAACTTTGGGGTGGTCCTTCCTGGGTCCCCCCCACTCCTGCTTTGCCTGAACTTGCCTCATTCCCACATACATGGAAGCTAAGACTGATCAGACTCTTTGACCCCACAGTGGGATTGGACTGTTTCTTGGAGAGGATGAAATAAAGGAGGCAGGAGGGAGCAATGTTATGTCACTCTCTCTACAGTATTATTATTTTTTACTGTAAATTTGAAAACCACTGAGAGCAGACTATTCTAGCCCAAGCCCCGGCTCCCACCTCCTCATCCTCCCTCCACTGGAGTCCCCCCAGGTTCTCCTCTTTTCTCACTGTTTTCCATCCCAATGACTGGCACAGGACTCGGAACAAGTAGGCGCCACCTATGGTGTTTTGAACAAAATCAATGCCTGGCACCTCGCAAAGGGAGACAGAATGTTCAATAGGTTTTATGAGCTCTCAGCCCTGTAGGACAATTCTTTGGGGGGAGGAGGCGCTGGGCAGGGGGGGCGGGCAGAGGGCAAGGAAAACCCTGATTATCTTCGAAGGCATCTCGGAGCTTTCAATGACTTTGTCTTGGCCTGGGAAATTACTCACTGGGTTACAGGGCTGCATTGAAATCAATGCCTTTTATGTCCTACGGTGAAAGCAATCAACAAAAAGGAGGAAGAATAAATCTGTAGTTATTTCATTCTTCGGGAACTGCTCGCTGTTGTTTTCATGAGTCAACGTGACTTCAATAGCACAAAGGAGACGCGAGGGCTGAGCCCGGTGGAAAGAGTGAAAATGATCACAAGCCACATCAATTCTTCTCTTCAATCCCAGCTACCGAGTAAACTTTCTTCCCCACGGGGTATGTGGGAACGAGGCAAGTTGGTGCCTTTTGGCCAAATGTCTCTACAATGTCTAAGCAGTCTTGCTCTCTCCATCCTCTTCTCTTCAAAAGTCAAAGTGAAGGGGCGGGGAGGAGAAGAGAAATGGTAGGCAGACTGTCCAAATCCAATGTGTGAAGTTTGATTGGATTGTATTCCACGCCCCCCCCCCCCCAAAAAAAAGGCTAAAAACAATGTTTTGTTGACAATTTAAAAATGTTGAATATTTTTAAAACATTTATAATGGATGTGGATATTTGATGATAGGAAAGAAGTTGTAGTCTTCTGAGACGTGATAAAGGTATTGTGGTTGTGTAGGACAGTGTCTCCTTCCTCTGGCTTGCTTACAGAGCCACCTTCCAGAGTGATCATCCAGGGCACATGTGTCAAACACAAGGCCCGCGGGCCAAATCCAGCCCACCAGGCCTTGCAATGTGGCCCGCACCGCACTGTCATCACTGCACTCCGCTGTCAGTTTATGACATTGTCAGTTTATGACTGTTCAGTAAACCATTCGGCCCGAGATTTAGGCTGGATTTTAGATTTTGGCCCCTTCTCTGATTGAGTTCGACACCCCTAATCCAGGGATACTCTTTCAAGAATATTCCTCAGGTTGGGAGTCTGTCCATGACATAGCTTTCCCAGTAGCACCTGTAATGCTTTCATTCCAAAGCTGGTGTTACTTGGCGTTGCCATGTCAGCAAGACTCCTGGGACCTCTGTATGATAAAATGGAGATAGCATTGGCTGCCCAGCTCACCTCATGTGGCAGCTATTAATGAAATGAGAGATACAGGCATGTTTGACCTGAAATCTGCCCAATACACACACACACACACACACACACACACACACACACACACACACACGTGCACACCTTGAATGTTTACTTACTCAGCTGTCTCAGTCATCATAAGTAGAGTTTGTCATTTTATATAGGCACCTTTCTTATATCACATTCATCCTGTTCCATTTGATTTACAAAAGTTTTTGGACTTTGAAATACATCTCTGTGAAATATTCACGTTTATTGATTCTCATTTTTCTTTCTTAACCATGTTTCAGGTTTTCTTACCCACTTCATAATCCTGGAGTTTTCCCACAATGACCTTTAGCAATGAGAGCAATGATGCGTGTGTCCATTTTGGAGTTGAGGAAGAGCAGGAGGGGTTTCACGCCTTGTCCAGGGCAGGGAACCCTGCTTAGTGGTGAGGTGGGTCCTAAGAGTCCTCTGGTTCTTTCCCTCCTCCTGCTGCAGGCTCTCTTGCCTGTGTTCTCTACATGTGCACAAATCAGCAAGCTGGTCCTGTCACTGTTCCAAGAGCATTTGTGATTTCGTCAGGGGCAGGGTGGGGACATACCATGAGATTTCTTTTACAGCAGCTGGATTGGATCTCGGGGGGCCCTGTTGCCAGAGCCCGTCCCTCTTTTGCTGTGTGGGGTTGTGTAATACCTCTCTTCAGCCCCACAGCCAAACACCAGCTGGGCGGGGGGAGGAGTGGGAAGAGGGTGGGCGGTATGGAAGCCCAGCCAAGACCAAGACAGTGTCAAATAACAAAACCAAGTGGACCAACCAGGGTACTATAGGCAGGAAACATTTTGGACTGTCTTTAACACAACCTCATAGTCTCTATCATTTTAGAAGAGGCATTCCTAGGAATACTCTATTGGCCTACTCTTGGTTTGGATGTTATGGTGTTGGTTCTATTCCTATTATTTCCAAACTGGTTTATTTTAATAACATGTTTGCCATTGTGTAAACAAGGCATTTGTGGTCAGAGGCTCTTGTTTATCTGAGTGTAAATATGGAGTTTTCTTACCCATGGTAGGTGGTCAGTAAATGCTTCTGGATGGTGATGATGATAACTAATTTTGTGAACTATTTTATAATTCCATTTGATTGTGATGAAAATTTCCAAATTTAATGCTGCTTATGGTGTGGGCTTCTAAAAACAATGTAGCTATAGTGACAGTGGTTGTGACTTGTGGTTGAATGACCTACAGTGGTTGAATATTAGAATGCCCAGGTGTTCTTTAGTGACCAAATATCGGTAACTTGAACCATTATGTATAAAGGATTATTCTGTCTTTGTGAAGACCAGTTGTTCCTTATTTCTGATTGGTTTCAACATTCACCATGTCCTTCTCATGTCTCTGCCTCCTTCCAAATCCTCGTTCCAAACACATAATCATTTGAATTAACCTTCAAAGATGACAATGTCCTTTGTGCTTTTGGTAATATGAATCTCCAACTCCAATCTGCTTTTATCAACATTTAAAATATTGTTTTTTGGTAAAGTTAAACACATTTGTGATTATATCTAACCTCATGCAGGTTCCTTTAAACTACAGGCTTTACTTTCTGGTCACAAAATTCTAAAGTATAAACCAGGTTATCTATCAAAATAAGTAATGAGTGGGAAAATCATGATAGGCCTTAAAATCCAAGTCAAATAATGATCATGGTGTCTTATATTTGTCAAACAAATCTTGTTTGTCTTTATTATTTATTAAATAGATGTTTTGATTTTCATGGACAGTCTCAATAGTGTATCTGTTCATCAAAAAGACTTAAGAGTCTAGTTTATAAAACTCAAAGTCCTTAGCCTGACCTTCAAGGCCCTCCACAGTTCATTCTGAACACACTTTTGCCAGTCTTCCCTCTAAAAACTCCTGTACCTTGGCCCTTTCTGCTTTCCTGTCCTATATGAGATCCTCCCCACGGGCTTCACAGTTTTCTTCCTAAATGCTTTCACTCACCCCATTCATTTTACCTGGAAGACATTCCCACCTCTTTCTTATCAAACGTTATTCATCATTCAAAATCCAAACCACTTCCCACCTTGATCCCAAAGACTTCCTAGGACATCAACAATCTGTCTCACAACACCCAGTATCCCAATGTCTTCATACTAATTTCCAAGGGTTCAGGGATTTTCAAAATTGTCTCAAACATTTATTCTATGGCAAAACCTGCGTACTTAGAAACCCTAGGCATCAAAACCAACGTCCTTCGCCAAGAGTTGCCAAGCTCTTCCTCCCGGAAAGAAGCCATGCTTAGTACAGGAATTACACTTAACACTAATCTGTTTGGAACCCATTTTATCAACTAGAACCACAAGTAAAATGTGTAGAGTCCAGGAATTTTAACTGCAGTAATCACACTGTTTTGCAAGTTTTGGAATGGCGCAAAACTGCAAGTAAACAGACCTGAACCGCCATAAATTTTCTCCTTTAGTCATCTTCTGTCTGCTCCATCCTGTTCTCGTACACCCATGTTATCAGTCATCATGTTTGTTGTTGTTGTTTTGCAGGACTATCACATAACAATATTAAGCTGGATGCTGTCGATCTCTTAGAAGTCTTTGGTGGCAAGCAACAGGGACCAACTCAGTCTAACTTAAGCAAATGAGAATTTGCTAGAAAGATGAGGGCACACACCTGGATAGAAAAAAAACACACAAACAAACTAAAAAGGGACAGACACCAGAGTAACACAGATTCTTTCTGGCTTTCAACACACTGTTGTTTGTGTCCACGGGTTAGGCATATATGTTTATTGGCTCATCTTTTCACTTTCTTTTATCCAATCCCTTCACCCTTCCCCTCTGCCATATCTCTATCAGTCTGTTCCTTGTATTCATGCCTCTGGTTCTGTTTTGCTTGTCAGTTTATTGTCATTGGACACCACCACTGGGTTGAGATGGTACCAATCATTTTTTTTTAATCCTTGTGTCACTCCATTCTTCAACCTCACGAGTAAGAATGCAGTTGGATCACCATAGGTCATAGGCTCGGCCCTGAATATTCTGTTTGATGGTCTCACAAAGACAGAACTCAGTGGCAGACAAATCATTCTCCAGAATCAACAGAGAGAATGGTTGCTGGGCATGAAACATCGCATGATCATCACATGAAACATCACATGATCATCACATCTTAGAAATTTCCTAGCTAAAGAAGCTGACAGACAACTAGAATACATTGACGAGAAGAAAGACCCCAAAACCCTTTTGAAAATGTTACTATTTATATATTTTTTCATTTGCTGAGGCAATAACTTTTTTTTGGGGGGGGGGGGGTGGAGGGTAAAAGGGTGCCCAGCTAGCCTGTGAGAATACCCTTCTCTGACCCAATTTCTGAGCTCTTTGAAGGCCTAGCTAGCTATCTTTGCTTAACCCACTTAAACTTCTGGTTGCCTCTTCTTCCTCTGCAGCAGGCTGGACTTACCGTTCCCCTTCCATTAACCTTTTAGTTCAGCTGCTTCTTGTGTCTGTCATCAGCTCCAGGAGATGCTGATTGCGTTGGGAGCCTCTGGAAGAGGGGATGAGACAGAGAAGCACCAGGAGATAAGGAGACCAACGAGGAAAAGATTAAAAACCTCTCAGCGCTAAGTACTCTCAGGGCAGAGTCCTTCTGCAAACCTTTGCAATTGTTGGCTTTGGATGGGGGCGGATGAATCAGTTTAGATAACTCAGGAATGGGCTTGAACCTTTGCCCAGACCTCAGAATGAACCACTGAAAAAACCTCCCCGCTTTCCCAAATTAAGACATTGAGAAAAACATTGAGAGTGAGTTTCCCTTCCTCTCCCATCTCTGAATCCCCAGGGGATGGTTGGGACCACAAGGCAGTTTATTCATAATAATGGATTAGATTTTCAGTACACATTCCCCTGTGGCCATTTTGATGTGTCACAAATGCATTACAAATGTTAAGTGCTGCAATTAATCTCCCCCAAAAAAGGGAGGGAGGGGAGGTCTGCCAGCTGTAGATTCTAGTGATTTCATTTGGTTAAGCATTTGTTATTATTTTCAGCTTTAGGATGTGTTTCCCCAAAAAGTCAGCCAGTCATCAAATATTAATTGAGTGTGTATTATTTGCCAAGCTCTGAACTTGGCACGGGGTGAAGCATATAAACCACAGTGCTGCCCTCCTAGAGTTTCTAAAGAGGTTCACGCACCAGCTAAGCGATTCATTTACTTAAATATCTAGCAACTGAACAGAATACAGAACCCATTCCCTCTTCATATTAGTGTTCCATAGGTGGGACAGTACAGTGGAGGGAATATAAAATCTAAAGTTATTTTTTTAAAGTATGTTTTTATTTATTTCAAAGAGAGGAAGGGAGAGGGAGAAAGAGAGAAACACCGATGATGAGAAGCATCTATTGGCTTCCTCCTGCATGCCCCCTACTGGAGATTGAACCCTCCATCCAGGCATGTTCCCTGACTGGGAATCCAATGGGTGACCTCCTGGCTCGTGGGTCAACACTCAACCACTGAGCCACGCCAGCTGGGCTAACTGGTTATTTTTTGCACTAACTCATTGATGGCCCAATTCTTCCCTCCAGGACCAGGAACTATTGCCATTATTGCTATTACTGCTCTTAGAATTAATGGGAGTTTAACGAGGTGACACTTTCAACTTTTCAACCTCATTTGACTTGAGAATCAGCACACTGGCAGTATCCATTCTGACCTGCCTTCACGGAGCTAAAATAGTTATGAATGATATCTGAAGGAGCTTGAAACAGTGCCAGACCCCAGAGGATGGCTTTTGGCAGTCAGTGCTCACACCTCTCATTTCCTAGTCCACACGTTGGAGGCAAGCAACTATCTGTTGTTCGGATGGAATCCAGCTACTCACATTCTTCCGGACTCTGCTCAGACACTGTTCCTCTCAGCACCTATCTCATCTCGTTCAAAAGAGGAAACATCTCTATAAACTGCTACCAAATGGGGGAAACTTGGGTTCCTAGCTTAAGGAGCTATTATCTGTGACCTTATTTATATACTGGGGAAATTGTACCTTTTAGAGGTGACTGAATTGATCTCTACCTTCGTGAAGGGTTGTAGGGAGGTCATTTTAGGAAGTTTGGTTGGTTCGTTGGTTTGTTGGTTGGTTGCTTGGTTGCTTGGTTGGTTTATAAATTCCATAAGCTTCTAGAGCTCTGTTGTAGTTGGTATTTTGTGTTCCTCCTTCAGATTTTATCTGTAACAGTTCAAAAAGCTGACCAAATGACAATGACAATGCCAACATTTGATTTGATTCAAATGCCTATGTTTTATTTAAGGAATTTTAGTCACTTTATTACCACTTCAGTTCCCTAATGTACTGAGCACCTGCTGTTGAATTCACTGCTATGGCTTCAGGACAGAGAGGAAACACATCGACTGCTGTTCATGGGTGAATGTGAAAGAAAAAAACCTATGAGCACAGTGACTCATCCTGTTGGCCGAAATCTAACTTCTTTATCTAAAAGAAACAGAGCAAAACAACAGATTTACTGGGAAGGGCTAGGTAATATGACAGGCAGGACAATTAATGTAAAACATAAGCATTCTAGAATTTGTGGCCAACCTCTCTTCAATCCATTTGAGCTTTTACAAAAGATGGAGAGGGGAGCCTTTGGGTTCATGGAGCTCCTGCTTTCTGTCTGGCAAGACTCCTGGAGGCAAAGGAATAATGAGGACTTCAGTTGAGAAATTCGAGAGCAGGAAGACAATAAATTCAGGAAAATATAATATTTCATCCAAGTGCCCTGTCACACTAGGAGTCGGTAGAAGCAGAACTCTGTCTTCTGGTGGTTAAGTCTGATGGTCTTTCCACTATGTGACTCTTTTTAGCCAAATATTTTTCCTTAGATAATATAAAAGTAAACTCTGGCCCAGCTGGTATGGCTCAATGGTTGAGCATTGACCTATGAACCAGGAGGTCACGGTTTGATTCCCAGTCAGAGCACATGCCCGGGTTGCAGGCTTGATCCCCAGTAGGGAGCATGCAGGAGGCAGCTGATCAATGATTCTCTCTCATCATGAATGATGTTTCTATCTCCCTCTCCCTCTCCCTTCCTCTCTGAAATCAATAATTTTTTTTTTAAGTGAATTCCATCATTCTCCTTTCTGAATTTCTAATCAATAAACTCCAAGAGAACGATGTTTTGCTCTTTGGGGAAATGTATCCTTGACAGGGCCAGCGTGTTTAAAGGCTTATCAAGGCCATCAGATGTCTTAATGTAGGATTCAGAAAATGGACTCTCCCAAGCCACCTCACTGAATGTGTGTTCCCATTAACTCACTGTTTCCGCTCATTGACAGCTGAGCTCCTATTGCCAAGATCTCTGCAAATGGCCTTGATCTTTGGCTCAAGGGTCAGTTCAAAAGAGGATCCGGAAAGAGGGGGACAGTAACACCCCAGGAAGCTGGAGACTTTGCCCTCAGAGGACAAAGTTCGAGGCCATCATGAGGAATTCATACAGACCTTCTAGCCTAAGTTTGATGAGTTCTTTATATATTTTGGAAATTAAACCTTTGTCTGAGCTACTGTTTGCAAACATCACATCTCCCTTCTGGTTAGCTGCCTCTTTGTTTTGTTGTCAGTTTCTTTCGCTGTGCAGAAGCTTTTTAGTCCCATTCATTTATTTTTATTTTTATTTTTGCCTTTACGTACTTCCCTTGTCTTTGGGGTCAAGTTCATAAAATGTTCTCTATGACCAAGGTCCATAACTTTGGTATCTCTCGATCATGAAGAAACTACATCTTCTATGTAGTTTCTTGTTGTTTCAGATAATTATTTTTTAAGTGTTTTCAAGATGGTGGCACTTTATTTCAATCCCTACAATCCCCAAACCCCAGGACAGAATGTAAATGTCTTGGGCCCTTTTTTGGCTATCCAAATGTCAAAGACAGAGTAACAATCCCCACACCCAAGGATATGCCCTTGACAATCAATACTCTCTAGTGTGTTTCTTCCTTTTGACTCTCTTGGGCCAGAAGGCATTTTGGTGGAAACTTATTAGAATTCCTTGTAGTTAAGGTTTGCTGGGCAGAAGCTGTGTTGTCCTGGCTGCCTGAGTTTCGGGGAGAGGAGTGACCCTGAGAACAAAACGCATGCAGCTGTCGGAGCTGTAAGCCTGGAATAGGCGACCGAATTTACAGTTCAAGACCAGATGTGATCCAACGTGTCGACAAAAAGCAGGGTCACGAGGTCAAGTGCCGACTTTCCAGATCAATTTTTAAACTGTCTCCTCTGATTAGGGCAATGGAGGCAGCCATACATTCTTGGGGAAGGTATTGATCAGGGAACAGATGCTAAGGTAATTTATCCCAGCTTAGAAAAATGGTCCACGAGGTATTCTGCCTGATTCATCTGATTCATCTCTCTCTCTCTCTCTCTCCTGCATATTTGAAAGCATTTTGGAGGGGAACTGTGGGAGTCATCTTCCCTGGAACTCTGGCAGATCTTTCTTAATTCCATTAATGGAAGCTTGATGCCAGGTCAAAACGCTCGGTTAAATATTATCCTAACTGCTGCCTTTGTTTCCAGCATTCCACTGGCAGGGAGATTAGAACCCAGTTTTCTGAAAACATGTGAAGCGGGAAGGAGGCATTCTGTTTTTCTTTGTCCTGGCTGTTATCTGGGAGGTTCTGGTCTCAGAGTCCTTGCTGAGTTGTGCTGTCCTGCATGAAAGAAGACCGGGAGGTAAATCCCAGCTTCTTTTCCCAGAGTCCCAGCAAAGTGCTGCGGTTCTGGACACCTTCCCGGGCTCATTCTTTTCCAAACGAGGAATCCTGAGATCCAGCCTATAGTATAAAATTACTCAAATTCCAGTCTCCCTTCCAGAAAATGGATAAAAGGGGATACATTCCGCATTGCTAAGTAGTAGGCACATGCCACTGTTCCCTCCATGGAGTGCACGTGGGAGTCTAAGTACCAACCGGTAATCTCGCGTGGTTTCCATCTCCACTCTGCACACCTGGGGGGGATGGCGCACAGAATGGGGTTCCCTGGTCCTAAAAAGAGTGGATGAGACTTGAACTGGCTGGCTCTCAGGAGGAAGAGCCAAGCAGGTTCATTGTGAAATTCCTTTATGAGAGATTTCCCAGGGGAAAAAGCAATGGGGAACTAAATACCATTCTGAAGTTCTTTTACGGATGCCAGTGGGGCTCTGGCTTCATTCTTCTATGACATTCATTTGCACAGCAGACGCAAAATAACTGTTAAATTTTATAGTAAGAAAATGATACTGTTCTTTAGCATCTTTCTACTCATTTTGCTGATATGACCCAAATCTAGTTCTTCATGAGCCAACATGAACACAGGATGAACGTGAAGAGCAGTTCAAGGTTTATAATTGAATCCTGTGTCTGTACCATTGGTATGAAGGGCCTGCGTCAGGGATGTTCAAGGTCAAAGGGACTCATGCTTCACTTGGCATTATGCCCTCATCCTTATATCCTGAACGCAGTTTTCACAAACATGGAGTCTGCAGTGTGCACAGTGAAACTAAGAATTCCACAGGAGCCCAATTCCTTACATCTTAATTTAGACAGATACATACACAGAGAGGTATAACATGATGTGAATAAGTATGTATGACAGTATTGGGATAAACAGGGACCCTCAATGAGCACTGAGCCAGCAGCTCAGCCTGAGGATGTCAAGATTACTTAATCCAGGAGGTGCATCTAAATGAGTTGTTGGATGGTGAATAGTGGTTTACCCAGCAGAGAAGGAGAGGAGGGTGTGTGAGGATTTGAACATGACCCCAGTGACCTTTGCTCTCCTATAATCTCCTTCCATTAAGTGTGGGTAGTACTTGTGAATATAATGAGATGTGATTCCCATGATTATATTATTGGTAAAAGGAACTTTGCAGCTGTAATCAAGGTCCCTATCAGTTGCAGTAATCAAAAGATTTTTCTGGGTAGGCCTGGTGGAATCACCTGAGCCTTTAAAAGGGATTGGGACTTTTCTGGAATCAGAGAGTTTAGAAGGGCCTGTAGATGGGGGGCATGTGTCAAGGACCTGAGAGAAGCTTCTAGGAGCTGCTAGACAGAAGGACCAAAGGAACCTGGGTTCTCAGCTACAAGGAAGTTAATTCTACCAACAACAATAACTGAAAACCTATCAAGATCCTCACATAAAAATAAATGGATGTAAGCAAACTTACACGGGGTATAACAATGGTTTAATTCCTCTTGTGCGTGTATATACATTCTGTGTTCACAGCATAGCAATTTGGCTGATTCATGACACTATTTTCAGGCAAAGTGGATAAAGAATACATAAAGTGGAACTCCACCATTCATCTTATCTAATCCCCTGCCTGTAGACAGAGCATGTTATTATCCCCATGAAGTAATAGAGGTCCAGGAGGCCGACTCACCTGCCCTCAGGCGATCAGCAGAGGGCAGAGTGCTCCATGCTTCAGCTCCCCGATTCGCCTGTTATTTCCTTGACAACAGGCCAGGCAAATGGTCACACTGGGAAAGGTAGGAGGCCTGGGAGCTACAAGGACAGGGTCACAGGAGAAATCCCGGGGATGGGAATTCCCCCAGATAAGTCTGGAAACAATGTGGTTCACCCAGTATTTCATTCTGAGTCTTTGTCATATTGAATATCGAGTCTATTGTATAATTTTACCCAATTGGAAAACATCTCGTTTCTTAACATGGAATAGCTAGCTAGCTTTGGTTCAGTCCCAACAGTTGTACAAAACAGACTCCGATGCAAACCTAAAGAACTATGTTCCGTGTTGCTGTTGTATTGTTTTCATTAACCCAGAGTTGAGATTTAATTGTGCTTCCGGTCCTAGCAACACTTGTGTGCCTGCTGGCATAGTCCCTAGAAACCCAGATGTTGCATGTTAATAACATGATAACCATTACTGTCGTGGCTTCCTATAGCATTTTTTTTTTTGTTTGTTTGTAGATGATCTTTAAAAACAAATAAGAAAAAAAGCTTCATTATTTTAGGTCCTTACGTAGATGAAACATTTGTTTTTGCACTTGACTGTTGTCAGAAACACAGTGGTTGAAACAGAACAGAATGGCCCATCTCTTGGGGTCCTCCCGGGCCCCCTCTGAAGTGCCCAGAACATGGTGCAGAGCAGGGACATGCCACACGGAGGGGACTGATCAGGATCCGCCTCCTGGAAGTAGGGTGAAAATATGTTCACTTCTGCAAATAATACCTCTTGGGTTTCCACTTATATTCAAACCTTTTGAGGATCCTGGGGAAATACCGCAGGAGCACTGCTTCTGTTCCCTGTGAATCGAGGATTTGTTGCGCTGGAAAAAGAATCCATCCTGTGGGGGTGTCGACGGCAGCTGGCAGGGTACCAGGAAGGGGGAAGGATTACAAACTGGACCCTGGGCCCTGGCCCCAGTTGGATGGGATTTCAACGGAGTGTGGTATTATTTTTCCTTTATGTTGAGCTGCCTTTTGGTTTTCTTCTCTGTTGGGATGTGAGGGAGCTCACTCGGCCCAGGTCTGTGCCGTCCATGTGTCTGAGAAGGGCCCCATGGCTGTCCACTCTAGACGTGCGTCATTTTCCCAAGGCCCCTAGGAGCCCGTCGGCGTTGATGGTATTCCCAGGTGTACTAGGAAATGGTGTGTTCGAAACTCTAGAAACTTTAGAAAGGCTTCTCTTTGGTGGATCATGCTATTCCTGGGGAGGACTACGGGATTTATAAAAGCAATCAACATTTTGGACAAGATTCCAATATGAGGCAACACAACCAGCTACAATCCGGTCTAACCCTAACAGAACGTTACATCATCATCCACTTGGGAATTTGCTGTTTACATGTGTCCGCTCCATCATGTTTTAACCCCATCCAATTGGCCACACACGGGAAAAGCTCCCAATCACTTCCGTGCAAGCACAGTGTGCAGGAAGAGTCTTGCTGGGTGCCAGCTCTGCCATGGAGCTCAAGTGCCCTGACAGTGATTACCACATCTTTCCCAGGTGCTGACCTGACCTCTGGGAGAGGCTCTCCCAGAATCCCACAGAGCTACCATCCCTCAGGCTTCTTGCTGAGATTCTGCAGAGTCATGCCTCTGTCAAACATAGAAAGAACCACACCCGATATCAGGGACTCCTTTTATTCATAACCTGGCCTTACTCTAGCTGTGGCCTCAGGTTACTAGGATGGCTGGTAAGATGTTTCCTACATCTCATAAGATCTGGGTGATTGGGTGAGAGATATCTGATACAGTTTTTGAGATGTTGCCAATTGTATGCTGTCCTGCAACTCTCCATGGTCACCTGAAAATCCAGACATCAAATCCTATCTAATAAAAAGGTAATATGCAAATTGATCATCACTCCAACACATAAGATGGCTGCCCCCAGGTGGTCAAATATGACCACCCCCATGTGGACACAAGATGACTGGCAGGGGAAGGCAGTTGTAGGCTATCAGGCCTGCAGGGGAGAACAGTTAGGGGCGACCGGGCTGGCAGGGGAGCAGTTAGGCATCAATCAGGCTGGCAGGGGTGTGGTTAGGGGGTAATCAGGCTGGCAGGCAGAAGGGGTTAGGGACAAGCAGGCAGGCAGACAGGCAAGTGGTTGGGATTCAGCAGTCCTGGATTGTGAGGAGATCAGGCCTAAGTGAACACTTGGACATCTCTCGAGGGGTCCCATATTAGAGATCGTGCAGGCTGGGCTGAGGAACCACCCCCTTGCCCCCCCCCCCCCCCCCCCGTACATGAATTTCATGCACTGGGCTTCTAGTAGCCTTTTAATGGTGGTGTTTTTGAGAAACTAAAGATAGGAGGCCTGTAGGGCAAAGAAAGAAAAGAGAGAGAAATAGCTGGAGACCATGAGACATAGAGAAGAGATGGAGAATTCAGTGGAAGCAAGAAATGATAGGAAAGCGACCATGAGGAAGATAAACCCTCAAATACTTCTGAAGTGTACTGAGTGGGGTACTAGAATCCTCAGTAGGAAGCATGGGGCTGCAAGCTCATTTTCTTCAGTAACTGGGAGACCCTAAAAGCTTAGAAGATGAAATCAGACAGGCAACAGATATGTAGTTTGTCCTTCTCTATTGTTCAAACCTTTCGCCTCTCAAGTCCCCAATGCCAACGTCATTTCCTCCAGAAACTCACCTCCGCACCTGGGTCAGCATGAAAGGGGTTTCTCTGAAGATGTTCTGCAAAGTTCCATGGACAGGAGCGTTATTCCTTGGAGGGTCGAAGGTGGGATGGGCAAGGACCTTGTGGGCAGCCCTACACAATCAACAAGTCACCCAATTTTGCATCATTCCAAAGTAAAAGCATAATTGCATGAAAAGTGTCTTTCATGGAGGACAGGTTGGTTTACAGAGTGTCATCATGGCTTTGAAAAGGATCATGGATTCATTTCATTATTTCCCCTGAAGGGAAACTTGAACTCTTCCTGTGCCACGGGGCACTTCCCCTCACCCCCACCCCATCCAAGGGTGTTCCCAGCCCACAGTAACTTCTGAAAGATGACCCTGCATTCCACAGATGTCAGATTATAAATATACAGCTGACCTTTTTGTTTTTTTCCTTTCAGGAAAGAACTCCCCATTTCACCTTCCTGAGCAGTGGAATCCGTGGCTCAGAAACAGCGGCTGCCCATGAGCCGTCAGCTCACAAATACATTCCATGGCTTATTTGCGGAGGGAAGTGTCCTCTACCTCTTGACCTTTCAGATAGCTAGTGAAAGCAAACAGGTAAGCCTTTCCTTTTTCTCCTTCTAACTAAACAGGAAGAAAGTGGTCCCTCCCTGGCTTGGCTGGGAACCAAACGCAGGGGTTTCACGGCCATTCCTAAAGGATCAGGGCTCAGATGACGGGGACAAAGTCCTGGCCTGATCATGGCCAAGGTGACACTCAAGGTCTTCCTAGAAACCACAGCAACCGGGGCTTCTGGAAGGGCGTGGCCAGGAGAACCCCGATCCATTCAGTTTTGTGTGTACTGTAACCTTGCACCTTTCTGCCTGTAAATCAGCGCCGTTTGAACGTTCACCACATCCTTTTTCTGTCCGGGCCTGTGAAACTGCTTCCTTTAATCCAGCAGATAGATGCCTGTGGTTTCAGAGCTCTGGGATGTTCCATTCCGGGAGCCACATGCGTGTGGTTAGTTAATGACCTGGTTGTCTACTGAGGTTTGTGACCAGGGATTGTTGCGAAGCTCTACCTGACTCCTTTCTCCTGCTGGAGAAGATGAGACCATTCTTACCGTATTAGTCATGCTGGGCCTTTTCTTCCTTTTTCTTTTCTTTTCTTTCTTTCTTTCTTTTTTTTTTTTTTTTTTAGTTTTTTTTTAATATGACGCAGGAAATGTTCCTCTCCAAGAGCACATAATTTGGCCAATAGCAGCTTCCTAGGTTCTGGGCCACCTCACCACCTCCCGTGAGTTCTCCAAGATAAAGTTTGCAATAGCGCCGTTTTAGCGGTGGGAATGTCACCACGTTGCACAAACTCCAGGCATGCCTTGGCATCCCAGTCACTCTGCAAATATTTACTGAGCAGAGTTCACTGGGGTCACTGGGATGAACTGGACGGTTGTTATTCCTCATGCCTAGAATTTACCATGACCCACACCAAGTCACACAAGCACTGTTTTGTTCTTCAGCGGGCATTTGGGTATTGAGTGCTGAACACAGCAGACCAGGTAGTACCACTCTTCTTGGATTAAAGGGTTGGCGATGGCAGTAGCAATGGAGTTGGACACGCGATCCAGGTGGCTGCTGTTTGGGGCTGAACTTGACCCCTTTGGCACTGGAACATCTCAATGCACAAACCAGGCTCCCAGTGCTAACAGCTTCACAAACAAGACCAAGTTCGACTGTCTACAGCCTGTCAGATAAGCAATCCAAATCTGAGGCTGTCTACGTATTTCAAAAGCCAGCTGAAAAGCAGAGGGTAAAGGAGAGAGGTGTCATAGTGGACACAAAGCTATTGGTTTGTCATTGGTGTGTCATCCGTGATGATCAGCTTTATGAGTCAATTTAGCTATGCGGTGGCAGCAGTCACTCAGCCAAACTCCCATCTACGTGTCGGTGCGAGGGTATTTTGTGACGTGATGAACATCTGTAGTCGTTGGCTCTATGTAATGGAGATTTCCAGATGTTCCGAGTGGCTCTGCTCTAAGTCATTGAAAGGCCTTGAGGACAGAACTGAGGTTTTCCTCTGGAAGCAGGCAGTCCACCTGTGGTTTGGAGCAGCAGTCACCAACCGGTGGTCCGTGGAACACTGGTGGTCCGTGAGGTCCGAGAAGTTGGAGACCACTGGTCTGGAGCATCACTTATGCCTGAGAGTTTCCAACTGACCTCCTTGCTAGCCTGCCCCACAGATTAGGACCTGCCTAGGCAGCCCATAATTGCAAAAGCCAAATGCTTACAAATGTAATAAATATCTCTCTCTCCCCCCAAAAAAGTATACTCACTTTGAATGATTATAAAGTCAGTATTTATTAACATACAGTTCATTTTCAAAATTAAGTGAATTATTAGTTAAAGTGTGTATTCAATTTTGGGGGACGCTCTATGTATTTAACATAATATGTTACATATAATTTACTTATATATGATGAATACATTATGTTATATATAATTAATATTATTAATATATTGCTGTGTATTAATATATCTCCTCCTGGTTCTGTTGCCCTTGGGGCATATACGGATATATCTTCTCATCATTAGCCTAGGCCCTAGACCACCAGCTTGATGATTTTTTTTTCTTTTTCACTGAATCAAATATCAATGCCCAAAGATAGTATGTAAAGTTAGCAGTGACCCTCACAGCATGTCAACACCAGAACTATACAAAATTTTCCATCTGGTCTCAACACAAAAGCCAGAGGTGTCCTGCTAAAACATGGATAAGATCTCATCACTTCACCATTTAATAGCCTGGCTGATTTCCTCCCACACTCGGTCAATGCCAGGGTCTCCGTGTCAGCCTGCAGACCTGCAAGATCCAAGCCCTGCTCAATACCCAAGGAGGCATGTCACCCTCTGGCTTCTGTGCTCCAGCCACACTGGACCTTTCTCTTCCTCATAGAAGCCAGTCACATGCTTTATTCAGGGCCAAGGCTTTATTTCCTGTTACTTGATCTTCCTTTCATTATAGCCCTTATAACATATTCCATATTCACTGCTCTGCTCAAAATCAATCTCCTTTAGAAGGTAAAATTCCATGAAAGCAGGGACTTGTGTTTTGTTCTCTGCTGTGTGTCCCCAGTACACCCACAAATTAGGTAACCTGTTGATATCTGTTGAATGAACGGATGGATGGGTGAGCTTCATTCAGTGGTAAAGTCAGCCAGATATGGAGGTGGGTGTCATTTAGGTAAAAAGATTGTGCTGGATTTCAATTTTCACTCAGGTATTTTTCTCCACATAGATACCGTTTCAAAGGGCATTGAATTGCTATTGAAATGTTTTCAGTTGCTTCCCACCCTGAGCTATAGACACCCTATTGGAGAATGATCTGAATTTTCCAAAACAGCTTGATACTTTTCTACAGAGTTCCCACATGGTATAATCTGTTTGTTTTTTTAAAAACAAAACAAAACAAAACATTTTTATTGATTTCAGAGAGGAAGGGAGAGGGAGAGTTAAAAACATCAATGGTGAGAGAGAATCATTGATCAGCTGCCTCCTACACGTCCCCTATTGGGGATCAAGCCACAACCTGGGCATGTGCCCTTGACCAGAATTGAACCCAGGACCCTTCAGTCCACAGACAGAAGCTCTATCCACTGAGCAAAACCAGCTAGGGCCCACAGGGCATACTCTTGAAGAAAGGGTATTGTTTCATCTCATGTCCATGTACAGTGAGCTCTGGAACAGCCCATAATTTTACACTGAATATTGCCATCCTAAAGGATCTCAGCATTCCACCATTATTTATTAGTTCCTACATTTATTGCCTTTTTTCAAAGCTCAAAAAACAACAACAACACACAGGTGAAACTTAAAACAGTTCAATTAAACATCAGATGGGTGGTTCTGATCAAGCTGGTGCAGCGCCAGGGCATTCCGAGATTCTCAAATAGCATAATCTAATTAATTTTTTTTTCTAGAACACAGAGGTCATAAACACACGGTAATCTGAAACACTCGCCGCCCTGCCAGCTGGCATCTTCTGGTTTCCAGCTTCCCTGCACTGTAATTTTGCTCCCCGTTGTGAGAAAGCACGGATTTCTCCATTTTGGTGGATTGTATTAAGTTGCATGCTATTCAGTTGAGGTATTTTTTAATGAACTGATTACACGTTGGTTAATAATAGAACATTGCCTCAACCGTCAACTGTCGAATATCCCTTGTAAAGAAATTACTTCAGTCTTGCAGTAGGAGGGCTTGGGAATAGGATCGACCTGTGAAAACAATATGATTACCCAGCAGTGAGTTTATTGAGTTATAAATTAATGCCTCTGGATTGGAGTAACAACATCCACAATAACAGTGCCTACCAAACACAAATTTACATGTTTCCTACCAAAATAATGTTTTCTATTGATGCTGTCCCTGTTTAGCAGTGGGTAATAATGAAAAGGTCATGGCTGGTACTGGGTAGGCTTATAGCTTTGAAGGTGGTAGAGCTGGTTCTTTCTACAATGTTCAAGTTAGCTCCTAATTCTTCCACTTCTAATCGTGGATCTGATGGACCTCATTCCTCACTGTGCACACATCAGTGGTGTTCTTGCAGACAATAATGAGCTTCCTTTGAAGGCAGCATTTGTCTTCCCAGATGTGCTAGCTCTGGACCTGTTTGTCCTTAGCGCTGTTCCTCATCCTCACCTGCTCTGCTGTGCAGAAAAATCCGTCCCCCTGTGGGCTGGTTTCCCAGCCTCCAAAGTCAGCTGGCTCCTGACTGGGCTCAGACCTTGGGAAAGAAGCTCTTGCAGGATATTGGGGGTGTACTTAAGGGAAGACTAGGTCAGGGCACCTCTCTCTGTGCTTCCGATAGCATTTTTCGTAGCAGCAGCGTCTCTCCTTCCCGCCTACTACACCCCCCAGACTCCCTGCATCCAGCTCAGAGCTGACAGCCTCTTCTTGCCTTTGCTGACTTCTGGGTTGCCTCGCCGTCTCATTAGACTTAGCTTTTCTATCACCAGCATAACCAATCCCCTACATTGCTGTCCTACTGCTCTCAATATTCAGTGGCTTTTATTTCCTGATAAAACCAGAGGCTGGGTCCATGTTTCATTCATTTCAGATGCTGATTGCTCAACAGTTTTATGACATCCTTTGAAGCAGGATCGCCTACAAGATGTTTTCTCTTCCCCTTTGAAAGAGCATTTTGGATTTGAGAGAGGAAGAGGAATGGGGGAGGGTAGCTGTTTATAAGGCATTAGCTCACTGTATCCGGAGTCCCATTTTTCCTGCACAGCAGGGCACGCATTCCTGGTGAGGTCATACACACCTGGGGACATGATGTCATCTTGCACATTGTGTTACAAACAGGTTTAATAATGCATTGTTGCATCTTAAACCTCGAGGTGGAGTGCTCCCCTCCAGCCACCAAACCCAGGGCCCATCTGGTAGACATGTTAGCCGGCGACCCCAAGAGCCCAGCCTGTTTCTCCCCGTTGAGATAGAGCAGAAATGACTCCTGCAGATTGAACGCTCAGTTTTATGACACAGCAATGATGTCATGACTGTGTGTGTTTTTTCTGTTTCTCTTCTTTCTCTGCCTTTTTTTTTTTTATTTATTTCTCCTTCCTTCCTCCTCCCCCCCTCCTTCCTGTGCTTCTCGAACCTTCCCTGAGATCCAGTAGCTTAAAAGAGGGACTTATGCAGGAAAATGGCTGGCATTTTTCAGCCAAGCAATTTGGAACCTTTCCTGTCACCTCCCTATAATCAGTCAATAATGCCCCTATAGGTTTCATTAAGTGCTAAACAACTACATCCATTTCCAATCTGAAAACTATAGAATCCTCCTTGATTCTGCTCTTCTCTCCCCATCTCTGTCCAATCATAATGTGCTCATAGTCCTTGTTCCCAGTTTTGCTACCTACTACTGCAGCCGACCCCAAACATCCCTAGCCACACTCCTGTTTCCAGAATTTTCCAGGAACGTTCTCCCATCTCTTCTGTTGTTTGCGTTGTATAAAAATTACCAGAGCGCCCAACATGGAATATAAAGAACAGGAAAGAACCCCTGCTCCCCCACCCCACTACCCCATCACACAAAGCCACTTGACTAGGACATGATTTATAGAAAGAAGAGAACTTCAATATTGACAAGTTTTTATTAATATTATAAGGGAGATAAAATATAAATGTAACCATGTAATAAGAATCAGAGATTCTTTTTTAAAGGAAGGAAGAAATTTTTAATAGAAGAGAAGTTTATGAACATAATAGGCCCAATGCGAGTAATTCAAATTCCAAAGGAGAGGAGTTCCAGAAAGAATGGAGACATCGAGAGGAACAATAAGTACATCAATAAAATTATTTTTTAAAAAGTTTCCAAAATGGAAAGACCAGATTAAACAGTTTACCGAGTACCCAGTAAAAGAAACAAAAATAAAGCCACATGAAGGCAAATCACTGTGAAATTTCAATAAAGAAAAAAGATCCTGCCCTAACCAGTTTGGCTCAGTGGGTAGAATGTTGGCCTTCAGACTGAAGGTTCCCAGATTCAAACCCGGTCAACTGCATGTACCTTGATTGTGGGCACATCCCCAGTAGGGAGTATGCAGGAGGCAGCTGACTGATGTTGCTCCTTTACCAATGTTTCAACTCTCTATCCATCTCCCTTTCTCTCTGTAAAAAATTAATATAATACATTAAAAAAATATCCCAAAAGTTTCCAAAAATGGAGGAAAAAATAGGTCTATACAATGGACCAGGATCAGAAAGAATTTGGTCTTCTCGGCAACCCAGAAGGTCAAAAGCAATAAAGCAATGCCTTCAGAATTCTAAAGGAAAATGATTTCCAATCTAGATATTTAGACCCTGATATACAATCAAATAGGAGTGCAAAATAAAGACTATTAGGTTGACAATGTATCAATATTTCTGATTTTTTCTTGCTTCAGATTATATGTATTCAGTAGTTTATATGCACATTAAAAAATGGTAACTAGGAGAAGACAGGAGACCTGCACAGTAGGAGACCCAAAGGGGAGAAAAACAGCAGACATGTTCAGAAGGGCTATGCAGGGAGATTCCAGGATGGAGCTGTGTCCCAGGCACACCATGACCACCAGTCTGGTTTGAGCATCTCAGGAAGCTTTGGAAGAAATTCTGGAAGATGAAACTGAGTGGCTCTCAAATGGCTGTGAATGTCTGAAGAGAAAATTCAGACCAATGATGAAGCATTTGGGGTTAAATTGGTGATAAGTACGCCTAAAATAAGTATACCCTGTTTGATATGATATGGGATTTGTATACTCCCCAATACATCCATGGGCTTACACAATTCTGACTGGGAGAAATGATATATCTGAGGACTGATACACCCCAGCAGGAAGACAGTTTTCTGAGCTTCTGAATCTAGAAGCTGCCTTAGATATCTGGATTTGGGAGCTTGATATTTGACAGATAAGTTGTTGCCATCTGACAAAAACCACCCGTCCAATTAGCAGTGATGGAGAACATCACATCTCCCGAGATGGACCTTGAGGATGAGTGAACCTGGCCTTGATCACTCCCCACCTCTGTGGATAAGCTGGGAGTGCTGGTCCTCAGATTGTTCACCAGAACGATTACAATCACTTCAAAAGATGATTTTGGCTGCAAGAGTCACAAGACTGAAGAGTAATCAGCCCCTGAGCTCTTTTAATAGTAAATTGTTTGCTTGCATTTCAGCTGAGAGTGGTTGGGTTGGCCTCGTTTTAAACTTAGCAAGCCTCTCAGACTAGTTTTCCAATGCTTTTGATCTCCAGTAATCAAAGTATGTTTAGCTGAGCACTCTCCCCTTAATTTCTAAAACCCACACATACTTTATAGGAAATGTTACTCACATTGTTTTGATTCATTTACATGTTAAATCATCAAAATATTCTTTGGGAAGGGTGTTTTGATGTCCAAGAAGCCTTTTCAAGCATTTTTATAAGCTGTTTTTCTTCAAAACAGGAAGCTTCCTTTTGCCAAGAATAAACAAACTAAAAGCTCAAGAGGCAGGAGGTTGCTTGAAAACTCCAAGCCCACGAGGTTGAGTGGGTTCTAAACTTGGCACTGCACCTTCCCCCATCCTTTTGTTTCATGTGGTTCCGTGTCTTCCTCCCCAAACCAGGCCCCTACAGCCAGGCTGGTGGGGGGAGAGCAAAGAACAAACAGGAAGAGAAAATAAACATCCATTGGAGATCACATTTTTAAAATTTATTGAATGTATTGGAGGTGGCATCGGTTAATAAGATTATATAAATTTCAAGTGTACAACTCTACAACACATCATCTGTATATAGCATTGGGTATTCACCACCCAAAAATCAAGTCTCCTTCTATCACCATGTACTTGACCCCCCGAAGGTAGAAGAGGGTAAATAGGGGTAACAGATAAGCCATGCTTTATTCCCCAGGCTTTGTTCAGAGAAACCATTGACATTATGCACTGGGAAGCCGAGGCACTGAAAGGTGAATTTTTCTCAAGGTCACAGTGCAAATTCGGATCCAAGCCAAGCAACCAAGATATCACTCTTCTTGCTTGCTGCCTTATGCCCTCGCCCACAGCCCTGAGCCCTTCCCATCACAAACAGGACACACAATTCACGCCCTCCACACAAAAGATGAGCTGGTTCTAAATCCCAGATCAGCTATAAATCACCCAACCTCACTGCTTCCAAAAGCCAGAAAGCACCTCATCATGAGTTGTCAACTCTGCCAGAGAGAAGGGCCCTGCCCAGTTCTCATTCTGCTCAGGTCCCAGCAAAGTGTGAGATGGTGTGTGTGGGACATGGCGTTGTGGGTGGGCAGCGCGGAGCAACTGGGCTCCCACCCACAGGAGAAACATTGTTGGCCGCGGTCAGAATCTTTCCCAAGGACTGGCAGATTCCTTTGCCTGGTGCTTTGGTTCCCAGAGGTAGGCATCTCTGAAATTTAGGTCCATTTCCAAGTATTCTGAACACGATGCTCAAGCCCTCCCTGGCCTGCCTTTCCGAGGCAGCGGGTGCCAGAAACCTATCTGCATATTTTCCCTTTTATATCCCAATTCCAAACTTAGTTTTCTTTTTTACATTTGGCCCCAGAATCCTAGGGAAATGGGGGAAGGCAGGATCCAACAAAAAGGCTATTCAGCCCAAGTGAATCAACATTAAAAAAAAATGAATAATCATTTTGGTAAGCTTTTAGATTCGCATTGCATTGCATTGCTAAGCAATATGAACATGGAGCCAGCTTAAAAAAAAAAAAAGGCTATTTTTCTCATCCCACCCTGCACTACAAATCACATCAGTACTAAATGCTTATTTTCAAAACCATGAGACACATAGTTCATCTCTCCTCTCAAGCTGCCTCTGAGCCAGTCAAAAATTCCACCACACTTAAAATGATCAAATATGCACATTGCATTTTCATTAGAAATGTATGGGGCCTGGGTAGGCCCAGGTCAATTGCCAGAGCATGTTGTCCACCTGTCACCACTAGAAAGAAACTCAACCCACCACCCAGTGCTAAAATTATTGGGTTATTTATACCCCACCAAGCAAGATGACAGGATGTAAATACTCTTTGCACTTTGTTGCCTTTTGCTAACAGACAAATTCTCCTGCCTCTAAATCTGTGGTCGGCAAACTGCAGATCTCGAGCCACATGTGGCTCTTTGGCCCCTTGAGTGTGGCTCTTCCACAAAATACAATGGCCTGGGTGAGTCTATTTTGAAGAAGTGGTGTTAGAAGAAGTTTACATTGAAAAAATGTGGCTCTCCAAAGAAATTTCAATCTTTGTACTGTTGATGTTTGGCTCTGTTGACTCATGAGTTTGCCGACCACTGCTCTAAATGGGTAAAAGGACTTAGGACAAAACAGAATGCTACACATGTGTCAAGACAAGACTGAAGAGTTCTCTCAAAGCTATTAAAACGCCTCTAAACAGGACAAAGATTTGTATTCCCTTCATCTCCTCTTCCTCCCTTTGAAAGAGGCATCAGCTTCTACCTTAAGGTTGGAGCGCTATTGGAAAAATAATAATTGACCAGTTCTCCAGGCACATGTGGAGGAAGAGTTGCCATCCAGGGAGTTGGGGCTAATAAACTTCACGATGGCAGAGTAGATACAGACAGAGGCCATGTACAGTAAGTGGAAACCATGCCCCAGGGAGAGCTGTAACCTGCTGTATGGGAGGGGCCCAGAGGGAATGCTGTCATGGAAAGTCATCAGGACCCAAACCATCATAGGAACAAGCAAAATAGTGCAGGGAACCTAATCACAAAGCTGCTAATGTGGACCAAAACTTGATCATCATAAAGGTTCCTACCCGCTTCTACGTGACCCTCAGACTCCCTCTCTAAGGGGGAATCTGAAGTAGGGTTTCATGGAACAGTCCAAGCTGGCTCACTCAGTCAGTGTCTGAAAGTCCCTCACTGGTCTTCTCACACCTCAGTCCTACCCATGTTGTCTGTCCCAGCCTGAAGGACACCTTCTCTGGACTATTCCATTCAATTGCCACTTATCACATGACCTTTCGTGACATTGCCTGTCATTTGACTCCAAACTGTGCCATATGGAATGGGGATGGGAGAATCCATTTCCCATGATCATCTCCAGGAAGCCCCTGCATCAGTCCTATCACTGTCAGTACGGTTACGCCACCCACCCCTTTCTTTTAATTATATGAAAGTGTCTTTTTCTTAAAAAATTTATCTTTATTATTGAAAATATTACAGATGTTCCTATTTTCCCCCAATGACCCGCTTCTGCCCCTTTCCCAGGCCTTCACCACACTGTTCTGTGTCTATGGGTTACGTATACATGCATTTAAATTCTTTGGTGAATCTCCCTCCCTCCCCCTGCCCCCTCTCTCTGAGATTCATCAGTCTCTTCCATGCTTCCATGTCTCTGGATATATTTTATTCTTCAGTTTATTTTGTTCACTAAATTCCACCCCTTTGAAAAAGAGGTGGCCTCAGCCAGCGTGGCTTAGTGGTTGAGCATTGACCTATGAACCAGGAGGTCACAGTTTGATTCCTGGTCAGGGTACATGCCCAGATTGTGGACTCAATCCCCAGTGTGGGCTTTGCAGGAGGCAGCTGATCCGTGATTCTCTCTCATCATTGATGCTTTTCTCTCTCTCCCTCTCCCTTCATCTCTGAAATCAATAAAAACATTACAAAAAAAAAAAGAGGTGGTGTTGGAGTATCATTATCCATGAACATGCTGTTACAGGCATTGCATGATTTTCTCTGCCTGTGAACAATTTTCTTTTTCTCTTTACTTTCCTACATTCCCACATTGTTGGTATGCTTATACTGAGGAACAGGAAGTAGAGTTGGGCTTATTATTATTATCATTTTAAAGTAAATATAACTTCTGTTGGAACTTGACTGAAAGTCACTTCGAAACTCAATAGAATTGCATATTTTCATTTCATTAGAAAAAGAATCCATGAGAATCTGTTCGACATGGAGAATTTTTTACCTCCATGTAAGGGGCCACATAGCATGAACATTTCACTTGTAGGTTTTATTTGGGAACTAGAGAATCATTCTTATGCAAGAACCAATACCATCTTCTTGAACTACTCTGCCTGATTATCCTTTTATTCAAATAACCTATGTGACTGACTATACTGGCTTGAATTTATTTTTGCTCTTTGTTGACCAGTTATTTCAATAAACGGCCTGAAATTTGTTAGTTTTCTAGTGCTGTGTAAAGAAAAACAATGTGAAGCCTTTTGGCACCTACTACACTGGAGGAGTGAATCACCCCCTTAGTCATAAACACAAGGATGTTTATTGAGACAGTGAGGAAATAAAAGAGCTTAAAGGGAGAAAATGAGAAAAAAACAAACCCCTTAAAATTGTTAACTTTATCCAACTCGAAATAGCAAAATAAGCAAACCATATTTTTAAATGAAAATATACCCAAGTCATTGCATCTCAAGTTCTAAACATAGTATAGGGGGAGAAATGGGGATGGAAGGAGACTTGACTTGGGATGGTGAACACACACTACAGTGTACAGATGATGTGTGTGGAATTTTACACCTGAAACCTGTGTAATTTTGTTGACCTGTGTCACCCCCAATAAATTCAATGAAAAGGGAAAAAACAAGAAAATAAAAATAAAGTTTTGCACATAGAAAAACCAAGGACAAAACTTTCATGCATCCTAAGGTCAGTTTTTGAGATGGTTAAATACATGAGTCATTGGGAAGGAAAGGGATGAATGAGATACCAATGTCTGGGTTCCCTTGTAACAATGCATGTCTTTCTTCCATGACTGTGGTTCCCATGGACCCTCCAATCAGAGCTGATCTCAGACATGGATTTTCGTAAAATGAAATGCTCAGAGTTATTTAAATGTATCATCTCTTCTCTTCAGTTTCTTTAAAACAGTTCAGTAGAATCACCTGTATTTGTGTTACTAAATCATATGCACATGTTTTATTTCTTGCATTACTTGACCACTTAGTATTTGACACGGTGGTTGACATGGCTGAGTATACCCTCCATTCTGCAAATACTTCTTCCCTAGTTTCTATCTTCTGTGACTTCCTTCTCTTTCCTTTCTCCTGCTCTGGCTGCCCTTGAATGGCCTTGATTAGAACTTTCAACATTGGTGTTCCTCAAGGCCAAATCCCGGGTCCTCTGTTCTTCTGAGTCTCTACTGTGCCCCCTGAATGAGCCCATGACTTTGATGATCATGAGTGCTCTCACATTTACAGATTTCCCTTAGATTACACAACTGAGTCCTCAGCTGGTTCACACCACTGTAACCAATACCATAAACTAGAGTCCTACCACTAAGTCAGGCTTTTTCACTCATTCATTTAATAAATGTTTATGAAGTGGCACCAGTGAGGCTCTAGGGATAAAGTGATGAGCAAAATGATGCCTTTGTCCTCATAGAGCATGCAGTCCAAATATTGAAACCAAAAAGTCAAGAAATAAATGCTTTGATACAGTCAGAGAAGTGGAGAACAACATTGGGGTGAGTGTAGGGAGTGTATGTCTGTTTTCCTGGTATACATATTGATAGCACCTCAGTTCATTCTTACAAATATCCTCATTTGAACAAGAAATTATATGACCACCATAACAGTGGCTGGGGGAAAGGGTGACTATTTTAACTGAGACACAGAGGAGGAGTACACTGGAGAGTTCGAAGAATAGTGATGAGGCAGTCAGAGTGGCTGAGGTCAGTGAAGGTCAGTATTGAAAGATAAAGTGGCAGTGGCCATATGGATCCAGATCCCATATACATTCACTCAGAGTGAGGTGGCAGCCACTGGAGGGTTTTAAGGAGGAAGGAAGTGGTATAGACTGAGTTGAGTTTTAACAGGCTCACTGTGGCTCCTGGGCTGAGAATGAATGCAGGAAGACAAGGTCAAGGGCAGAGGCAAGGAAGCCTCTTAGAAGACTACTGGAATAATTCAGAAAAGAGATAAGAGGGGGCTATTGTAATAATTCAGATCTGACTCACTATTTGGAATTGGCAAAATCTTGTCCAATCCTGAAGGTAGAACTAGAAGATAATCTGATTGGATATGGCTGTGGTCGGCAAACTGCGGCTCTCAAGCCACATGCGGCTCTTTGGCCCCTTGAGTGAGGCTCTTCCACAAAATATCACAGCCTGGGGGAGTCTATTTTGAAGAAGTGGTGTTAGAAGAAGTTTAAGTTTAAAAAATTTGGCTCTCCAAAGAAATTTCAATCGTTGTCCTATTGATATTTGGCTCTGTTGACTAATGAGTTTGCCGACCACTGTGATATGGGATGGGTGCTAAAGAGGAGAGTCAAAATTTTTCCAAGATGTTTTCCCAAAAGAAAGACTGATAGATAACAAGCTGGTAAGGAAAAGAAGAGTAACTGATGGGTTATTTATTTTCCAATGTCCAGTGCTGTCAGAAGACCAATCCTGGTTATTCATGGCCCCAGAATACACCAAGTCTCTCCCATCTTTTTTTCCCCTCTTCCCTTCACCCATCCCTCAAGATTTAGTATCTCCATCTACTGGGAGAATATGGGAAAGAGAAAAATCTATTCTCCTCCTTGTTCCTCCAATATTTCCTGTGTCTCCTCACATATTTCCCATATATCTCCCCACAAATCACCTAAAATCTTCTAAGAGCTTAAAGCTTTGGGGTGGGAGTGGAGGATCTAGAAAGACTTTTAGGCACTATGGCTAGCACTCTGCCTGTTACTTCTCTTGAGGAAATGACATATATCACTCAAAACATTCTCCAGTCACATTGATATTACTTAGCATTCATTAGAAGCAGATTGTATTCCATACTTGTGCATTATTTCACTTAATTATCTCTATAAATCCTTGACTGAATTTTAGTAGTGGCACTTACTGCCCTGTGTCCCTGTGCCCTGTATGCTCTTTCCCATTCTAAGAGTATTGTTCAAGTGTTTTAGATACCTCTTATATACACTCAGCTTCATTCGCCTCTTTGTTTGGTCTACTATTATCACACCATACTCTCAGTAGGATTTTATCAACAGCATCTAGTTGCAATCTGACACCACCTCACCTCTTCTCTTACCCTGTGGACAACGTAGGTTGTATTTGATGCCTATGTATTCACAATTCAGAATGCAAAAGTGAGGAGTTCCAAAGGGTCAACTTTTGACTGCTGGGAGACAAGAGCTAATGAAAAAAAACTTTTTCTTCTGTCATACTCCATCCCTCCATCTCAACTGGGTACACCTACCAGACACTTTATATGGCTTCCCAAAGGACAGCCCTGTATGATACAATGAATATATGTACTTAGCTGCAGCCAACTCAATACATTAACCTTATGTGGGCTCTCCCTCCTTACCTAATTCACTCCCTTTGCCTTGCAGTCCTGTTCCCATGATTCACAATCTTGATAAAGTCATAGCATGCATGCTTTGGCTTCAGGTTCCCTTTCTGGGAGAAGACAGGATGCCTGACACTTCCATTTACAGACGAGAGTAGAGAACTGGATAAATGAAATAAAACTTCCATTTGGGCTCAGCCGGTGTGACTCAATGGTTGAACATCAACCTAGGAACCAGGAGGTCACGCTGGTTTTGATTCCCAGTCAGGGCACACACCCAGGTTTCAGGCTCAATCCCCGGTAGGGGGTGTATAGGAGGCAGTCAATCAGTGATTCTCTCTCACCATTGATGTTTCTATCTCTCTCTCCCTCTCCCTTCCTTTCTGAAATCAATAAAAATATATTTTTAAAAAACTTCCATTTGGCAAAAAAGGCAATGTGAAACACGCAGAAATCGCTGGTACGTGGCACATATCAGAACCCGCTGGCATGAAGAACAAGGACAACCTGTCCTGGCCGTGAAAGGTGTTCCTGGGTCGGCTAATGAGAACACCCGCCCCTGGTTCTAACCTATGAATGGGTTTCCCTTGTCTGTTGTCTTCCATGGAGATAGACTTTGGAAAGGATGCAATTTCTGGGGCCTGACCACTTGAGCAGCCCACTTCCTGTTGATGTGATTCCTGGATCCTTGGGATTATCTTAGGATTTGAGAAATACTGGCTCTTTTGGCCAGTCGGAGGGTTTTCTTGGCAGTACAGCTCACTTAAAAATTTAGTAGGCTGCCGGTCTATTTTCTTTGGGTCTATGTGCTTGTGATCAATTCCACGGCTAGGGTCAAAGCCAACTACGTTGTTAGTTCATGGCCATCTGAATCTAGGCCATTTTATCTCCTAGAAACATATCTCTGTGCTCTTTCCGTCTCACAGTTTCTTGTTTAACAGCCACAACCATATTCTTGGCCTATCACTCGAGGCAACTTGAAAAATTGCCTTTACGGATGGAGGCCCTAATTATATATTCCTCGTATTTCGGCAACTCCACATCTGTGTCTTCAGAGCGTGACTGTTCCCTTTGTCTGGCAAAGAATGCTTAGCAGGAGGAACTGGGAGGAAACTTGGTCTCACTCATTTCCTCCTCAATTCCCCCAGCTGTCTGCCTCTGTTGTCACCAACCTTCACATGAGATGGAGATTGTCCCAGCAAGAGTTCAAATCAGATTGGTGGATTCCCTGGCAGCATGTCTCCTTAAACTCTTCTTTTGCTCTTACCTTTTGTAACTAATTCATAAGGCAATTTGTCTGCTCAGCTTTAAAAATATATCTCAAATTGGAAAATATCCTTTTCAACACCAGCCCTTAGCTGATCCAATTATTCTACTGCCATCTTCTCTGTAGAGAGCATAATAGTCTCCTGACATGACTTGTCTTACAACGCCCATGGGTTCTGGCCCATATGCTTTCTTTCTATCTTTTCTAAGTCACTATGATGCGTCACATAGATTGTTATTACTTGAAATACCAGCCGTGCCTCCTTGAGACCTATATACCAGCTGAAATCTCTTCCCAGGAACAACCCTCCCCCCCATTTCCTGATCATCTTATCTGTAATAACAGTCATAATTCCGACCCCCTTACCTACTTTCCTCTTCTCTACTACCTTGTCACTACCTAAATATCTTTTTGGTAACTCTTTCTGATAACTCTTTCTGATGAATTAGAATACAACTTCCATGTGGACAGGGGCCTGTTGGCCCCATGTTTTCCGATGAGCACAGTCCTTAGAAGAGTAGACACTCAATAAATACTCTTCCGGGCACGCCACCTTCCACCCAGGCTTGTCTGTCTCATGCAGGGTCTTTCTGCAGCTGGAAGAGTCTATCAAGTTTCTTGATGCTACAGCATCAGCAAGTCAGGGTAACAACACATAACTGCTCATTTTTGAGATCCTCCCAACTTATCTGAGCTGCCCCCATAACTGCATGTTCTCCCTTCATATACCAGATCACCCCAGTTGCCTGATAAAACCTTTGGTTGTTGCCCTTGAAACAGGAAAACTCTGCAGCTTGAACTTTCACATTTTCCCAGGGTGGTTTGCACATGTGTACGGATCCCATAGGGTTCAATTTAAATGATGAGCTCAGAATCACTGTGGCTGTCCTTTCCCTAGTCTTGACCCCATACCATGTTCAAGACCAACCACAACTAGCTATTTCTTTAAACTGGGAAGACCTAACCTTTAATTTGGACAGAAGTAGCCAGCTATGAAGAATTCTTCTCTGCCACTTTTTGTGCCTATGTGATCCTGTCCATTTTCCTCTGGATTTGCTGGTATTTGTGATTTTGGAAGACCAAACAAGAATTATCATCTCTGGGGAAGAGTCTGTATTCTTCTACTTCAAATAGTTTCAACAAAATGACGAAATGCAAAGGCAAACAACCCCCATGGTTATAGGTCACTCAAATTACCATTCATTTTACTTACACAATTTAATTAACGAAATCATTAATATAGTTTATTCAAAATTACCCAATGAAAGAGACAATGGAAGAATGATATTTGACTAGTTAAAAGTGAAGTGAGTGTCCTTGGTGCAAAGTGATCTAGTTAGTGTGCCTATCAGAGGAGAGACGGTCTTTCTCAGTGGACAGGGGACAGGAAATGAGAGGAATGCCTGGAGCTCTCATGAGCAGGCAGATCCATATGCATGTGAGCTGCTCTCTTTTTCCTCCTTTCAATACAGTGACCATCACTCTTCCACCTGGGACACCTTGAAGAAAGAAATAGGATGCTACAAATAAGTGTACCTCAACCCTCATAAATTGGAGCTCTCCAAGGCAAACTAGGAAATATTGTGTCCTACCTCTTAGGCTCTGGTCCCACTTATCAAAACGTTGCTGCTGGTACATGGTAGCCTTCCTCCTACCTTGTTTCCCATGGAAAACCAGTCTCCTTCCTGGTGGCCAAGCTAATTTGGACCGCTGCTCAGCTTCCTGAAAGGAATAGGTTTATCTGGCCAATGTAGCTTTGGCCGTCTTAAACACATCTTTTAAGATCTAGTAAGGGCTATTTTAGCAAGTAACTTTCCATGTTATCACTTACCTATTTTACCCCAAAATCATAGGATGGGAGAACTCAGCACACAAAGATAGTGCACAGAGTTCCTGCATTCTTTCACATCAGCTCCTCCAGTTGGTTATTCAACAGAGAAGTATCAGTGGATGGATATTTCCTCCATGCATTTGTTCTTTGGAGTGTAATACTTTTTTTTTTTTTAAGAGAATCCAAAGAGGCAGATAATTAGTATCAGATGATGTGCAAAATATTTGACTGATTTTTATGAAGTTGATTGGTTGAATCAGTGGGCATTTAGTAAGACTTACTCTGAGTCAGGCACTCTGCCAGAACCTACAGAATCAAAACATATATAATGTCATAAATATGGTCATGTCAGGCTTATAAACCAGCAGTTAGGGTTCAGCATGACAGGGCTATGGCAATGGTGCGCACAGAATGCTGGGAGGGTCCTTGCGATCGGCAGAGGCTGGCAACATGTCAGGGGCACAGCATCTCTATCTGACGGATCTCTCAAGGACCCTAGAGTGGGTGGTACTTGAACTGATCCTTCAAAGAACAGAGGCAGCTAATGTGGCTGAGGAAGAAGGTCACTCCGGGGGAAAGAGTAGCATGCAGGGAAGAGTGAAAGAGGGAGACTGGGCGATACTGTTAGGAACCTAGGAAGAGTCATTGAGGGAAGTGCTCTAGGGAGGTAGTGGTGGATGGGGGTTGGAGGTATAGAATTAAAAAAAAAAAAAGCGGGGGGGGGGCAGGGGGGCGGGGGGGCAGGAGAAAAGGTTCCTGAGAAAGCAAATCCACAGAAAAGGTTAGACACTTCCTTTTGGCTCTGCTTCTAAATTCCTAAGGAAAAATAGGGTGGGACCAGACATGCAGATAGCATGATTATCTCCATTTTCCAGATGAGGGGACTGAGGAGGAGAGAAGCTGAGTCCATCCATTTTGCATTAACAAAAATGAACTTTGCCAAATATCCAGTTCATGTCATAAAAACTATTTTATTTGGAGAGCATACCACCTGTCTTGACGTTCTCTACCATAAGAAAACTCAATCACTGAAAAATAATCTTTCATTTACAATGTGTAGACACAGAATAAATAGACATATCACTCAAGTTTAAAATGCTTTAACCCCACCACCCCCCTCCCCCTCAACTCAAACATTTTCAGCATGTCCTGCAAAAAATGGACCCTGAGATTTTAATTGTTGACTCGAAGACGGAGGGTATTTCATATCTGCAGCAATTGAAAGAATGCTATTCATCTTAACCACAAGAGGCTGCAGAGAGAGCTAACTGTTGCATCCGCATTCCTGGAGATGTCTGATAGCAAGAGAGGCTGTTCCTTTGCTCAGTGGCAGCAGGGTCTGTAGGTCCCTGTGGGTCCCCTCGGGATGCCTGTAGGCAGGGAAGGGTTGGACAGGGGGCAGCGCCAGAGCTTCTGGACTCATCCAGGATTTTAGGAAAGAGGAACTCGGTGCCCACAGGGAATGAGATCAGCTGCTTTTAGGACAACCTGGTTGTTAGGAACTCCCACGTTAGACATCAGTGGACATGTAAGAGAAAGGACATGTGGTTCCTATGTTGTCTCTGAAATACTGGCTCCAAGGGAACCGTTGGAGACATATTTTCCCAAAGGCCTTCCAAGGAAAGGACTCGTGCTTGTTTTCCACAAGCTTGGTTAGTTTTTGGACACTGTCATTGCCAAGTAATGTTACCTTCCCTCTGAACGGGAAGTTCTTCTAAGGCGCCATGTTTTATGTGTCCCTCAGACACGAAAAAGGTCTCCTTTGCGAGAGTTGTCTTTTCTCGTTCAGACCCTTAGAGAAAAAAAATACTTTAGTGAGTTATTTTTCTGCCTTTAAAGACCTCTAGGTTTCTAGGAAGCATTTCTTGGGATATAAGCCATATATCCTGGGGTCTTTGTTTCACACTCTAGTAAATATCAAATGATTGACCGAATTGCAAGATATTCTTCTTCAAGTCACAAAAAAGAAAGGCCTGTACTTTTAGGAACCAACAGACCTTCTGTACCTCACTAAGAGCTCTCCCCTTCCCTCATAACCTGGACTATCAACCAGAATGAGTCTAGAATATTGAGATAATTTTTAAAACTCCCAATTTCAAAAACTGCATTTCCTGTTGTCAATATTCATATATATTGAGTATGAATAATATTTTTTCAATATATACATTTTTTTCAGTCAAGACTGTCAATGGAGTGTAATTCATCCCCACGCATCTAGCTTATGAATAGAACTAAATAAAATCTTTAAAAGTTATCAATACAATTTCTATTAATTAACCAGCAGAACAGTGACAATGGCTATATTAACACATCGTGAACTGCTCTGTCAAAATACTTTTTACAATTCAGGAAGCACTTGCTATGATATTAGTATCCCTTAAAGGTGCTGTTGTTATTATATAAAAGATGTGTTACAGGACATACATTTGAAAGTAATTCAAATCATCTTTTATTCATCTGAAGAATCCAGCTGTTCACACTAATTGAAAGATCAAATCCATATTCCCGAAGTGATATTTATAGCTAACAACTGGAACGGAATATGGCCACTGACATGTTTAGGTTTAGAACTATATTTGTACGTTGATTCTCCTCCAATGGGCAGCTTCCGAGTCCTTCTTTCTTATGGCTTCGACACTCACTCTCTCTCGAATCTCCATGTGCACAAACCAAATGTTATGCAGGAAAATACCATTAGCCTTGGTTCGGGATTCTGAGTGCCAAGTCAAAAACTCTGCAAAGACTTTCTCTAAACACCACATGTGCGCGACGCCATCTTTCATCAAGGACTCGCTCGCCATAAACATATAATTACTTGCAGGTTATCAGCTGTCCTCTTGGTGCAGGGCTGCCCCGAGAGCATGGGCACTGGCTGGTGGCTTCTGAATTATCTGCTCCCTGTTTCCTCTGCCCGCCCGGGAGCATCCTGTGGAATACACACAAACAAAGCCCCTGGCTTCCCAGCGAGGCTGTCAACTCACCCTCTCCTCAGACGTCACAAACTGGCCACCCCAGTGGGAATCTGGCCCCCAGATGGTTTTGGTTTAGCAAGTATAGCATTTGAACTTGCTCAGCTATAGCTGTACATTTTATAACCTGACTACTTGGGAAAATCAACTGGGAAGGTTTTCATAAATATTCATGCCTGAGCCCTGTATACCCGGATATTCTCATTTCATTGGTCTCAGAGAGGACCTGGGCACCTGAATGGTTTTTAAGTTTTCCAAATGATTTGAATGCCAACCCCAGTTGAGAACCACTGCGGTCTCTCTTTGGGGTCTACCAGCATTATCACAGGGCTTCAGCTTAAGCAACAAGACAAAACTAGAAAATGGGAGGATGGAGAAAAGAGCAGGAGCCATCCTGGCCCAGACTGATGATGAGTGAATGGTCCAGATTGGGCCATATGGAAGAGCTAAGAGGCAGAGCCTGGATCTTGCTCAGATCAGGTACTCAGAGGCAACATTTAAAAGGTGAGAACAGGCAACAAATCTAGAATTTTTCCGAGTCCAGCTCATAGTGCCAAGGCAAATATGGCCAGATCTCGACCCATGGAGGCAGCTCCAAGAGAGAATGATCCCATGGCCAAGTGAAACAGAGTAGGATTGTGTATTGAAGGTGACCCGAAGGACAGAAAGCCAGAATTAGGGAAGCAGAGAAAGGCAAGGTCTTAAATGGTAAGAAAAGTCCCCAACTTTTGGGGGTTGGGGGTTGATGGAAGAAGTGATTCAGGGCTGATGTGTGAATGATGAGAGTTTGTCAGTGTCCTTCATGGTCCCAGTCCTTGTGCGTGTTCTAGGCATGGCTTTGCAGGTTAACACTGGATGTCATTCATGGAAACCATGTTGACTCAGAACCAAGGCAACAAACCCGGCGCAGTGGTGCAGTATCAGCAGCAACAAAGACAAACAGACAGCTGTTTCTATCAGAGGCCTTGGTCTCCCTAAGTGCTGCCAATGAGACTCATGTGTCGAGTGCCAGGAGTGGCATTTCATCAGGACAACGTGGCAGAAGTGACAGGTGTTTGCGTTAGTGGATAATGTAGTCTCAGACAGCTATATGGTGAGTAAGAAGGACAGTCATTCCATTGGAATCACTGTACCCAAGTGTAGACCTTCGCAACACCATGAAGATCTGTCTATGAAGGAGAAAAGGGGACCTGGTTGATTAGCTATATTTATTATGTCACTGTGGTATCTATTGAGGCTTAATGAGTTACCCCAAAACTTTGAAACTTAAAATAACATGTGTTATGTCACAGAGTGTCTAGGATTAGGATCAGGGAACAGCTTAGCCAGGTAGTTCCAGTTCACAGCATCTCATAAGATTGCCCTCCAAGGTGTTAGCCAAGGCTACAGTCATCTGAAGACATGTCAGGGCGCAAGGATCTGCTTCCAAGTCACTGTGTTGGAGAAGGTCTTAGTGCTCATCATGTGGGCCTCTCCAGAGGGTTGCTTCCAGCACGGCAGATGGCTTTTCCTAGGGAGAGAGACAGACAGACAGACTGACAGAGTGACAGACAGATAGACAGGCATAGAAAGAGCATGACAAAGACAAAACTTTTACGACCTAACCTCAGAAATGGCATATCACCACCGCTGCCGTATTTGTCACAGGCTAACCCCTGGCCTCCTGTGGGGGCACATGGCTAGAAATACAAAGAGGTAGGAACCATTGGGCGCCATCTTGGAGAGTGGCTACTATAATATCATGGCTGTTGCTGTCGTCTTTATTCACAGTTTATTTGGTCTCTCCAGAACCTCCCCATTCTATAAATGAAGATGCTGGGATTTTGAGGGATTTAGTGCTTTAAATGAGGTCACAGTGCTAGCAAGTTTTTCTCAGTGGCTGGAGTTTTCCTAGTCATAGTGACTGGGAACTCACTGACCAGCCATAAATCTTCTTTTATTACTCAGTGGCAGTTCTTCAAAAGGCAGTAGAATAAAACATGGACTGAGAGGTTTTTCTCAATTTGTTTGGACCTGGCCAGCATACCTGGGTTCAGCCCAGTTCCTTAAAAGGAACTTTCCTTGGGCAATAAGGGATCAGCTTGACTAAATCTTTTGTTTATGTTCAATTCTCCTACATAAGTCAAAGCCATGCTCTTGTCTCCACTGATTCCCAGAATAAGGCCCCAAGGTTTAAAATCTCATTTAGTCTCCTGTGTATCTAAATGAAGCTTAGAAACTAGGCTTAACTATAATAGTTAAGCTCTGAGCAAACTAATATATGCATGTATAGGTCAACAAAATAAGAAACATAACCTCAGGACAAGGACATTTAGGAGCAGTATTTAGGAAATTGATGAGACTTGGATAGAGGAAAAAAGGCAAAGTTTAAAAAGTAGAATATCAAAGAAGGCATATATAAGGATGCTAAGGATTCCATGTCTGTGCTCTACCCAAATTATTATGCTTAAATCCTAACCTCCAATTACTTAACTAATTAATTAATGGTAATTAAGTCATGAGGATGTAGCCCTCATGGATGGGATTAGTACCCTCATAAGAAGAGACAGTCATTCCAATGGACTGACTCTCTCTCTCTCTCTCAGAAGGTGGGTTGTCCACAAACCAGGAAGCCCCCAGAACTGTGAGAAAAGCATGTGTTTCCTTTAAGTTAGGCAGCTCATGGTATTCTGTTAAGGCAGCCACAACTCAGACAAATGGCAATGCTGATGCAACCAATCCTTTCAGGTGACACATGCCATTAACCAATCACCTTCCCTACAATTACAGAGAGCCAGAGAAGACAAACCTTTAAATCAACCCCACAGAAAGCAAACTATTGCTCACAGCCCAAAATACTCTCAGGAAAAAAAAAAATTTCGAATGGAAATTTTAAGAACCCCAAAACAGCTTTAAATAAGCTCTGATAGTTTTCCTTAGCTTGTATGTTAGTGATTCATGGGGGCAGATGTCTTCTTTAAATCCATTTTTCGCTGGTTCTCTTACCAGATGAAGAGAGAGACAAACAGGCAGAGACAGAGAGACACAGAGAGAGAAGAGAAAGAAAGACGAAGCAAGCCAGAAGGCAGGCAATCAGACCTTCCACTCGGAAGGCGTCATGTGAACAAATGAATCAGGCAGGTTTGGGGGAAGGGAAGGGTGCAGGGATTTATGGCCAGGGCTCTCCTCACCTAGGCAACAGTTGGTAGGCAGCATTTGGGGCAGTGGCTAGAGCTGTTCCAGGGCTTGGCTGGGACAGTATCTGCTGAATAACTAGGCCGGTCCCTGAGCCAACATCCACAGCGCGGCTGCTGTTGCTGCTGCTGAAGAAGGCTTAAAGCTCATTTTTTGCTGAGTCAAATCTCTCTTCGGGGATTTAGAAAACAAATGAGGCTCTGAAAAGTGGAAGTTCTTCTGGATGATTCTTCAGGGAACAATGCAGTGGGTCTCTATGTTATTTTTGTTCTAAGATAATGAATACAGTCAAAGGTGGAGACCCCCGCCTTCCTGTTAGATTTATGACTGATTTCACCCCGGAAGAAACTTCCCTAATTTTAGAGAAACACAATAGCATGGAAGAAATGGGGAGAAAAAAAAAAACTTGAGGGAAAGAATAGTCCAAGGAGGAAAAAATGCATATAGAATGTATTTCGATTTGAAAGACAAATGCATACGATTTTCCATGCCAGCTGGTCTGCTGTGTATAAATAGGAGGAGTTCAAGGTAAACTACCAAGAAAATGACTCATCTGGGCAAGAATAAGGAAAGAGATCAAGTGTTCCCGAGTTATTAGTAACTTGAAATTACACCCTTATTCGGAGAAGCTTCAAAGAGGCATTCTCCAGGCTTTGACCTCTGGTGAATGCATGACCCGGCAATGACTTTGGGGAACCAGAGCCAGGGGAGTCCAGGGAATGTTGAATATGTCTAGCCCACATACATTTTTTCCATTATGTTCGTATGTCAAAAATACCTTAGGCATTTCATAAAGTGCTTCAACCCAACTATAGATATTTGAGAAAGTCATTCTACTATTTGGGATTCATCACTACCTTATCTATGTGTGTTTCTTAAGTACCTACTATGTACAAGGCACCTTATCATGCTGTCAGTGGGCATTCAGAGAGGAATTAGTGATGGTTGGTATCTTCCAGATACTTGTAGCCTAAAAAAAAAGAAAAGGAAAAGGAGAAAGTGGAGGACAGAGAGAAACAATTTGGGATGTCAAAGCTCAGTACTTACCATGATGCAACTGCATTTTAACTAACGCATTTTAAACTTCACTGAGTTCAAGATCAGACTAACGTCAAGGCCCCAGTGGAGACATTGGATCAAACTTGCTCATAGGCACATAATTAGCATCTGTTTACAATGTACTCCATTTAAGGAAGACCTGTTATTTTTTTCTCCTAATCATTAATTCTTATTTGTGTGATATATTCTATCAAGTCATGAGGCTTTTACAACCTGGTGTTTTTATTTTAATATATGTTTCTGATGGTGGTATCTCTTTTCTGAATATGTCGCCAATGGCTAGACATTTGCTACTAAGAATTAACTGGTACTTCAGGATTTGGGCTTACTTGTAGCAAATACTGCCTCAGGCTTTTATTTCTCCATGAATTTAGCTTCCTTGATGGCTTCTGATCCCTCCTCTCTTCTAGTTATTTATTGTTCCTATGGGCCTCTTGGTTTGCCCACCACTCTGCCATCTGCCGACTTCTCCTCAAACCACATTTCTCAAGAAAGTTTGGCTCATCCACTCACTTTACAATGTAAGAGATATAGCCCAGCAGCTGTAGCTCAGTGGTTGAGCATCAATCCAGGAACAAAGAGATGACCAGCTCGAATCCCAGTCAGGGCATATGCCCTGGTTGTGGGATCAATCCCCAGCAGCCGATCAATGATGTTTCTTTCTCATCCATGTTTCTCTCTCTAACCCTCTCCCTTCCTCTCTCTCTAAATATCAATAAAAACTTTTTAAAAAAGAGATATATTAATATAATAGGGGCCACTGGCCAACATGTACATTGGTCTCTTTGTATTAGGTGCTTCCCGGGCCCTATTATCTAATCACTTGTGACCAATGCAGTGAGTTCTCATGACAAGAAGAACAGCATGTGTGGAAGGAACCTCTGTGACCACTTTCCAGAACAGACCTGTGAGCCTGGCAGATGTCCATGGATCATAGAGTCCTTCTTGGTGTTTTTGCTCAGAAATAATTTACCATTTAATCAAGTGGGCTCCGCATTTATTATAGACCTCTTTTCTATGCAACACCACACACTGGAATGAAGTGTTATTTTGACTGAATTGTAGAATGATAGCATGAGATGGCGAAGGGCAATCCTTCCATTTGTAGAAATGAGCTACTGGCCACTCAGCAGGGTGTACATGAATTTCTCTAGCTCACACCTTGGAGTATCCAAAAATCTATGGGCTCTCTTTCCAATGGCCTTTTCACAGCCTTTATTCACTCTGCGTGTTCTTAAGCTAATTTATGAATTAAAGGAATGCACAGTGTAGTTTTCTATAGATATTTTTGCACTAAGCGTTCCTTTGGCTTTTTCCCCCCTAGTTTCAATCAGTCATTGCAGCACTGACAGTGTGAGTACTGATAAAAATTCACTCTCCATAGTATAGCATGCCAACACTAGCAAAATAATTTCTGTGTGCCAAGAATAGAATAGTATGCGGCTGAGAACTTTTCAGCGTGCCATGATCCATAAACACAGACTTGGAGTGACAGGAGATTAGACTCCCTTTGTCCAGTCATGGAACCACCTTACCGGGTTGTGGTGAATTAATTTCAGGGACATCAGAACAAAACCATCACAAGCAAAGTATGACAAATCAGCATGAGAAGCAAGCCAGAAGTGGAATAACCCTGAAAACACTTAGTACATACGTGTAGGGAAAAGTATCCACTGTAACTTATTATCGGTTAACATATGGGATTATACATGAACACAGACCTCTAAATCGAAATCAGCCTTTTCGCATTTTGACAGAGGCACCTAACACTTCCTGAAAAGCAAAGGGAGATCCAGAGCTTTAAAAGATGTGAAGCTAAGACAAAACCCTTTCATTGAATCTCACGAGAAAAATCTGAACTTTTGTTTCTGGAATTCAATCAAAACATGGACTTCTTTTAAGTGGATATCATTTTTGTAAGCATTCTCCACACCTGGCATCTGGCAACCCCTGGATTGGGCCAAGAAGCAGCTACTCTATAGACAGGCTGGTTTCTACATCTTCCTGCGAGCTGGTAAAAAAAAAAAAGCCCCTTCAATAGGTAAAAATGTCAACTTGCTTTGGAGATGCATTTACTTGCTTTGGAGAAGCCGCTTCTAATTTATATCTAATCTCTGGGATTCCCTGCAGGCACTTACCATCAGCCAGCATCCTGGCCTCTTTGGAAGCACAGTGGTTTCAGAAACCCAGACTGTCTCAGCCTCCGTTAACGCAGCCCTAAACCCAGCAGGCACTCAAATCACCCCCTGGAATGAACGAGGCCTAGAGAGAAGCTCTCGAGATTCGGTTCTTGGGATGGCTCCTGTGATATCTTTCTAGCCCCAACAACAGATCCTGACATCTTTGTTCTATACCAGGGTTCTTGACATTTTGGTCCAGATAATTCTCTGTTGCGGAGAGAGGGGTAGCTGTCTTGTGCATCATAGAATGGCTGGCAATACTCATATTCTCTGCTCACCAGCTGGTTCTCCACACCGATGATATGATAGCCAAGAACAGATGCCTCCTTTGGGGGCAAAGCTGCCTCCATTTGCAAACCTGGTCCAAAGAGTTTGAATAGGAGTCACATGTAGGCATCAGACGAAGACAGGGACAATAATCCTAGTCACAGTGAGCATTTTTACTCACGGGATTATGGACTCTATCTATGGTTAGTTGACTCAATTGATTATAAATGAGACCAAGGTTACAAGGCTCTCTCCTTACAATAACCTAGGTGCTATGCTAAGTCCATCAGATACATTGATACATGTAATCCTTGAGAAAACTTTATATATCCAATTTGCAGAGGAAGAAGTTAAGGTTGGCAAGTAAAGTCTACCAAAGGTATACAGGCATCAGTGAATTCAACCGGACTCTGCCCAACGCAAAAGCACAGACCCTTGCTCACTTTCATATCCCTTGATCATCCAATTGGTGGGCTCCGTTACAATCACCCCTCATTCTAGATACAAATCCCTGGTCATAAGAGACCCTGGTTCCCAGTATGGATGACTCAGTGACAGTGCACTCCCCTTACAGGAAAAATATTTCCAGGCCTGTGATCTACCGAAGTTGAGTCATCAGAGACACAACCATAAAGAAAGAGCAAAATCTGTATTTTAGAGGAACTTGGAATCCATTCCTACAGTTGTTCCATTGTGGGTTCCACTCCGGGTTATGGGCCTATCTGAGCAATAACCCTGGTGGGATCACAGTAGAGTGTCTCCAGGAAAAGGGGAACTGGGAGCCACAGGAAAAGGAGTCCTGTCGCTTTCATGTTGAACACACACAGACTCTTGCTAAGGAAAACATTGCTGGCATATTTTTAGCCTTATTATGGAAAACGGACCCTGCCGGGTCACATGAATGAGCTTCCAATCCAATAAGAGTCAGAAATGCAAAAGAAAAATACCCTGGGAAAGTTTCCTCCAGCTCATACACAGCAAAGGGTATAGTGCATTCTCGTGCCCAGCCTATAATTAAGATGAAAGGCATGTTCCCCTCCAATTTGCCATCCGGTGGGATGGTTAACATTCCATCCTGGCTGCAGCCGCCTGATTGGTCAAATGCAACACATTTTTTTTTTTAAGGAAAGACAGTTTTAAAAAATACACACATCTTTACTCTTATTTCATAGGATGAGCTATTTCAGTTTCCGCTATTTTTAACTCGGTGAAAAGAAAACAATTTTTGAATCGGCCATTTCTTACAGGAACCCAAGTGGAAGGCTGCCTGTCCTTCAGGTCCAGCGGTCTTGTTTGCCTAAGGTGCTGCCTGTTTTGCTGAGCTCATTGCCTGCAATGGGTCAGCCCAAAAAGGTTTGGACAGTGTGGAATGTGCCCAGAAGGTCATGTGACTTCCTCAGCCTCTCAGGGTATCCAAGCTTGGCCAGGAAACCTTTAAGAAGAAGGCTGTTTGTGAAAACTCTGATACTTTCTCCAAATTTTTTATTTATTGATTTTTTACAGAGAGAGAGAGAGAGAAAAAGACACACATACAGAGAGAGAGAGAAACATCGATTTGTTGTTCCATTTATTGATGCATTCATTGGTTGCTTCTTGTATGTTCCCTGACCAGGGATCGAACCCGCAACCTTGGTGTATTGGGACAACACTGTTAAGTAACTGAGCTTCCTGGCCAGGGTAAACTTTGGTACTTCTGAATTCTACTCTACCTCCCCTTAAACCTTTAAAGCCTAGGTAATCAAATAATAAAGCAGATCCACATCTGAGATCTCAATTTTGACCTTCATAGACAAACACATGTATATTTTTTTCAGAAATGTATATATAATCATATACATACAATTATATAATTATTATAAATTGTATAAATATATGTATATGTACATACTCCAGAAATTTAACATATCTCTATGTTTATTACACATACATACAGGTGGGACAAGGGTACATGTATATGAAACACTGAGTTTATACTTGTATTGTTTTTTAATGATTGTACTATTTTCCATACAAACCTACAAACCTGCAAACCTACTTTTGTCCCACCCTGTACATTTATACATGTATAAACTTCTGAGTTCCTTTCTTTTTAGCCTTCTAGAGAGATCATCCATAGATTGTCACTCATAGGGTAACACTTTTTTTTTTTAAGAAAGTGTTTCACGCATAGACTGACATTATTTGAAATGCAATTATAGCATAATTATTCACAATATAGTGCTATGGAGTTGAAGCACACACTCATAGACCGTCCAGTGTCTCAAGAACCCAACTTTTGTCTCAAGAAACCAAGTTTCAGAGAGCTCAGAAACTTCCAGGTCTGACCGAATGAAATCATGATGTTTAGAGAGAGAGAAGAAGAGAGAGGGATAGATAGAAACATCCATGAGAGAGAATCATCAATTGCCTGCACACACCCTACTGGGGATCCAGCCCACAATCCTGGCATGTGCCTTGACCAGGAATTGAACCAGTGACCTTTTGGTTCATGGGTCGGTGCTCAACTCTGAGCCACACTGGCCAGGCAAGACTTTAGTTTTAAAGTTTGGACTTTTCCAGAAGGTGAGAGATGAAGAGATGAAGTCTGCTTCATATGTGTTCACTAATTGCAGGCCCCGTTCACTCAGTCTTCTAGATGTGTCCAATCCTGCCCCTGAGCTCCATGCCTGGGGCCCTTTCAACAAACAAGCCTTTTGTTGTTGTTGTTGTTGCTGCTGTTGTTGTGTTTGGAGTAAGGGGTCCCTCTGCAAGAGACAATGGAGTAACGGAGTTTCCCCAGCACTGTAGAGGCTTTTAGACATTGGGCTGGGATTAGGCTTCTCTTCAGAAGTTCTCTCCTGCTCATTCTGGATCTCCCCACCCCAGCTCACCCCTGGATGAGTCACGAGGCTGCAGCTCACACCCATTGATCAAGATTCCGCAAAGCCTGTGGTTCTGTGGTCCTGCTCGGGGGACCGACGGAGTTAATCCTCCATGAGTAGGGAAGATTCTCAGACGCCATCTCCCCAAGGACAGATCCAGCGGCTACTCATTCATCAGCGTGCTCCCTCCCCAAGGCCGCCTCTTCACCATTCTGACCAGCGAGCCTCCGAACAGCCAAGGGAGAAAGAAGGATGTGTCTCGCATTAAAATGTGTCTCAAATGCAAGATATCATCCCCACATGACCGCCTCCAGTTCCAGGCGAGGTCCAGTTTTTAACAAGTTAATTATATTAGTTGAAAAGAAAATACGAGGACGCGGCCCCGTTCCTTCTAGTAATTAGTACAATAGAGCAAAGCTGTTTGTAATGGCAGTCATTAAGTATGAGCCTGTTGCTTGAGAAATTGTGTAAGAAAAGAAATTATACCTTGCCTAATGGTTAGCATTAGCGAAGGGTTAGTTCCAGGACAATAGAGGGACTCAGGCTCACACAATAGGCAGTAAGCCACGAGGAGACTTGTGCTGAAGCCCAGTAAATACCTCCTTCCCCTGGTGTGCATTATGGCTCCTCTTGGCTCTAAGGCAAACCACTGGAAGAAAATTCCTTTTTGTTTAGGCTCATTGCCCCTAAAGCATGCAAAAGCCCTGAGCTTATAACAGGAGAGCAACTGGTATTCTCCCCGGCTTCTGGAGGTAATATTCGAATTCCAACAAAAGAGCCCTCTTGATGTGAATGTTATCTATGCTGGTCGGACTCCAGCAATAGCAAAGTGATTTTATGCAACTGGACTCGGCTGGTCTGTTCCAGTTTCCTACCTTCCACCCCCTTGGCGTGATCTGCTCCGCAACCACAGTTCAAGTGCAGTTGCTCCAGGAATGAGGTGAAAGATGATCAAACAGAGAACCTCCTAGTGTTTCAGAGGACAGATCATCGCAGCGTTCTGTCGGAGGCCAGACCACCCTCCTGACAGGAACGCAGGAAAGGAGACAGAACAATCGGTGGTGGTCGGTTGTATGAGCTAAACGTTCAGATCTCTTCCAACCTTGGAATGCTCTGACATGGCCTCGTTCCAGAGGATTGTTCAACGTTAGGAAAAAATTATGGCTTCCGAATTGACTCGCAAAGAAACTTCCAGAATGGTGTCTGGCACAGCTGGATGGGCCTGAAAAATAAAGGGTAGACTCTCCCTTAAAGTATCATGGAGCCAAATAATAATAGGAGTAGTCCTGGTCCTTGTAGTTAGTAGTGGTGGTAGTAGTAGTGGTAGTAGTAATAATATAGGATCCAAAATTATTCCTCTGTTTTTCATTTTCATTCTGTGGAATTCATTTTTTCTGTAGAGCAACCTTCCTAAGTATGTTTTACTGAAGCTAACATGGAATTTTCATTATCTCTGAGGGAAAAAAAAAATTAACTGAGGAGTTGATACCCAATGGAGATGTCCTGGGGCCGTGGTCAGCAAACTGCGGCTCCCAAGCTACATGCAGCTCTTTGGCCCCTTGAGTGTGGCTCTTCCACAAAATGCCAGGCCTGGGCGAGTCTATTTTGAAAAAGTGGCATTAGAAGAAGTTTACGTTTAAAAAATTTGGCTCTCCAAAGAAATTTCAATCGTTGTACTGTTGATATTTGGCTCTGTTGAATAATGAGTTTGCTAATACTGTCCTAGGGCATGTGGAGTTTCAGAAAGGAAGGTCTGGAACCAATAAACACTAGATAATCCAAACACAGGATTAAGAACTGAACTTCCTTAGCAGAAATGCCATTGACTTTGATTCCGATGCCGGAAGTGCACAAGGAGAAGTTTTCCAAACTGTATACCAGTGTACTGGGAATATTATCTTTTTGAAGAAAAAAGGCACCGGAGTGTTGGCAGAACAATAACAATAATAAAATGGAAATACAAGTAGGAGCAATCTTCAACAAGTGATGGCTGTCAGAATTAGAGGGCATTTTCTGATGTACATATGGTCCATCCTTACCTGTTTTTGCCACACAGGAATGCAAGGATGACAACCCATAAGGGCTGGCAGGAGGTGCCTTAATTACCATAGTTTTGTGCCTGGCCATGTATACAACTCTTAAGTGTATTACAGGTGAGGTTTGCTTTTCAAGGAGCAAGAGGGCATTTTAATTTGTCCTTAGACTGGCTGGATCTAGTTTTGAAACAGGTCAGATTTTTAATGTAAAAAAAGCAAGGAATTCAAATATCCAAAGAAGTTCTAAGGACACAGATGAACCTGGCATCTACACTGAGTGGCCAGATTATTATGATCTTTGAATGCATAATAATCTTGCCACGCAATGTGTGTGTAATATATATATATATATATATATATATATATATATATATATATATATATATATATATATATATATATATATATAGAGGTCCAGTGCATAAATTTGTGCATGGGTGGGGTCCAGCCAGCCTGGCCACAGGGAGGGGACATGGGCGGTTGGCCAGCCCACCTGCTGGTCTAACTCCTGGTCGAGGGGACAATTTGCATCTTAGCCTTTTATTATATGGGATATACACTGAGTGGCCAGATTATTATGCACTATATACTATTTTAAAATTGTAAACTATGCTGAGAATAAACTAGGGCACAGAATCATTTTAGGGTGAATGGAATTTAGATTCTAGGAATGGAATTTCTATTATTTTGGCCTTCACACTGATAAAAATAGTACATGTGACTGGATTATCGAAGATATAAAACATAAATTTATGAATGGGATGTATTAAAAGCATAAATCAAAAGGGGCATCTGATAATAGCAAGCAGACAGTTTAAGCCAACTCTCATCATTGAAAAATAGTGCTACTGGGTACAAAATTCTGGATTGAAGATTATCTTGTGTCAGCACTTTTGGAGACATTATTTCACAATGTTCTTAATTCTACAGTTGCTATCCAGACATCTCCCATAAAGCCACTCTCTTCTCTTTGTACTCAAGCTGACATTCCCCCTTTGCTGCTTGAAGATCTTTTCATCTCCATTGCTCTGCAGTTTTATCACAATGTGCCTCTTGTAAATGTCTTTATATTTATCTTTTGCTATAAATTGTGATTCTTTTATCTGGGAATTAATACTTTTATCAGGGCAGGAAAATTGTGTCAGTGTCTCTAAAATTGTCTTTTATTCTCTCCTTCTGAAAGATTAACTCTGGTTAGATTTATGTTTTGCTTATCTCTTAGCTATTTTGCATATTTTTTTATGTTTCCATCTCTATATCCCCCTGAGTATAATTCTGTTGTTGTTTTTTCTTCATATTTCTTCTTTAGTTTACTTACTTTTCTCTTATGCTGGCCTAATCTGCTTGTTCATCTATTCATGAAGTCTCCTGTGCCAATATATTTCATTTCCAAAAGTTGTATTTGATTCTTACTCAGATTCATCTGATAACTTGATCATAATCTTTTACGTCCTGCTTCTGTGATTCCAGGTTTTATTTCTTCAAATAGTTTATGCAAAATTACCTTATATTCTTCATCTAAAATTTTAATATCTGAATTACTTTGGGTCTAGCTATTATTTTTGTTTCTGATCATTCTTACTCATGGTGGCTTATTTCCTCATGTGTTTGGTGATTCTGAATTATGTGCTTCTATTTCTTGGGCTTTAATATATATATATAGTAAATCACATATCACTTACTCAAAGAAAGAGGGAGGTTTTTATTTATGTACTAGAGGCCCAATGCACAAAATCTGTACATGTGTAGTGTCCGTAGGCCTTGCTGACGATCAGGGCCAATCTGTGGGGCCACCAGTGGGGCTATTGGGGGGCTCTGCTAGCACCTGCCTTGGCTTGGGGCCTGAGGGATTGGGGCAGCTCCTGCATTGAGTACCTGCTCCCTGGTAGTCAGTGTGTCATAGCAACCATTTGTTCCGCTGTTTGATCAATTTGCATATTGGGCTTTTATTACCTAGGATATATGTATTTATTTATTTAGTCTCCAGCATCATTTACTTACATTGGGGACCAGTGGATGATACTGACCTGGCATCATTTAACCTCCTTTTACTTAGATTCTATAACAAACTATTTCAAATCTCCCATTGAGCCACTGGCCCAAAGTTTAATGTTTCAATATTGGATGCTGTATGTGTTTTGGCAAAGAGAAGAAATGAACCTAGACAGTGTAAGTAATTTTATCAACTGCTCAAAGTTCAAAGAGTCCATACCCCAGAGTGATCCTGAGAAAGGAAGTGTTTGAAGCTAAGTCTCTCCATTGGTCTCATTCACAAAAGCCAACTGTCTTCTATGTCTGGGATTTTTATAGATTAGGAAACAACATTTTAATGAAAAACAAACAAACAAAAAAGAAACACAGGCCTTCACCTAATATTTGAGGTCCAAGGCAAGAAGACTATAGAGGCCTGTAAACCATATGTCTGAATACTTAAAAGTTAACGAGGATAAGTGGTGATGGAAAAAAATAATAAAATAATTTTCAAAGTTATAAATTGAGCTACCAAAGAGTTAAGGAAAAGACTTCTATCCTCTGAATGTTGAAAATTATACCTTGGTATTGACAAAGGTTAAAAAATGAGCATGAATAAAGCTATGGCTTTATATGACTGAACGTTTGCAAAACATCAAAGACAACTGAAGTTAATTATTATTATGCACATAAAGGTATCCTGTTTATGGGCTGGTGATGTCTGGATGAGTAATAAAGCAGAGACCTCCACAATTCATAAAGTATGCTTTCATGCCATAAAAATTTATTATTCTTTCCTTTGTTTCAGGAAAATCACTAATTACATTGTTACAAACAAGATCTGCACAAAAGTTTTGTTGTGATTCAGTATTGTTCTTGCACAAAGTAAAATATGAATATGTACAAAGCATATGCAATGTAAATCAAAGCAAATATAAGAGAAAAGTTATTTTAAACATGTCCTAAAAAGTTGTACTCTCAAAATATTAAAAGCTAGCCATTAAAATTAACAGACAGAATATAAATTATAACTTATGTTTATCTAATATCTAAACCAAATATTGAAATACAGCTGAAAAGGTTTGAAAAGTCTATCCCATCACTATTTTTTTCATTAAAAAGACTACTCCCAATTCCAGCATTCAGTGTTCATCTGGCTACCTATGTGGAGAATCATAACCACATGTGATACACGTCATATCTCTACCTATGTTTTACAGTTCTAAAAGGAAAATGAATGTTTAATAGCATGAACATGTGTCTAAGCTACTGTGTCCAAGTGTTGCAAATACCCACACTCATTCTAAAATATCTCCCGAATCACACATTGGGACAGGAAGGGGAGGAAGGCCATGGATGCCCAGCTTTCCTGGGGAACGTACTCCTTTAAGTAAGATTCCCCTGCACCCCTGCTGTGGGAGAAGGCCCTCCGGCACTCCCAGATCTGCAGACCCAGCGCTCCCTCGGCTGGCTCCACGCCTGGGGGGGAATCCTCTCTTCCTTTCTCTCACCTCTCAGAGTCTGGCTTGTGTTTTGTCTTTCCTGGCCAGCTCCGGGGATTGAGCAACCACATGCAGATTGTGTAATTTCGGTGATTGTGCATATGAGCTCAATGCTCCAGTGTTTACATTTACAGCTGCATTGCACAATGTGAAGGCAAAAGCAAGATGCATGCCAATAATTTAAAACTTGGGACGACATGAAACAGCAAATGAAAACACCATGACAAGTTTGAGGGAGAGAGAAAGAAAAAGGGAGAAGGAGAGAGAGAGAGAGAGAGAGAGAGAGAGAGAGAGAGAGAGAGAGAGAGAGAGAGAGAAAGAGAGAGAGAGAGAGGCTAGTGGGAGAAGGAAAATATATCTTTGTATGTCTCTTTCACAGCATTCTTTTGTAAATGGATATTTTTATTTTGCTCTTGACCCCACAAATCCATAACCAGCCCTGGGCCCTGATTACGCATCATGGGGAGAGCCTGCACTGAACACAGGTGACAAAGATGGTCAAAGTCAATGGCTCAGGACAGGGCTACCTCTTGCTCAAGTCTAGGGAAGAGCTGACCAAGACCCCCCATGCACACACCAGTTCTTTATTGCTGGATGCAGCGAGCTCCAGCAACTTTTTCCAGTTGGAAGGAAACCTGGTTGCATTGGTCATATTATGAGAAGGTAGAAGGGTACACAACTCCAGACAAAATGGGATTTTACTCTTTTAATTTTACCTCTAGTTTTTTACAGACTGCTCTCCTATAGAAAATTTTATGTAACTGCATCAGTCATTGGTAAAATTTTTGAAACCAATATGTGTGTATAAACACAGCCACCACAGTTTTACCAAAATCGTGAGGTTTTGTTGTTGTTGTTTTCTTCTTTTAGACTATTTTGAACATTAGTGAGATTGGCACTTCCCAAAGGATATACACTGAGTGGCCACTTGGTGTATATCCTATATAATAAAAGGCTAATATACAAATTGTCCCCTCAACCAGGAGTTCAACCAGCAGGCAGGCCGGCCAACTGCCCATGTTCTCTCTCTCTGGCCAGGGTGGCCGGACCCCACCCATGCACGAATTCATGCACCAGGCCTCTAGTGTGTGTGTGTGTGTGTGTGTGTGTGTGTGTGTGTATGTACTGAGTGGCCAGATTATTATGCATTCAGAGATCATAATAATCTGGCCACTCAGTGTATATAGCCCACATGGCATATCGCATAATGGCTTTTATTAAACACTGAGCACTTAATAGAGATGCATTGAATTAATTTTATTTATTTTTTTCATTAGAATATCAATATATTCTATTCTGAGAAGTTTGACATTTTTAGAATACATTACCTCTAACTAGATTCATTCAACTGTTTCAAAATAATTAAAATGTCTATACTACCAACACTCCAGAATTTTATCTTTATCTCAACCCCATACCACCACTCCCAATCCCCCCAAAAAGTTCCTGAAAAAAAAAACACAAGTGGAAAAACAGCCCACTCGGAGGTGATTGGGTCTTCGGGTTACAGGGCTCCTTGGACAACCATAGAGACCTGGAAATTAAATTTGACTTCGTTTGCTCTAAACGTCTCTGACACCTAAAGCTGAAGTGAAATAACAGAGAAATAAGGATATGTCGTTGGTTGCATTTTTAAAAAATATTGCATTGTTCTTTCCTCAACGTCTCCATCAATGTAGGCAAAAAAAAGTCATCTATCATTTCCTTTTCATTGCTTGAAAATCTATTCTGTCACTTCCCTCACATATGTTTTAGCCACCTTGGCCCCCAGGATTAATTTTGAGTCTACCTTTGTAGGAAGGATTCCAAGGGAATGTGTGAAAGGATCTGGGCCGATTCCTCTGGACATGTGCTCATGTTTCAGGCAGCCTGGACAAAGAGACTTTTTTCTAGAATGGTTCATGTGCAGCACCTGGTTTCAAAATACAGCAATCCCTGGGTGACACAGAGCTGGGCCCTACCTTCGACCATTGTTGCAAAGTCCTTCCCGACAGAGTACTCCTCAAGTTCAAAATCAAGTTCCTGTTCCGTCTGCCTCAAGACTCTGTGTTGCATCAGCCACTGTTGTGAACAGACCTTGACTCTCTATCCCCCCCCCTCCCCCACATCTCCCCATACTCCCATCAGAGAAATAATGGAAGGCATTTGGCATTTGACTGCTCAGTCATTTACACTCTAGCTTTTCACAAGCTCTTAAGGGACAGGGGAGCAAATGATGGATGACATATTAAAGGAGGCGGATGATGAATAAATGAGAATGTCAGCTAGATTTCCATATTCTACAGGGCATGGTAAATGTAGTGTTTTGTTTGCTTTTGTTTCCCCCTTAAAAAAAAAAAAAATAAAACAGCATATCCATCTGTTGAAGTCCAGAAGTTGATGCATACACATCCAAGCCTTTGCTGATGCTTTGGAGGTCAGGCTGATGAAATCGAATGGGGCTTCAGATTTAATGTGAAGAGCCAGGAGGGCCGAACTTACACTCTTTAAATCTGTCATGTTTAGCAACTATTAGAGAAAAGAATGAACTTTCCGTTGTCTCGGGGAGATAATTAACTGTCCCAGATCACCTCCCTCCCTCCGACCAGCCAAATCCTATCTAGTCTTCAGTTTCCTCCCCAACACTTCCCCCGAGCAATCTTCCCATTTTCTAAACTCGCATCATTTGTTTTCTATAATACTCATAGAGATTCATCTCCGGTGCCTTGTTTCAATTCTTATTTTGATTGCCTGCCACTTTCAGCTGTTTAACTTTTTGTGTATTCATGCTTTGTCTCCTCAAATTGTTATTCTTCAAGAAACTAGCAAGTTTTAGCACAGTATTCCAATAACTCATTGTTATCTGACATTAATATATTTCATACTTATTTGTTTATGACTGTGTATTTTTATACGTATTTGCTAATGACTTCCTCACTAAAATGTAAGTTCTAAGAAAGTATTGGCTTTGTAACTTTGGAAGCATTAAGAACAGTGTCTAGCAGATAACAGCGGCTCGATAGATGTGTTAAATGAGTAAATGAATAACTAACTTGGCTTTCCCCCTTTACTTTAAATTGTAACATATTTAGCATTCGCTTTAACAAAGCAGGCAGCAATCAGAACCTGCATAGGAGTTAGTCGTATATATGTATATAGATTCAAATCCACTTTTTTGCTTACTTTCATTGTCTGGCTATCTGATATTGGGCAAAGCACTGAACTTACCTGTGCCTTGGGTTTGTCTCTTTAAAGAGTCTAATCGCACCTACTTCATAAAGTTGATTAATTTAATGAGATACCATAAAAGAGGAAAAACCATTTTCCCTCTGCCCTTCTAAGTTCCTGCCTGAGACCCCAGCTGTAATAAAAAGACAAAAGAAAAACAAATTTAATTATGTAGTACATGTGGGAGTTCCACAAAGCTATGAGAATCAAAAAAGTGGCCAGAGTAGAAAGCTTTCAGATTTTTAGACAAAGAAACAATAAATATGTGAAGAATTGACAAGACAGAGTTGGGGACTAAGTGTAGTAAAATGGGGAAGATTAGCAAGATTTTTTAAAATATATATATTTTATTGATTTTTTTTTACAGAGAGGGAGAGTGATAGAGAGCTAGAAACATCGATGAGAGAGAGACATCGATCAGCTCCTTCCTACACACCCCCTACTGGGGATGTGCCCGCAACCAAGGTACCCGCCCCCGACAGGAATCGAACCTGGGACCTTTCAGTCTGCAGGCCGATGCTCTATCCACTGAGCCAAACCAGTTTCGGCGATTAGCAAAATTTATATAAAGATTCCTGTCCCCTAAATTCCCTTTCTCTGGTGACAAGGATGCCTTTTACCTTCTGGTTTCAGGGAGGGTACCTTTCATATGGTATCTACCTTCATCCCCTTATAGACAAAGGTGGTTCAGAGTGTCCTTACACCAGCTGTTTCTCAAGTCCCTTCCATTCAAAATGATCAATATGCCAAATTGTTGTATTTTGGGGTGACATCTTCTGAACCCCTGTGATATAGTATTCAGCAACAGGGGTACAAACTTGATTCCTTTTGGGTGAGTTAGCATCCAGCAAAATGGGTAGGTGTGTGAAAAGTGAGCATCGAGAATCGAAATGTTCCCACAAACTTAGGAAAAGATGTATTGTTCTGTAGCCTAGGCAACAAGCGGTCATCACAACCAGATTTTCACCTGTTCAACCCCTCCATAGCTCACCTCAATGAATACACTCTTGCAACCCAAGCAGCCAGGGTCAGCCACCCCTTCCAAAAGCAGACAATCAAGGACAGGCCCACCGCAATAAACATGCCTATGCGTGCCAGCAAGTCAACCAGGGTATCACCTAAGGAAGCGAGCTTTCAGAGATGATGTCAGCCCTCTGAGGTCTCTGGAAGTCCACCAAACGCTGAGCCCCATGCTTTCAGAAAACCCTATGTGAGATGAGCCATCTGCTGAATGGGGGTCCCATCATCCTGCGACCTCGTGACAATAGGCATAATAACAAGTAATAACCACTTTAGATACACTATTATTTCACTTGGAGCTAATGACAACCATATGCGGTGGATTCTATTCTCTTGGAAGGGGAAACACAAAATGTGTAGTTTTTCATAATGTTTTTCTGGGCACATTGATTTCCAGCCACCATCTTCAGCACTTATCTAAGTGGCGTGTTTTTAATTTAAGCTTCACAATTGCCTCATTTTACAATCAAATAATGAAGCTTAGCAAGAGTAGAAAGACTGAAACCCTTCCAGTGGCCACATCACCATCCCTTCTCTCCACAGAGTAACAGCGGTGGTGACTCCATCAGCAGGACCAGCAAACAGGAGCTGGACATTTGTTGTTCTCTGCTTCTCTGCATTTTCTCACATAAGGCTAACTAAGAAGCTCCGGCTACATTTTCTTCCATACCGTACACGCCCCCCACACACACACCCCAATAACTAGTTTCCTTTTCCTAAATTTTTTAAATTGATGATGCCCCGAAAGGCCTTGTGCTAGATCCCAATACCCTTATGGTTTGAAATGAAGTCAAATAATGAACCTTGGTGAAGGTAGTTCCTTATAGAAAGCACTTGCTTTTGAGGAAGCTGGAAAATATGTTGGAATTACCAGCAATGCATTTCCATAGAGATCATCTTCCATGCTACTAAAGGAAGCAACAATGCATGAGCTTTTGTTTTAAAATTTTCAACTCTTACTTAATTGAGATTTTCCATATTTTAATTTGAAAATTGACACAAAAGTACAGGGAAGAAGAGCATGAATCTTACATGCTCATCACCCAGCACCCGCAATGACCAACTCATGGCCATCTTCCTATGTACTTCATCCACTGCCCTAGCCCCTGGATTACATGAAATAAACAAACCTAAGCATCGTTGGTAAATATTTCAGCATGTTTCTCCAAAAGACAATGATTCTTTTCAAACATACTTGTAAGATTATCCCACCTAAACAAAAAACAAGCTAATAATTCTTTCATACCAAATATTCAATCATTGCTCAATAATTATGCTAATGCTATTATCAAAAGCATATCCTAGAAAAAGTTGAGAATTTTTTTCAACTTCATTTTGTCTTTAAAGTATTGTATATCCCTCCTTGGAATGTTCAGTAAGAGTCCTGGCTTTTTTTTTTTAATGTTTTTATTGATCTCAGAGAGCAAGGGAGAGAGAGAGAGAGAGAGAGAGAGAGAGAGAGAGAGAGAGAGAGAGACATGTTCATGATGAGAGAGAATCATGGATCAGCTGCCTCCTGCCTCCCCTCCCCCCCCACCCGCCACACACACACACAACTGGGGATCAAGCCTGCAACCCGGGCATGTGCCCTTGTCCAGGAATTGAACCCTGATCTCCTGGTTCATAGGTTGGTGCTCAACCATGGAGCTACATAGACTGGGCTAAATAATCATTTTTTTAAGTTTTATGTTTTTCCTTTGCTTTTAAAAAAATATCAGCAAATCTGTATATTTACTTTTATATGCCCCCATTTTAGCTAAATGATGGGTGCTTTACATGCTTTCCCCCCATTCCACATGTCACTTATTTCCTAGCGATCCCCCCTAGTAATATTTTGAAATGTAATATATCTAGTTTCCAGCATAATACTCTGTGTGGATGTTTCATCATCTTTAAAGAAGTCCCCTACTGCTATAATAAGTGGCAATTTTCAAAAAATAAATTATGCAACTCTTGCACTCTTTTGAAGGTTCTTAATAAAGCATGACATTTTTTTTGAGCCATGGAAAATTATATATATATATATATATATATATATATATATATATATATAATTTTCCATTTTTATATATATATATATATATATATATATATATATATATATATTTCATATATACTACCATTGCTAAAAAGCTATAGAGACATTTTAAAACTTGCTTATCTATTTGTGTGGGGAGAAGTTTCAATTTTTGCTTATCTATTTGAGTGAACAAACAATTTTAAAACTTGCTTATCTATTTGTGTGGATAAAAGTTTACAAATTTGCTTATCTATTTGTGTGAAAGAGTACACAACATCTCAAAATTGGGTTTTCAAACTGCTTTTCTTTTTCCAAAAATCATCGGATTCGAGGCCTAAGTGATTTTCAGAAAAGATAATATAAAATGGGACACTTAAAAATAAGATTAAATTTGGAGAGTGAATACATGAATACATTTATTTCTGCTGGCATATTTTTAATCATGTTCCTGTCTTTTCTGGGCTTAGATCTGGAAGAAGCTAATGGCAGCTACTGAGCCAGCATGAATTGGGGCCCAGACCTTGACTTCCCAATGTATTTTGGCCGTATTTCCTCTGCTCTCCTCATTCTCGTACAACTGTATTCATGAAAACACAGGTAAGCAAACTTAGTGCGCATCACACATATCGACTCTCCATGAGTTTCTAAATGAATTTCCCATCATTTCAACTACAGTCCTAGTCTTGTTCCTCGCTTCTTCTATTGTTTTGCTGCTAGTCTCCTGTATTCCTTGGTTTTAGCAGGAATAAACACCTACTTGTTAACAGGGTTAGACCTTAAGTTGAATCCAGCACATGATTTTCTTTTTAAAATAGATTTCATTGATTTTTCAGAGAGAGGAAGGGAGAGGGAGAGAGAGTTAGAAACATCAATGAAAGAGAAACACCAATCAACTACCTCCTCATACCCCCCACTGGGGATGTGCCACAACCAAGGTACATGCCCTTGACCAGAATTGAACCTGGGACCCTTGAGTCTGCAGGCAGACGCTCTATCCACTGAGCCAAACTGGTGAGGGCCTATGGCCTCTGTTTTAACCCTTATAGCCACCTCCACACCCCTCTCCCTTCCTAGCCTCTGCCAACCATTAAAATCTTCTCTATCTCTATAGTGTTTTGTTTTGTTTTGTTTTAATCCTCACCTGAGGATATTCTTTTTCATTGATTCTCAGAGAGAGTTAAAGGGAGGGAGGGAGAGAGGAGAGGAGAGAGAGAAACACTGATGTGAGAGAGACACATTAACTGGTTGCCTCCCGTATGCACCCCCACACCGAGAGGTGGGGAATGAACCTGCAACTGAGGTATGTGCCCTTGAGGAATTGAACCTATGATCCTTTGGTCCATGGGCTGTTACTCTAACCACTGAGCAAAAAGCAGCCAGGACTCTTTTTTGTTATTTTAAAAATGTTATATGAATGGGATCACACAGATTAGCATTTTGAGATTGGTTTTTCAAACTCCGCATAGTTCCCTTAAGATGGATCCCCACTTCTGCCTGCATGAACAGTTTTATTGCTACATAGCATAGCATGCCTGGTGTGGAGGTGTCCTAGCTTGTTCAACCACTCACCTGTTGAAGGCCATTTGGGCTGTTTCCAGGCTGGGCCTATCACCCAGAAAGCGTCTATGAACATTCATGTACCGGTTTTCGTGTGAACATCAGTTTGCATTTCCCTGGGCCCGATGCCCAAGGCTACAATTGCTGAATTATATGGTAAGTGCATGTTGAGTTTTTAAAGAAACTGCCAAGCTCTCTTCCAGAGCGGCTGCACCACTTTCATTCCCAGGATCTGAGCAATCTCGCTTCTCTGTGTTCTCACCAGCGTGTGGTGCGGGCACTCATGTTTATTTTAACGCTGATAGGCATGTAGTGATGGCTCGTGGTTTTACTTTGCGTTTCCCTAATGGCTGGTGATGTCGAACATGTTTTCACGGGCTTATTTTTACCATCGGGGCATTCTTTGCTGCGAGATGCCTGTTCATGTTTGCTCATTCTCAGATTGGGCTGTTTTTGTTATTGCTGTTGAGTGCTGAGAGTTCTTTACATATTCCAGATCCAAGGTCTTGGTTGGATATGTGGTTTGCAAGGTTTTCTTCCAGTAGGTAGCTTGATTTTTGTCTCTCCCTCACACGATCTTTTGCAGAGCAAAAGTTTATTTTGATGAGCTCAGATTTATTAGTGTTTTTTTTAAATTTTTTTTATTGACTTGAGAAAAAGAAAATAATCTATTTGTTGTTACACTTATTTATGCATTCATTGGTTATTTTTGTATGTGCCCTGACTGGGGATCGAACCCACAACTTTGGCATATTGGGATTATGCTCTAGCCAACTGAGCTACCCAGCTAGGGCCAAATTGATTAATTTTTCTTTTTATTGTGTTTTTGGTGACAAGTCTAAAAACTTTATGTAGCCCTAGATCCCAAAGACTTTCTCCTAACTTTTTCCCTAAAAGTTGTATCATCTTACATTGAAATCCATTTTGGGTTGATTTTTATGTAAAGTCCAGGTTGAGGTGCATGCACAACCTTTTCTTTAATCCTCACAGAAGACACCGATAAAAGCTTCTGAATGTATGCCTAGAGTTAGACAGTGGAAACTGAAGTGAAATTCTCAAGAGCATTGGTGCTCTTTGATATCCAGAAATGAAGGTATCATCATACATCTTTTATGAATCAGGAAAAGCTTCTAGTTGGGTTACAACTTCTGGTTGTAACCCTAATAGCATCTAGACACAAAGAATAAAACTAAGAGGAAATTACTAATACTGGTTAAATAGTTAAGCTAGTTGCAATCTAGCCTAAACTGATGATTAGAAATGCTAAGAGTTAAAAAGGTATATTTCTTAGAAAACTGTGTTTTCCAAGTTCCCTATTTTTTTCATTTTTATGCATTTAAAAAAATTCTTTAAAAATATTTTTATTGTGACTCCTTCTAGTTCACCCCTGCTCCCCACCCAGACCCTCGCCAACCTAGTGTCTGTGTCCATGGGTTATGCATATAAGTTCTTTGGATAATTTCTTCCCATCCATCCACCCAGCCACGCCTCCCTCCCCTCTGAGATTCGACAATCTGTTCCAAGTTCCCTATTCTTGATATCAAACCAAACCAGCTCTTATTCCAAAGCGTAACTCCCGGGATGCCATCTAGATTCTGGATATTGACACTACCCTGGTGCTATTCATAACAAGACAAAAGTCAATGCCATGGACCTTGCGTGAAGTCTCTTTGGCTCCCCTCCTGTAGAAAACAGTTTATATCATAGGGACTGTCGGCTTGATAAAACACCATGATCCCTCCTGTAGCAGGACCCTGCTTGAGAAGAGGTGAAGGCACCCCCAGAAAGTGTGCAAACAGGGGTTTTAGTTGATGGTGATGGTAGGTCATTGAGAAGCATTTAGAGGAGCGATGTGGTCATATCAGAGTGCCGTATAAAACTGGATTGCACACTAGTTAATCACATGCAATGATAACTGTTGTCTCCCTGGTATTGTTTCATCCCTGAAAGAATATGAAACAAGGCAAAGAAAGCCAAAGCAGAGATAAGAGAATATTTCTCTTCGGGGCAAAAATAGCACCAGCGAACAAAGAGAAACTCTACTTCTCACTCAAGTGAGAGGGCAATATTCAGTAATGTCTTTTCTGGCTCACGTTGGGGAATTTCAAGGAGGACTGCCCTTTCTTCTGAAAGGGCATAAGTATTTTGGGAACATGAAGCTTCATGTTTAAAATAATAGCAAGAGCAACAACAAGCACAAAAAGGCTCTTCTGTTTCAAACGTGTGTTTAACCCTTAGCTATGTTTTTAAATGCATGAGCCCCAGTCTGAGGAATGCAGGTTACCGTTTCTATTGCCCAATCTCATTAGCAAAAGACACCTCTCCAGCAATTAAACCCAGCCCAAAGAAAGCGACTGTGAAACCCTACCAGGCTGGGCTTTGATTCAAAGGAGGGATAGATAAGAAAACAAAACGTGAAAACCCGGGATGGTGTTTTCAAGATGACTTTTCATTTCTGTTATTAGTGGGGGCCCATCTTTCAATGTTGCTTGATTTTTGTAGAGTAGGAGCCATAAATTAAGGATGGAAGCTAGGGTATTTGGGTCACCGGTAGATGCCTGATTATACCAGTGAATAAATGAATGCTATCCACTCTTTCAAGTGTGAATAGCATTCATTTTCTTATACATTTCAGCCAATAAATATCAGCGCCACGTGCTCAAGGTTTTTCTACTAATTTCTTACTCAAGGACAGCATTTCATCAAACCAAATGCTCAAAATGACTTACTGGGGCAGGTGATGTTTTCAAAATGGCCAAAATGACAGCTACTTGCAGCAGAACTTTGATATTGAGAGATGTGGTCTGTGTTTTCTCCCCTTGAAACCGGATGCAATGTATTGGTGGTGATGGAGTGAGACTTTCAAGGCTAGGTCACAAAAGACACTGTACACAATTCAATACTTAAGTTGAAATAACTTGAGTTGAAACAACTCATTGAAAAAGTTACAATTTAAGTCAAAGGGTGGGGATTGGAAAAAAGAGAGCATAATTCATAAGATTAGAGGGATGGGGGTTGTAGAGAGATGGGTGGAGGTGGACAAAGGTAGGGGGCATTTGTAATAGTATCAACAATAAACATAAACTTTAAAAAGAAATAAATGGGAAGGGTAAAAGTTGCAATTTAATGTTGTTTGGGGATTTTGGAGAAAAAATAATGGGTGTTAAATAAGATAATTTCTCTGTGGGTTTTTTTTTTTTTCATAAATACACAGATTGTTATAATCAAACTGACCAATAAAATATACATATAAAGCCACAGTCTAATATACAATGAATAAAAATTACCCATTGAATCCTAACCGGTTTGGCTCAGTGGATAGAGCGTTGGCCTGCAGACTCAAGGGTACCAGGTTCGAACCTGGTCAAGGACATGTACCTTGGTTGTGGGCACATCCCCAGTAGGGGGTTTGCAAGAGGCAGCTGATCGAAGATTCTCTCTCATCGATGTTTCTAACTCTCTATCCCTCTCCCTTCCTCTCTGTAAAAAAATCAATTATATATATATATATATATATAATTTTTTAATTACCAATTCAACCAATGAAAAGGGCCTGAGTTAGGCTATGGACATATTAAAGGCTCTTACTATTAACATAATCTGTTATCATCAAAAAATTGATCTCATTTAGGTTATGGATGACATAAAATTAAGATTTGATTCAAATCAGTCACACACAAAAAGTGAAGTTGCTCATTTAAATTTGAGTCAATATACACAATTAATTCTTGATTTTTCTATATGACTTTCTTAACCAGCCAAGCTACTCTAAGAAAACATGCTGGGTTTTGTTGTGTAAGACATGTGCTTAAGCCAAAGTCATCAAAAAAAGTCATTCAAACTGGTTATTTATTGACTTACAGACAAAAGCACCAGGTGACTGTCTGAGTTTTTCATCTGACTGATTTGTAGTGCTTGGTCCACTCGAAGCGAGTGTGAGAATGTCCTCAGCTGACATGCTCAGACATTGACTTGGTGCCCGGATAGCAACAGCAACCACCAGTCAGACCTGCCCTCATGACTGGGGCTTCCCACCCAGGACCCCTCACTGCACTGGGAGTGTGGAGGTACAGAGAGGACCCCAGCCCCCAGATGGAAAGCAAAAGTCAGAGGCTAGGAGAACGGAAGGTCCTCAGGGCAAAGGCTGAGTCACACTCAACGTCAACAGTCTAGGAGCCAAAAACAAAGTCATATTAAAAAATTAAAAAGGAAGTGTCAGTACGGGAGATAACAGCCCCACCGGTTTGATCTCTCCTTCCACTGGAATCTATGTGATATTTATCTAGGATGGTTATTATCACTATTTATAGATACTGCCATGGGGTTGTGTGAGTTTACATACACACATATAAATAAATACACAGTCATAATCACTTCAAATAAATAGACATTCAAAACAAGAACCAGAGGATTCATACTTTCATCTCATGTTTGTGTAGTCTTTCATTAATTGGAGTGTTGGCAATGCTGTTGAAAAACTCGTATGACCACCCAGGGCTGGAAATATGAATGTAAGTGATCTTTTTCCTTTCAGTGGACTTGTCAAGCACCAGCTTGTCATCAGCAGTCCCATGTTCTCCTTACCAAACACCTCAGGTTGCATCAAAGGCCAAAACAGAAGCAAATTATTGATTTTCACCAATTTTCATTAGATGGACTTAGTAGTAAAAGATGTATGGGTTGTTACTCAGAATCTGAAATAGTAGCTTATCCTATAAGTGAAAAATCTGTTTCCCCTCAAAATGACCTAAATGGTATACTTCTTACCTTCTAGAAGAGTAATTCATTGAGCACCTAGTCCAGATTAATTAAACTGAATTGAATTGAATTGAATTGAATTGAATTGAATTGAATTGAATTGAATCATGTTGAAGACACCAAGAAATGGTGAAAAAATCACAGCTGCCTACTGGCAAATAACTGCAGGTTGTGATGTCAACATAGCATTGTTTTTCAACAGTATAGCAAAGCAACATTTTGAAGGTAAAAGAGAGGCAACAGGAATATGGTCCACCCAGAAATATCTCACTCAAAGATATGTTCAATCATGCCATTCATGTGTCAGTCAGGATCCTTCAAATTCCAAGTACCAGCCGAAACCGGTTTGGCTCAGTGGATAGAGCGTCGATCTGGGGACTGAAAGGTCCCAAGTTCGATTCCGGTCAAGGGCATGTTGCGGGCACATCCCCAGTGGGGGTGTGCAGGAGGCAGCTGATCGATGTTTCTCTCTCATCGAAGTTTCTAGCTCTCTATCTCTCTCCCTTCCTCTCTGTGGAAAATCAATAAAATATATTTTTAAAAAAATTACAAGTACCAGAAAACTGGAATAAACCTAGCTCAAAAACCAACCCCAAAGTGGGATGAGAATTGGTGATTTACAATCCATTGTAACTGAGAGACTCAGCCACTCTGATTCACATACCCATCTCTGGCCCCAAGTGTGTGAAGTGTGTGTGTGGTGCCCCATAAGGAAGTGATTGTGTGAATAACATGTACATACAACACACACACACACACACACACACACACACACACTCACACACAGCATTTGTCCACTACAATGAGTCCTTTATACCTTTGAAATCATTATTGATCCTATCCCTAGGTTTTTTGTTCTCTTAAGATTTAAAAAGAAAACTGCTGAAAAGTATATTATTAATTGAAGAATCCTTTAGCACAAATGAGTTTACTGAACACTTTATCCTGGAAAGGAGATGGGGAAATACAACACCATTGGGCACAAGCAACAGAAACCAATTACAAGGCCAAGAATGGGGGCTGAGGTGGGGCAGATGAGAATGGTGCCAAGGATAAACTTTAACTTTCTTACAGTTTTGCCCCCAGCATAAATTTGCCCTTCAACTAGGGGAAGGCAATTCAAAGAAGCGACTCTTAGCAGTATAAACAATGAGTTGCAAACTTTTTCAGCACCAAAATAAATAGAGCATTGTTGGGACATGTAGATGGAGAACAGAGAAGAGGGCCAGAACTGAAATGCTTAGGGGCTGTGGGGATCCAGGCTTTCTGAAATCCTGCCCATATAGTGGATCCTCCTGATTATTCAAAAACGGCATACCCCATTCATTCTTTTTTAACCTTTCCCTTCAAGACCCCTTGAAAAAGGAAATCACATTAGGAACCTAAGGGCAATGAATGTGTCCAATAAATGTATCATATAGTTGTGACCAAGAAGTGACTACTTTGAATCGGTTCTCAAACCTCTTTTCTAGCAAAGAACTTACAGATGAATGAAGGACAAGTTTAGAACTGGTTCCTGGAATCCCAGGCTCTGAGTAGATGGCATCCAAGTCATTCTTCCAAATTAGCTTTGATTTAAAAAACAGACCTCCCTCCCCCCCCCCCCCAAAAAAAAAAAAAAACTTCAATGAAAAATTCTATAACCTCTTCTAAATTCATAACTATATAAGCAAAGAAATGAGACATAATGAAGAAAATTAATAACTAACAACCATCTCTGCCCAGCAGGGTGACTGATTGAGACAGGCATGGACAAGCATGGACAGCATGGAGTAGAAAACTGGGCTCCGCAGTGATGCAGGCCTAATTGAACCCTCGCTTCTTTTGAATATCACTTGTGCAATCTTAAGTAACAACCTTAAATTCTTTCTGAGACCCAATTGGTCAATGGGGTTACAACTTCCCGTATAAGTTTTGCATAAATAGTAAGTTAAACTTGGTATCATGTAAAACAGTGCCTGACAGGTGTAGATATTCAAGCAAAAGAGCTCAATTCTTGCTAATAGAATGGTCCCAGATGTCTCCCAGGGACTTCAATGGCTTTAGTGGAAGTCAGAAGGTGTGAGGAAACCATCACCCTATGCAATCTACAAGCTGGACAATTCCTCATCAGCAAATGCCAGCTTTAGGTGGAGAAGTTGTTCCTTTGGGATGTGTAGAACAGTTTGGATAAGTGAGAAATCTCATGAATTTCACTTTCCACTAACCACCAGCTCCTTCCTGGAGGACATCAGTTCTTCAGTCCACCACTCATGCTTTGAAAAAGATTGTCTTCAGCTCGTGTGCTGTGGGACTCAGCAAAACTTCCTCCTCTCCCTCCGAAAGCATGATCTAGATACTACAAACAACAGACCACTTCCAGAACATTTTAAGAACCCTTTAGCCATCCCCATGACATGCAGTTTCATTCAGCCTAAAAGTTCAAGCTCAAGGTCAGTTTGACATTCTGAATGGTTTGGCTCAGTGGATAGAGCATCAGCCTGCAGACTGAAGTGTCACAGGTTTGATTCCAGTCAAGGGTGCATGCCTGGGTTGCAGGCTTGATCCCCAGTAGGGGACGTTCAGGAGGCAGCTAATCAATGGTTCTACCTCTCTTTCCCTCTCCCTTCCTCTCTCAAATCAATAAATTAAAAAAAAAAAAAAGAGGGTGACTGCCCTTACCAGTTTGCCTCAGTGCCTAGAGCATTGGCTTGAAGACTGAAGGATCCCAGGTTCGATTCCAGTCAAGGGCATGTGCCTTGGTTGCGGGCACATACCCAGTGGGGAGTGTGCAGGAGGCAGCTGATTGATGTTTCTAACTTTCTATCCCTCTCCCTTCCTCTCTGTAAAAAAAATAAAAAAATAAAAAAAATAAATTCAATAAAATATATATATATTTTTAAAAGAGGGTGACTTAATAATAACTATGATTAGATAGCAACTGCTCATGACTGGAATGATGTGAAGTTTAATTCCTTTTCCTTTGAGCTCTACGACAATTGTATCTACTGGTCCAATAGCAGAGCAACAAGGGAACATTTAACACTAATTATTTGTGCTTACTTATGTTGAGAAGAACTCAGTACCTTTTTTTTTTTAATGCATTCAGAATGCAACCCCATGGCTCAGACAATATTTCCTTCCCTGTCACTCCACAGGCTTACCACTGCAGCCTAATATTTCTCAGGGCAGCAAACACACACACACACACACACAAACAGACACTTCCAATTAAACAACCATCATCTTTCATTCTGCCAGCTCTGGAGTTCTAATCCCTCTATCTCTGTCTTCTCCCATTGTCCTCTAAGACCTTCCTTAAAAGTATTTCTTTGATTTAATATGTGGAAGCAAAAGAGGCCTCCAGCACGCGCAGTTTTAATGGTGCAATCAGGCAGGGGGAAGACTTTTATTGCAGGGGTGAAGAAAGGTGGTCAAACTTATGGCTTCATCCCCTCCATATTTTAGAACTCAGGAAAACAATGCTCAGGCCCTGAGGCTCCCGCCCCTCCTTCCCCAAGTTCAAGGTCAGTTTGACACTCTGAATGGTTAAATCATCCTTGGCAGAGTCTGAACTTGGCAGAAGCTCTGTAATGAGAAATCCAGATGACTGGTATCATTTGTCACGTGAGTGCCCCGCACTTAATCTAGCACTGGTTTGTTTTTGTAAGGAATAGCAATGACTTAAAAGCAGTCATTAGGGATGTTTAATATTTTAACTGCTTTGACACTAGATGCGGTCTTCACCTTTAATGGCACCTTTTAGCATTAAACTCTACACATAAATAAGCAGTGTAAGGCCTCCTTGAGTCAGTTCCCTTCGGCGTGCCATACCAAAAGGATTCCATCAGCATCTTGCCCTGCTTATAAGAAATGGCAGAGCTTTCTCGAAAGCCCAGGCTGGATTTCACTAGCGAGCTCAGGAAACCGAGCGCGGAGGCTCACTCTGCTCAATCTCTTCTGGATTTTTCTACCGTCTCTTAAGTGAAGCTGCAGAAATCATGCAGCTTTTGGAAGGACTAAGATGAATATCGGTGACATTTCGGGACCCTCAAGCAATTTGTCTGCTGGGTCAATACACACTACAAATAATACTGTCAAAGCTCTCATAACTAGTCTTTAGGTCATAAATCAATGGATTACCCGGGGTCTACCTGACTTTAAAGCATGAGCTTTCTACTCACTATCCTGTACTCATTTACATAAACACTTACCAGGAGGGAGTGATGGTGGATGTGGGACAGGCACCCCAGAATTTTTTTCTGAGTTATATGAAAATTGTCCAATGAATTCAAAGAAAATAGTAAACTCGATCATCTCTAGTAGACCCAATCTTAATTTTAAATTATTTCAACCTCCTTGTTCCTTTAAACATTCTCACCAAGAAACAGAAACAAACTATAAACATGATAAACAATTTTAAACTTTCATAAACAGCCTATGACTTTGGTGTTGTTTTTTTTTACATTTTCTTTTGAATGCCAGAATATCCAAAGATCAGAGAATCTTAGTCTTAACTTAGCCACTGTAAGGAAAGGAAAAAAAAATGTCCTTCACACTCCTAAATTCTGTAGCATGGACCTGTGAATTAAACTAACAAGAGATTAACACAAGAAAAAGTATGCGTGTGTGTGTGTGTGTGTGTGTGTGTGTGTGTGTGTTTTATTGATGTCAATATTTTTATGTGCATGGGGACTTCCCAAAAAAAGAAGTGAAAGCCCCATTGAAGCAGTTAAACTTGGAAGTTTACATACCATTTTAACAAAGGGCAATAAATTGTGGAGAAGTGACTAGTCAAAGGGAAGGGGGCTTTGGGGCTACAGAGGCAGTAAACTGTGGAAACCTTACTCTCGGAGGAGACTAATTGAAAATAAGAATTATTTTAGTAAGGTTCCTTTACTAAATCAATCTCTCGGTGCCAACTTTCTGTCTTCTTCATGGCCAAAAGAATCCTCTGGAAGGAGGATGATGGCTGTCCTCATTTCTGAGAAGTTTCTGCTTGTACCAGATAAGGGAAGTTCTCAAAAGGCTCCTTTATACATTAGTTGATCCCCCATTGCCTTCAGCTCAAAATCATCTATATGCCAAGATGACATATTTTTCGGGAGCATATTTTGATCCCCTTCATTACTAAATTCCCTCACAGATATTTTTTAGTCAAATTCATTTGTCTGGGATCTAGTTTATGCACCAATGAAATAAAGGAGTTGGAACAGATTTTTAAATTTCACTCATTCTTTGATATTATAATTTTTTTTTAATTTCCGTGCATTTGTTGTGGGTTTCATTTATAAAAGCTGTATACCTATGTCATAAGCTATATGGCATATAGACAGTCAAAGCCAGTGCAAATCTGACACGAGATAGAGTGAACTGATATTCTCCTGAAATTAACTTGTCTGCTCAAGAATTGTATTGAGCATGTGGTGTGGGTAGAGACAGTGAGGAGGATAAGAAAAATGCCACCAGTTGGAGAGATAAGACTACTTCCCAAGTTTTCACCAAAGAGATCTAGCGAGGGTAAAGAGGATACTGCCTAAAAGCCAATGCTGAGTGTTTCTCAGGATCCCATATATTGATTCCAGTCTTCCTTATATGCTGCTTTTACCCATGGTACACTGACAGTTCTGTGGATGCTAGTAAGTCAGTCAAATTTAAAAAAACAAAACAAAAAAAAACAAACAGTTTATTGATTTTTTTACAGAGAGAAAGGGAGAGGGGTAGAGAGTTAGAAACATCTATGAAAGAGAAACATCAATCAGCTGCCTCTTGCACACTCCCTACTGGGGATGTGCCCGCAACCAAGGTACATGTCCTTGACTGGAATCGAACCTGGGACCCTTCAGTCTGCAGGGCAACGCTCTATCCCCTGAGGCAAACCGGTTAGGGCATGAGTCACACTTTTATTTGTACCCAGGAGCTGCTTCCTACCCAACCCCTCAGCTGGTTTGTTTTTGAACTACTTCACAATCACAGATAGATCCAAGAGAGTCCCTCAAAAAGAATGTGTCTATAAGCAACGTTATGAAAGAGGAAACTGCCAGGTTCAGGTGCAGGAGAGAGAGATGCAGATCCAAAAAGCAGCAGCAGACGTGGGTCCTGGGCAGTTGCTTTTGCTTTCTTAGTCAGGAGCAATGCATTTGTAAAATGGAGATCAGGCTGATTCCTCAACCAAAGTACCATACGAATCCAGGATGGCCCTTGATGGTAGAACAAGGGAACACTTTCAAAACACTGGCACCACACCAGAGCCAAACTCAGCAGTCATGGCCTGTTCCACAGGGATCCCCAGCTCTATTTGTGTCCACGATGACAAAAATGCATCTGTCTAGTGTTAGAATGACACCGGAGAACTTAATCACCCTAAGTCCCTCTCCGGTCATTGAATCAGAAGGACATATTTTTTCTGAACTCCAACCAAGACCTGGTCACAGGGCAGCAGGTCTGTTCCGGGATTCCCACAGGAAGCTTTCCCCATCTGGAGCCAGTGGGATAAGAATGTGGTTTGTTTCAGCTGGAAGTCCTTTGTGCTTTTCCTCAGACTAATCAGAACTGGTGGCTTAGGAGAGCACACCAGGGGTGATCTTGCTTCCTTTGACCCAGTAGAGGTGCCGAGGTCCAGCTGCTAAAGTGTTTAAGGGGAGTACCTAGAGTTGTTGGGTTTGCTTTGATGCAGAACAGTGATCAGAAAGAAAGAACTGCCCACAGAGTGGAAAAATGAGAATGTGAGGTGTGCTACACTAAGAGAAAAAAAAATGTGGTCAGTGCTTTCCAAAATTCCAGTAGGAAATTTGGGGAAGGATGGGCGGGGGCTCCACCACATCGGAAAGTTCCCTTTGGATTACCTAGTCCAACAGGTTTCACCAGAGTTGTGTCCACACAGCAAATAAAGTCAGAGGAGGGAAAAAAATTGAATCCATCAGGCAATAGTTATTCCATGTACAGCTGTAATAGTGGATCATAGAAAGGCTAGAAATGACCAGATAGTCAAACTAAGTTCTTGTTTTAAAAAAAAAAATTATTTCTAATGGATGTTCTGTGTCCAGACAGTGCTGCTCAGTGGTTGAGCATGGACCTATGAGCTAGGAGGTCATGGTTCAATTCCTGGTCAGGGCACATGCCTAGGTTGTGGGCTCGATCACCAGTAGGGAGCATGCAGGAGGCGGCCCATCGGTGACTCTCTCTTGTCATGTCTCATCATTAATGTTTCTAGCTCTCTCTCTCTCTCTCGCTCTCTCCCTTCCTCTCTCTGAAATCAATAAAAATATTTTTTAAATAATAAGTAAAAGGTGTTTATAAAGGGAGAGGATGTCATTTTGCTGAATGTCTCTCAAGGCGGGTGTCCTCCTTGAATGTGTTCAAGTTGTCACTTAGTGACTTACCTTCTACACTTTTCCAGAGGGAGGAAGAGGCAGGAATTGCTGACCCATGATAATCCACACGTGGAAATCCCATCTGGAATAGGCCCAACCCAACAACATGGAGATTTGTTCAGCCTTCCACGAAAAGGTAAGCCAGCGGTTTTACATATACAACGTATTCCAGTGCACAGCGCATTCGGACTCCATTGTGTATTCTCGGGAAGGATTATCGCCTATGCTGTCTGCTCTTCATAAGTAGCTGTTATGTCTCCCACCTTGGGGAGGTGTCAGTCTTTGTGTCGACAGCCCATGCTGTTTGGATGGGCTTTGGTAGATCCAGAATTCTTAGTGGTCTCAGTGGCTCTGTTAGTAAGCCATGTCATCAATGGTATCTGTGGCCATACAATGGATGGGCAGCAGTAGGAAGCAGAATGGCCCAAACAGGATTGCTGAGTTGCGTGCTTTGAGTGTGTTTAGGCTGATAAACATCTGATAGCCTCCTGCAAGTTCATTTTTCTTCCTAGATCCGTTTTATCGTTTTTCAAATGGGAATTGTAGTAATATCCACCCTGTCTATGGGAGGTACTTAAAAACTGGAGAAGGTAGCAGTTTTAAAGTTGTCAATGTTAATGTGACTCTTATTTCTGAGGCTGCCTTGCAGCAGAAAAATGAACCAGCTAAAATGTTACATGACAGACTTCCATCCTGCAGAAGTTTGCTCGGCATAGAAACACGCATAACATTGGTGTTGAGTGTCTCTAACGGGGCAGACTCTCTGCCAAGCCCTGGACTCTCAAAGAAAAAAACCCACGTTGTCATGAGAACAACAACTTAGATTAGTGGTCGGCAAACTCATTAGTCATCAGAGCCAAATATCAACAGTACAACGATTGAAATTTCTTTTGAGAGCTGAAAACTGACTTCTGTGCATGGGCTATGAAGTTTCAGTCACACTGCACATGCATGTCTGCACGTGGTATTTGTGAAGAGCCATACTCAAGGGGCCAAAAAGCCGCATGTGGCTCGCGAGCCACATTTTGCCGACCACTGACTTAGAGCTATGTTAGGAACCACAACAGGGGATAATGCAGAATGAGCAACAGGAATGAGGGTCTGGCCCAGCCGGTGTGGCCCAATGATTGAGCGTCAATGTATGAACCAGGAGGTCACGGTTTGATTTCGGGTCAGGGCACATGCCTGGGTTGTGGACTGGATGCCCCATGTGGAGTGTGCAGTAGGCAGCTGATCAATGATCCTCTCTCATCATTGATGTTTCTCTCCCTCTCCCTTCCTCTATGAAATCAATAAAAATATATTTCTAAAAAAAAAAAAGAAAGAAAGAAAGAAAGAAAAGAAAGAAAGAAAGGAGGGTTTGATATGCTGCTGTATGCCATTCTGAGCAGTACACATTAATGTGTGTATTGGGAACCCCACGAAGGCTGGTTTCGTAGCCTTGTGTGCTGGCTCATGGGTGAGAATATGCATTGCTTGCATCCCATATTCTTGTGGGAAGTATTCAGGAGCTGTACTAAGAGCAAATATCAACCACCACAGAGTTCATCTAACAGCTTTTTAAAAGCAGTTCACCCTTAAAAACCAAACTGGGCGACTCCATGTCGACTTCAAAGATCTCCGATGTTAGATTTATTTGCTGAGCATCTACTAAGTTCCAGGCCCAGAGCTGAGTGTTTTCAGGGCATTGTCTCATTGAAAAGCTAAAGAAAGAGGGAGGCGGCTTTGATTCCATCCCATTGTGAGCTTCTGTGCTCCATCCTGCAGCCGTGGTTTCTATAGCCTGGCCCGCAGCCCATGCTCACACCACTTGGCTGCAATGCTGTTGAAGAAGAAATCTGTGCTAACCAAAATATTCCTAATAATTTCACTGCCAGGCTGTGTATAAAGAGACGATCTCTTTGGTAATAGATTATTATTATTATTATTATTATTATTATTATTATTATTTTAGTAACTGGCTCTGATTACTCACACAACATTACTTTCCTTAAACACATGCTCTTCCAAGTCTCCCATTACTTTGTTCTGTTGGTGAGTTAGTAAATAGGAGGAGAGAGTTTGTTTGTATCCGTTTCTGGGGGCTGCCATAACAAAGTACCACCAATCAAGTGGTCTAAACAACAGAAGTGCGTTGTCTCATAGTCCTGGAGGCTAGAAGTTCAAGATCAAAGTGTCTGCAGGGCGGTTCCTTTTGAGGGCCGTGAGAGAGTCTGATCCTTGCCTTTCCCCTGGTTTCTGGTGGTTTTCTGGCAACTTTTGGTTTGTGTGTGTGTGTGTGTGTGCAAACACACATGTATCTGCATATGTACATGATAAAGCCAGCTTTAAACATGCATGTTCGCTTTCTCTAGAAAATATATTTACATTCAAATAGAACATTACCAAATGGGTCACTCAGTATTCAATTATTATTCACACTTTTTGGGGGGACATGGTTATAAGGAGGTCTTTGGCAAAGGCAAGGTGTGCCAACAATTAAATCTGGCTAACTTGTCAAATGAACTCCACTGTCATTTAACGCGTATTCTCTTATTTTAGGCTACCTCTATGAGTGTTAGGGCCATAGGGTATTGCCATTGCTGTTTAATTGGTAAAAAAAAAAAAAAAAAAAAAAAAAAAAATAAGTCCCAGGAAGAGACATAACGTGTACCTGTTAGGGTTAAAATCAGGAGTAGAAGCCAGGTTTCTTGCCACCTGAGTCAAATAATACACAGTGCACTTTCTGTGAGATACAAGTCTTCAGAACACAAATGCTCTGTCGCTCTGTGACACTGCTCAACTCTAAAAGCACTGAATTGCCCGTTGGATTTCATCTATTTGGTTCCAGTGTAATCAAATGCCGTGCTCAGGATGTTGATGAAAGACATTTCTCCAACACCAGAATGAATTTGTTCCCCAACCATACTGGTCGGTGATGTGATTTAGTGGATTGTGCTTTCTTCTGTAGTAGAAACCTTTCCTTATTATATGAAGCTAATTTCCAGCATATGATAACCCATCAGAAGTCAGGTCATAAATGTCTAAGACCAAAGTCAGTGGTTCTAACCACCCACGAAGAAGAGACTGCCTCGCTGATGTGGCTCAGGGATTGAGCGTCGACCCCTGCACCAAGAGGTCACAGGTTCGATTCCCGGTCAGGGCACGTGCCTGGGTTGTGGGCTCGATCCCCAGTAGGAGGCGTGCAGGAGGCAGCTGATTAATGATTCTCATCGATGTGTCTATCTTCCTCTCTGTAATCAATAAAAAGATATAAAAAAATAATAATAAAAGAGGAGAGTAAATGGGCAAGGTGACAAGGGCAACAATGAAAGAATCCTAAGGAGGTGGCTGCAAGATCAGCTCCACAGGAGTGAGCGAATGTGTTGTCCAAGTTCTGGGAGGTGTTGGCCACCGTGACATGATGGACACCAGGACGCGGGGTTCAGATGGACCTACTATAGGTTCTTGTCATGAGTTCATTCTAAATGGAGGTGGAACAGGAGGCAGAGGGGGATGCAGTCCAGGCTCTGGGGTGTAGGCTGCCCTTGTTTGAAGGAAGGGAGGTGTGTGTGTAGGGAGAGAGGATGGCTCGTCCCATCCTGGCTTCTGTGTGGCCCTGGGTGTGCGTCCCGATAGGGATCTGGGCCTTAGCTGGTCCCCTCCACACAAAGGACTGCTCTCTTATCTAGCTGCGTCCACACGACCGCTCCGTCTGCCCTGCCAGACGGAGCACCGTTTTCACATGATGCACTTGGCAGCGACAGAGCATCTATTTTAAGCTGCCTGTTCATTTTTATGATGCAGGTTACAAAAAGCACTGGGCTAGCCCACTGTATTTGTAAGTGAACTTGAAACGCTTCCAAATACAAGGTAGCCATCTGGCTCCTGGGAGTTGGGTTCCCGTGTGGGAGGCTGGGACTCCCTCTCCGTAGATCCATCTTAACAATGTAGAAAACAGGCAGAATTCGGGTTGGAGTAGAACAGACGTGGGAGGGGGTCCTAACCCATGGGATGCAAAGACCACCCAACAGAAGGGTTGGAACGTATGAATGGGGATGGATGGACCGCTCTGTGGTTTGAGCTGAGATGCCTGGGATTGCTTTTGGAGTGTTTTAAAATTCGATAATATATATACATATATAGACACACAGAGAGACATATATAGTCAGAAAGCGAATGCTTTGCCAAGATTTCCCCCTCCGCATTCTTCAACCCAGATGGCTTTTCAATGTCTGTAACCCGTGCATCTCTGATGTGTTCACAGAGGACTTCTGAGGACTGGCTCCTGAAAGATTGCCCTCCAAGGAAATGTCTGTGCAACCTTTTCTCTAATAGTGACCACATTTTGCTCAAGTGCATGCCCTAACCCTTTACCCAGCTTTTTCTAATACAGCAGGTCCTTTAAAAAAAAAAAAAAAAAAAATATATATATATATATATATATATATATATATATATATATATATATATATATATCTTTATATTGATTTCAGAGAGGAAGGGAAAGGGAGAGAAAGAAACATCAATGATGAGGGAGAGAGAATTATTGATCGGCTGCCTCCACTTCCTTCTCTCCTACACCACCTGGGGATTGAGCCTGCAACTCCGGCATGTGTCCTGACTGAGAATTGAACCTTGACCTCCTGGTTCACAGGTCAATGTTTAACCACTGAGCCACGCCAGCCGGACTTCTTACTTGTTTTTATCCATCTTTCCTTAATGTATGCATAGCTCAGAATCTTTAATATCAGAAGTGTTTGGGGTCTTTATTTAGATGGTTGGTGATGATTTTGTGACCAGATGTAGGCCATAGGAATTTAACACTTGTTTCTATCAATTAGCCTGTGGTAACACTGGTTTCCTTAGACCTCATTTCACTTAAAGTCGAAGTTTCCAAGAACTCGTTGACAATGTTAAGTGAGAACTTACTTGTAATTTGGAGTAAACAAAAAAAGGGTAGACGTTGAAGTCAGATCTCAATTCATTCCTAATTCTCCTCAAAGCAGTGGGACTTTGGACAGCAACCCAGACCCTGTAGGTCTCTCTTGTTCTCATTTAGAAAAAGCCAGGGTGGGGGTGAGGACTCAGAGGCTCTCTCTTGCCCCTTCTGGGTCTAGACCTCCCACCCAGTTGCACTTGGGTGACTTCCAGGTTTGCCGACTGGTTTCCTAACTTGCTCCTAACCCAGAGCTTCTTTCTTTGTGAATTTAGGAAATCACCATGGGAACCCAGATGGGTAAGGCGCCTTGGTTCTTGTTAAGGGATCACTTGTCTCCAGTTAATGGGCAGGATAATAGAGGGGAAGAGGGTTGAGCAGCAGACCAGTGAAAGCACTGGTGACTTCGCCCTCTAACTGCTCCTTCCCCATTGCTTCCGCCTGTTTGAAAGTGAAAACACATAGCCCAAACTGGTTTGGCTCTAGGACTTGTATTGGGGACAGTCCTGGAGCATGTGACCTGGGGCACAGAGCCCTACAGGAACTCAGCTGAAGGGGAGGAAGGGCTGGGGAGGCCACCGCGGGCCTGGAGCAGCAGCAGGAGGCGGTCCCAGCCCAGTGCATGGGTCGCCAAGCCCCAGAGGCTGCCTTACAGACGACAAGGGCCATGGAAAGACCGCTGTCTGTCTGCGAAGGGCTGAGAGCGAGCCTCCCAGAGAGCAGGGGGAAGAACTCACTCACTCACCACCCTGGGCTCCTGACTGATCTCCGCCTTCATTTCTGATACTTAATTGATTATAAACTAAAACCAGAAATCCCCGAGGAGCCCTCAGCCTCTGCTGAGGTAGCCGTTTCGCTGGGGTGCCGTCAGCATCTGAGGATTTTGTGGCTGAAATGTATAGCGAGTGACCCTGGTCTGGCCGGCTGGGTGACGCACAACAGCATATATTGAGTGACTCATAGGAGTCAGGGCTGGAAAAGACCTATTAGGTCATTTTTTCCATCTCCCAGCCATTGCAAATTTCCTCTTTGCCAAGGTGGGATTATATTCAAATATTTGGTCCAGTCTGGTTTGAACTGATTCGGGTAATGGGGCTTCTACAACCTCCCCCGGGATCTTAATTCCACAGGATCATTGATCTCAATCTTCGGAAAATGTTCCTGATGTGCGCCTTAAATTTTCCTTTGCTCAATTTCATCCCATTAATCCTCCTTATTACCCCTCAGGCCACCCTAAATAATACTCCTTTTTCTTGTACATTGACATTCCTGGTAGGGAGGAGACGGGGGGGGGGAAACACAAAAATGTCTTCTTGGCTTGGCTCGCAGCCCCAAGCCTAAGTTAAAGAATAGAAATGCTCTGAATAACAGCTTAAGATGTTGGGAGCCGACGTGTGTCAGATGAGAAAGGGTTTTCCAGATTGCCCAGGAATCGTTCAGACAATGGAGGGCAGGTGTTTCGGAGTTTGGCTTTCCATCCTAACTACACGGAGAGGGTAGCAAAGACGAAATGTCACCTAATCTGCCATACTGCCACCTCCCAGGGTAACGGTCTATGTCCTCATAGCCTTTGGGGGAGATAATTCTAGATAATCCTCTGATTATTTCCCCCCAGAGAGCAGGGATCACTTCAAATAGCCAAAAACCACATCAGTTAATGTCTCAGGGAGTAGTGTTCCCTGCCAGGATGCAGGGCAGAGCCGACCTGAGAGTCAGTGAAGTCAGCCACTGCCAGAGGGTGAGGCACCGGGGTGTGAGTCAGGGTAGAATATCCTACATGCCCCTCAAACTGGTTTCCGGGCGCTGGGGTGCTTACTAAAAATACAAATCGTGGGGCTTTCTCAGACCAACTGAGATTCAGAATCTATGGCCAAAGTCTAGAAGCCTACATTCTTCTTAAACAAGCTTAATAATATTTGATGAGCCCGGACCCATGGGGTAATGCTAATCCAATACCACTTGTGAAACTTGGACTCAAGTGGAGAAATGAGAGTCCAAAGAGTAAGAGAGTCTGGCTGGTGATGGGACAGAAATCAGGAGTCGGAGCAGACAGAGGCTCTGAGCAGACCAAGGAGGATGAGCAGTGGAGAAATGAAGGTGCAGAGCCCCTGGGCCGTGTTTATTGGCCATCAGAGCCTGGTGCATGGGTGTGGAGTTAGACCAACTAGATCACATGTGTCAAACACACGGCCCGCGGGCCAAATCCAGCCCGCCAGGCCTTGCAATGTGGCCCGCACCGCGCTGTCATCACTGCACTCCGCTGTCAGTTTATGACATTGTCAGTTTATGACTGTTCAGTAAACCATTCGGCCCGCGATTTAGGCTGGATTTTAGATTTTGGCCCCTTCTCTGATTGAGTTCGACACCCCTAAACTAGATGAAAGGTCTGGCTGGACCCTGGTCTATTTGAACAAGGGCTAAGCTAGCATTGCCAACTTTTTAACTTGTTCTTTGCGTGTTGTGCAACTCAATAGAAACCCAATGGTGAAGAGAAAAGAAGAAGGAGAAAATACTGGATTTTCACATTTGTAAATACACCCACAGGTAATTTCAAGGAGTCTCAAGCCTGACTTTGACCTTGAGTTATGCAATCAACGTGTTTGCAGCAGACCAATGTTTCAGTTTAGAAGAACTAGAAAAGCCTGATAAAATAGGAGGGGAAGGAGGGTGTTTTGTTTGTTTACTTAAGGTCATTGGTGGGTTGCAAAGGCAAGTAAGTTTTGGGGAGTTGAGATCCAGAAGTCAAAGGAAGCTCAGACAGATCAGCTTATACTGTGTTCTTTAACGTGATGGCTCTGCTCAGCCATGCAGCTGTGGGTGTCTCTCAGAGGTGTACAGATTTTTAAGCTGAACTGGAAGATGGCGTCACAAAACAAAGGATTCCCGATTCTCAGAGCCTTTCCGATCCCAAATCACAACAAGATGTGATTTATAAAATAAAAATACCCTGACTGGTGTGGCTCACTGGTTGAGCATCAACCCATGCACCAAGAGGTCATCAGTTGATTCCCAATCAGGGCACATTCCCCAGGTTTCAGGCTTGATCCCCAGGAGGGGGCATGCAGGAGGCGGCTGATCAATGATGTTTCTCTCTTACCTATGTTTCTCTCTTGCTCCCTCTTCCTTCTTCTCTCCAAGTTTATATATATAAAACATTTTTAAAAATAAAGATGCAATGCTTACAGGAACTAAACTAAATGTCCAAGAAGGAAAAGAATACATCAAGAGACACCACTATTGGATTTTTGGTCTCTTTCCCCTCATTTCCCATCCCTTTCCTCCACATACACACAAAACAAAACAAAACAAAACAAAACAAAATGTAGAGCAGACTGAATGTCTGAAAGCTTATGCAGCCTATTGAATGGGACAAAAGAATCCATTCTAAAATGCCAGTGGATAATACCAGTGTGTAGACGCAGTATTTATTTTTAGGCAGCATTATGTTCCAAGAATCAGATGAGGTGCTTTCCCACACATCATCTCTTAACAATCCACTGAGGTAGGAATGACCTTCCCCAGAGTCAGGAGGAGGAAACCGAGACTCGCAGAGATTTAAAAAACTTGCCCAGAGTCACCAAATTCAGGAAATAATAAAACCAGGCCTACAAGTCAGCCCTTCTTTCTGAGTCCTGGCACGATTGCCTCAAACTTTCCTTTTCTCATTCTTCATGAAAAGATGGTTATGATCTTTTAGGGAACAAAGACAACTTATAATTAACTAGAGGCCTAGTGCACAGCTTTCGTGCACTGGAGGAGGTGGGGGAGTCCCTCAGTCTGGGCCTGTGCCCTCTCACAGTCCGGGACCCTGCAGGGGATGTCATGAAGGCGGGAGAGGCTCTTGCCACTGCCACTGCGCTCATCAGCAGTGACCCCAACTTCTGGCTGAGTGGTGCTCCCCTGTGGGAGGGCACTGACCACCAGGGGGCAACTCGTGCATTGAGCTTCTGCCCCTGGTCAGTGAACATCATAGCAACCAGTTGTTCTGTCATTCAGTCGATTTGCATATTAGCCTTTTATTGTATAGGATAGTGTATGGTTTGTTAGGCTCTGCTTACAGAATACCAAAACAATGTGGGTGCTTGTTGAAGCGAAAACATCAAATTTAGCAAAGCTGGGGAGGCAGAACTCTTAAGGTAGAGGGCTTACCTATCACATCAATGGAGTTGCCAATCCTTTGTGAGTTGCCAATGGAGTTGCCAATCCTCTCAACCTGCTCTCTGCTTCAGCTTCTTGGTTTAAGCCACACTGTCTAACCAAGAACCCTCCCAGAATACTAGTCATCTGTTCTCCGAAGGAGTGGAACTTACCTCAGGTGATGGTGATGGGGAATACCCAGCATATTCAGATAGAAGGGCATGTCAGTAAAGCACTGCTCACTTGTAGTCCTGACTTCAACAATGAGGGTGGGGACTGATAGGTGTTTGGATTGACTTCTCAGACCAAAGAGAAGATTGACACCTGCATGCAGAAATCCCCTCCCACCGGAGAAGGTTCTCACCAACCAAGGTGGGCTGGAGACTAGGGAGGTGGTGCTTGAATGAATCAGAGATTGCATGTTTTCATTTCTCTGGGAACACAATCTCCTTGTAAGATGTAAGTTTTTGTTTGGCTTGGTTTAGATTGTCTTTCAGACCTTTGAGTTTCAGCTGCACTTTGGGGGGATAACTTGCTCCAAGAACTTTATGGCTGACTGTAAAGAATGATTGCTTGCCTGGCCGGTGTGGCCCAGTGGTTGAGTGCAGACCTATGAACCAGGAGGTCACGGTTCGATTCACTGTCAGGGCAGATGCCTGGAATCCAGAACATGCTCTCCAGTAGGACTTTCCCTTCAATGCCAGACCTGGCCTGAACTTGAGAAACAATATCGACCATCTGAGTGCTCTTTCAGCCCCAATTTCCCTCTTCTCTGAAAAATTGGAGGGACCATTCCTCAATGACCTGATGCAGGAAAGGGTGACAAAATGAACTCACAGACAGTGTCTGAACTGGGATTGACACACACTAACGAATGCTGGATAAGGATGGTTCAAATTCAATAGCAGCAATTTACGAAAAGAAAGGGCCATCATGGAGGGGGAGAAACTGGGGACTCCAGAAGAATTTGAACTTTTCCCTTTAAAAAGGGTCTGTTTTTCTAAAAACCCAACTCTCTCAAATTAGTTGGGTCATTGTTCTTTGGGAGTTTTATTTCTCTTTGGGGAGAATTTCCAACACACAGCGTTACCTCTTTTCATCGCTAATGTGATGCCTCCTGCTAATTGAAAGCTAGGCCTTGGGCTTTCCAGAGCACTAATTTGTGATGGTAAAACATTTACCCATCATAAATTATTTCATTGTTCAGCGAGGATGTAAAACAATTAATTGGCTACTTGGCAGATAAGTTCGGCATTTGCAGGATCTGTTTTATAAGAAATTTTATTGATGAAAATGTGTCTGAAGCTTTAGCAATGCGCTTGGCTTTTGCATTTGGCAGCAAGAAGACAAGATCTTAAAGCCAAAATCCTCCCCGGGGCATGAGGCAAAGTACAACTTTGCATCTATATTCCTGCTGTAGGTCATTGGGGGTCTCCTCTTACAGACAATTGGCAAAAGGTTCCAGTGGCTGTTTTATGACCCGTTTTGATTTTGTATATGGGCAAATCTCACATTTCAGCCTCAGGACATACCCATGTTTTACCCCAGTGCCCTTAAGTGATTTCTCAAGAAGTTGCATTAACTCTTAAATGGACATAGAATAAACAGAGGCCACCATAAATTTTTAAAATGGAAGTTTAGGCATCACATGCTAACTTACTTATTGTTAGGCTATTAAGAACAGTGGGTGTTTGGTGTGTTTTGGGGTGTGGTTTTGTGGGGGGTTTTTTTTGGGGGGGTGGAGACACAAAAAAATAAATGCTCAGATTTGTCATCAGCCAATATACTTGGCTGTTCTGATGCTATGATTTTTAGGAAATTAAACTGGGTCTCTATGATACCCATCCAACCAGCTCAGTCCAACAAATATTTCACACTCAACCAGTCCAGTCCAACAATTGTTGCAAAACAAAATCCCTGAAAACTGATAATTTACTAATAAATGGACCAAAAGAACTGGTTGACCCTTGGATGAATGGTCACCCACTGGCTTCTTCATTCATGAGCTTCTCTGTGTCATGGACAAAGTGGGTCACACAGACACCATGAAGGGCTAGTGCCATGGATTTGTGCTTCCAATAAGGACTCATTCTGTTTCTTTTTTTAAAGCATTTTTTTTGTTGTTGTTGTTGATTTCAGAGGGAGAGATAGAAACATCACTGAGTGAGAAACATGAATTGGCTGCTTCCTGCAGGCCCCCTACTGGGGATTGAGTCCACAACTCGGGCATGGCCCTGACCAGGAATCAAACAAGTGACTTCCTGGTATATGGGATGATGTTCAACCAATGGAGCCACCTTGACTGGACTCCATTCTGTTTCAAACAGGACATCAAGACAGGCAAAAGTAATATAGGCCGTGCTTGTGCCTTGAATGTGGGCCATTTGTTGACACAATATTTCTAGTAAACGCTTCCAGGTTAAGATATGTATTCCCACATTCAAAATTCTTTAAAATTAGCCATATTTGGGGAGAAATGCTGTTGGGAGAGAGTAGCATATTCAAAACCTGCAAACAAGGAAGTTACACATTCATGGAAAGAATTTCCAGAAGAACAACTAAGAAAATCGACTCCCAGCCATTGTGTTGACATCTCTTTCTTGCTAACACAACACAATTCTTAACACATTTCTACAGAATCTCTTCTCTTCAAGGATTCATAATTGGCTTCATGGACTTATCTTGAGAGCAAGCAATTTATTTAGAGATTTTTTTCAAATAATGACTCCAGGCAGAAAAAAAATCAATAAAGTACTGTGATTTCCGGTTCTCTTCCACAGCATAGTCTTTACAATACTTACAAGCCCCTTAAATCTTACTTCTGAGGTGACATCCAAAGTAAGCGTCATTACTCCCCCTGTTCTCACTCCTCAGAGAGGAGAATCATTTGACTGTTCTCAAAACTGTGAGAGGCTCACAGGTCTTACTGTCTCACACCTTGTCAACTAGAGCCTGTGTGGATACCCTTGTCTCTCTTTATCAGGAATTTCATAAGCTCAAGAGAACTCTCCCTAAGGGATGAGTCAGGTTTACTATGTTTTCAGGTTGATGCTGTGACATAGTGAGGTTTGGGGTGGGACATCTGTCAAAACGTGAGTGATCTCCCAGCCCCACTCCAATGATTTTAATGGATATAACTGAATCTAAACATCACATACATGAATAAGAAAATTATCATCTGTTTTTAAAGTAGAATTGTGTAACTTATTGGTGGCAGGGGCAAAGGATTTTATTTTGTTTTGCTTCTTTTGGTTAGATAGTGATAAATGATTTTTGAAAAAAGGAAAAATAAGCATTTAATGAGTTGTACTAGTCAGGATTCTCCATAAAATAAGAACAGGAGAGAGAGAAAGACACAAAGAGACATACATGATGGATATATAGATAGATACAAGATAGATAAATAGATTAATAGATTATATATATTTATTTTCAGGGAAAAATACTTATTTTAAGGTTTTGGCTCACACAGTTATGGATGCTGGCAAGTCTGAACCCCATCTGGGCAGGCCAGCAAGCTGAAAACTCAGTCAGGATTTCAGTGTTACAGGGTTGAGGCAGAATTTCTTTTTCTGGAAATTTTCAGGATTCTATTGTTGGTTTTGTTTTGTTTTTTAACTTTGCTTAACAGCCTTTATCTGATTGGATGAGGCCAACCTCATTGTAGACAGTAATCTCTTTTGCGGATGGTCAGCTGATTGTCCTTGTCAAGCACCTTTACAAAATGCTTTCCCAGCAACATCTAAAGTAGCATTGACCCAACAACTGGGCACCATAGCCTGGCCCAGTTGCCACATGAAATCACCCATCGCAGAAGTGTTGGGTGGGCTTTATAAACGGAGCTGAAGAAGAGGAAAGAATGAGAGAGGAATCCAAGAAATCTCCTGCCCTTCCTTCACAGCTAAGGATTGACAAGATTCAGCCCAGCTGGCATGGCTCAATGGTTGCACGTTAACCTAAGAACTAGGATGTCACAGTTCGATTCCCCAGATCAGTGGTGGGCAAACTCATTAGTCCACAGAGCCAAATATCAACAGTACAACGACTGAAATTTCTTTTGAGAGCCAAATTTTTTAAACTTAAACTTCTTCTGACGCCATTTCTTCAAAATAGACTCGCCCAGGCCTTGGTATTTTGTGGAAGAGCCACACTCAACGGGCCAAAGAGCCACATGTGGCTTGCAAGCCACAGTTTGCCAACCATAGCCCTAGGTTATGGGTTCAATCCCTAGTGGGGGTTGTACAGGAGGCAGCCGATAAATGATTCTCTCTCACATTGATGTTTCTCTCTCTCTCTCCCTCTCCCTTCTTCTCTGATATAAATAACTTTTAGAATAATTTTTTTTAAGAAAAAGAATTGCCAAGATTCAGAGACATTAGTCAACTGTGTGGACATCTTGACAGTCAGCCTGGTTTGGGACATCAAAGGGGAGGGATCTGAGTTATCATTAAGGTTTTGCTCCAGGAAACACTCAGCCAAGAACTGTGGGTTCCGGAAGTCACTCTTATTTTCATCAGTCTCAAAGAGAGGTCCCCTTTTCGTAGTAGGTGCCATCGAGAGGTGCCCTCCTCCAGGGCGTAGGGCAGCCTCTGGCCAGGGCTTGCCACTGCATCCCGGGACAGAACAGCAGTGCTGTGACTGTGCCCAGACCCACACACATTCATCATTTTAATGATGGGAAGCCCAGTCATCACTGTCAAATCACGGGTCCATCAACTTGCAAATATCAGAGTGTGGTGTTGGATGGGGTTGATCCTCGTTTGGTGAGTAAATCAACTTGACTGCTTCATTTAGGAAAAAAAGTTTAAAATGTGCTCCGTCTTAGTCATGGGCCTCTTAGGGTGTTTTCGTTTCAAACCACTCCTCATAGAAGACAGCCTCTTTCCAGAAATGCGGGCGACATGTGGGCAAAGTGACACCAGTCCCTGAATAAACTGCTGCCCTGGTTTTTCTATGAGTAAAATATTATAAATTCAAATAACCTTTCGGAGCATGTAAGGTACAGGAAGTGAGTCATAGAAAGAGCCTCCTGTGGCCTCTGGATTTTGGCAAAAAAAAATTTTTTTTAAATTAAAAACCCTCATTAACGGGGAGAGGTCAATAGGAGGAAAAGGAGACTTACGTAATACTTTAAACAATCATGAATTTACATTTTAAAAAATATATTCATTAAAAGAAAAAAAAATTAAAGCCTCATTCATTGGTGGGAAGGTAAACTTGAAAACTAATTTGAAATGATTTTGAAAAGAAATGTCATTTATGACTTCTGGTTCTTTTAAGTAGAATGACTTCAAAGTCGTGCTTAATGCAGTTCTTTTGTAAATGTGTCATTGTCTTAAATCCATGAGAATGAAGTGAAGCCGTGTACATGCAGAGGAAAGCTGCTACGACATAGCCATCTATCTATTCATCACTTCGTGGTTGGTTGACGTTCACTTATTAGCAAAAAGATGAATAGGAAAGGTTCTGTGAAAACAAACGTTCACAGTTTTAGTTGGGTGTTTGTGTATTGTTTATTCTCTTTACATTTTGAAATTCAATCACCATTCTGTGCCCCAGACACTAAGATGGGCCTGAGCAATGAAATAAGGAACAAGACAGGTTTGGTCACTGGGGTGAGATGAAGAGGCGGGGTAAAGACAGGGTCTCAAAGTAAATCCTCCCTAAGCCAGGGCCTGAAGCATGAAAAGGGTTTGATCTCAACAAGAGAGATGCAGGATAGGTAGTGTAGAAAGAGAAATCATTCTACCCCAGCCGGTGTGGCTCAGTGGTTGAGCATTAACCTGTGAACCAGGAGGTCACAGTTTAATTCCCAGTCAGGGCACATGCCCAGGTTGTGGGTTCCATCCCCAGTAGGAGGCGTGCAGGAGGCAGCCGATCAATGATTCTCTCTCATTGTTGATGTTTCTGTCTCTATCTCCCTCTCCCTTCCTCTCTCTGTAATCAAATAAAAACCTATTTTAAAAAAAAATAAATATGAAAGAAAAATCATTCTAGACATGGCTACAAGGCTGCACGAAACAGAACATATCTCAACCTGGAAATGTGAGGACATGGCGAATGGAAAGAATGTGGGACTGTGGGGATGCAGCTAGCGGGCACAGCGGGGGCCAGGTTAGGACGGGGTTTATGAAACAGAGTAAGAGCCTGCCTTTGTCCTAATGGCCACCGAAAGCCGTAGGGAGGTGACCTGACAGATCACCCAGGCTACCCTGTGAAGTATAGATTCCTGGGGAGCATGGCCAGCAACTGTTTTAGCAATTAAGGGACATGATGTCACAGAGAACAAGAGGAGTGAAGGCATTCTAGTCATACTTAGGAGGTGAGATCCAAAGAACAAGATGATTTATTGAAGGGGAGAGATGAGAAGGAAGCGGAATTCACAGGGGAGCCCCGTCTGATCGTGGTGTTGAATGTCCCTCAATTTGCCTTTGTCTGCTGGGTTCTCCTTGGCTGGTTTCAGGTTATACATTTCCGGCAGGAATGTGGCATAAGTCATCTGTGTCCTTCATCAAGAGGCACATAATTTCACTTGGTGTTCTTTGCAGAGATGGTGATTTTGATCACTTGGTTAAAGTGGTGTTTCCGATTTTTCTCCAGGCTAAAGATATCTTTGATAACTTCCTAATTAATAAGTAATCTGTGGGAAGATGCTCTGAGAGTAAGTATCAAGCTTTCACTCAATAGCTTTAGTAACCATTGAGGATTTTTGCCCCCAAAATTATTCTTATCATGGTCGCAAATGGTGATCTTCCAACTCTGTCCTTTCTATATTTATTAGTTATCTGACAGTTATAGAATATGATCAAATGAATAAAAACTAAAGCTATTTTATTTGCTTATTTGTATTTTGGGTGTCAACATGAATTCTTGATTATCTTATCTAGTATACTATAATGCATTACTGTGAATAATTATTTTGATGCTCAAATTTGTTCATGGTTTCACTGGTGGGAGGTCATGTGAGCTGGCTTCAGTGACATTTTCATATGGACCACCTTGTGACTTTTTTGCACACAAAAAATATTGCAGACTCAATGTTTGCTTTCTCCGTCCCAGGCCTGGACCAGCTATCACCCCCACTGAGTCCTGTTTCCTTTAAGAAAGGAAGCACAGTCAGAAAGCCAGATCTGGGCAGTCATTATGCTTAGTCATTTGTGACTATGAGATACCCAGTCTCTGAAAATTTATTTTTGATGCTCTGTTGAGGTCTGAAGAAAAGGTGCATACTTCCAGGGAGAATTTGCATTGGCTCTTAAGGCTCTAGAGAGATTACCAATCAAGAATACTTTAGACCAAATGCATGGCTTAAGTAGTTGGGGGCTACCCAACGACAAAAAGGCATTGTCTCTTTCCCTGACCCCTTTGGTAAGCTGTCTCATGTAGTATCACCAGCAACTGTTGGGCTTCACCCTTTGCTGGTTGGTGACCCTGTTGTTTCCTACAATCCCTGGAGGCCAACACTTATCTGTAGCCTGAACCAATTATATTGGGGTAAGGAAAGTATCTGATGCCAGTCTTCAGAGCCCCCCACAAGGGCTCTCTCTCCTTTGCTGTCTGTCTCCCTTCCTGGTTCTCTCTGGAGAACTAGTTGACCTATGGTTCTGCTTATTGTTTTTCGTTCAGAGGAGCGATTGTGTTCCAGAATGCCCATAGTCTTGAACTTCCCAGCACTGAAATAAAACCAATTCCTTTGGAGAAAGCTTCACAGACTCCTCCCTCTTGGCAAACGTTCTGAGCACTGCTGAGGGAACTTGGGAGACAGGTGGCCTGTGGTCTTGATGGCTTCCTCTCCTGTCATATCTTTGCAAGGACAGGTGCGCTGAGGTGAGGGCAGTGAGGGGCCCAGTATTCTCTACTTGCCACATCTGAGATGCAGCCTCCAACCTATGAGCAGGGGCTGAGTGCAGGAAGGAAGCCCACAAGCTCTCCGCACACCCACCAGGGATTTAGCCTCTTCTCTAAGGGTTGAAGGGAGCAAGAAATGCTACAACCTGCTGAAACCGGTTTGGCTCAGTGGTAGAGCGTCGGTGGACTGAAAGGTCCCATGTTCGATTCCGGTCAAGGGCATGAACATTAGCTGCAGGCATATCCCCAGTAGGAGGCGTGCAAGAGGCAGCTGGTCGATGTTTCTCTCTCATTCACGTTTCTAGCTCTCTCTCTTCCTTCCTCTTCGTAAAAAATCAATAAAATATATATTTTTTTTAAAAAAAAAGAAAAAGAAAAAGAAAGAAATGCTATAACCTGCTCTCATTAAGACACCATGCTTCTAGATTGGGAGCCCAGGGGAGAGGGAGTCAGGTCTATTTGGCTACATCTGCCTGGAGCGAAGCTTTCATCAAGCTGAGCTGGGAAAGTAGGGAGGGGAGGGAGCAGGTCATGGACCAGGTCCCTCAGACTCTTGATATTCTTGCTGAGATTAGTAGATTCTCTTGAACAAATATTTCTTCATTTGCTGTATGTTTTTAGGACAATTGCCAAAGACTTTAAATGGCTGTTTTTTTTTGTGTTTTTTTTTTTATGTATAATTTTCAACAGTTATGCTTGTTTCACTAGAGAGTGATTCCACAGTGCTGCCATTCCGGAATTAAAACTCCCATTTTCCTCTTAATTTTATACTGTTTGTTTGACATAGAAAAGTCATAAATTTTTATAGAGTCAAATCTATTCATTTTTCCTTCTGTTGTTTGTTTTACTGCTTTTATGCTTGGAAATCCAGTCCCCACTCAGAAACTTGACATATATTCACCTATACTTATTTATGTTTTCCTAATTAATTTGACACTGAATTTCAGTAAGCCCAGTATTTATGTTAATATAAGGTGCATGTTTGCTATCAAAATTAACTTTTATTCAAATGGCAAATCTCCTAATTTATTGAATAATTTATTACTCCCTCATTTTTCAGAAAAATTATTGAGTTGTTATATATACTGTTGGTCCATCTATATTTTACATATATGACACTGCATGAATAATATTATTTTTCCAATATATTTTAAAATCTGAAGCCCTCTACATTCTGAATGTTCAAAATTTTTGTAGCTGTTTGTCTTCATTTATTATGCCAGATGAACTTTAGAATTATTTTGCTCTCATAAAATTCCAGTGTAATTTTAATCAGAATGACATAGCCTGTAAGTTAATTTGGAAAAGCCTTTCAAGGTATTTTTGCAGTACTCGCTTGTCCCAAAGAAGAATGTAATGTCTCTTCATTAATTTAAATCATCCTTTAAATCTCTCAGAAAATTTGAAGTTTTCTTTCTAAAAGTCCAATATATTTATTAAGGTTACCATTAATTTTAATTGCTTTGTGTTGTTTTGCATTTTTATTTCTCACACGAGTAGATTTTTAATATGTCCTATGATAATGCTTATTACATAGGAAACCACCAACATGTCTCACCAGCATATCTGCCTACTTTATGAACTCTTAATTAATTTAACAACTTTTCAATGTTATAGAGCAGGCTGGGTTCCCTTCAGGCAAATAAAGAAGGAAATCATTGTTATGCAAATACTAGAGGCCTGGTGCATGAAATTCATGCATGGGTAGGGTCCCTAGGCCTGGCTGGTGATCAGGGCTGATCTGTGGGGCAACCAGCGGGGTGATTGAGGAGTCCCTGATGGCACCCACCTTGGCTGGCATGGGCCTGTGGGCTGGGGGGCAGCTCCTACACTGAGCATCTGCCCCCTGGTAGACAGTGCACATCATAGCGACCAATAGTTCTGCCGTTGGGTCAATTGCATATTGGGCTTTTATTATATAGGATAGGATAATTTTTTCAAGAGGTTTAGTGTGCCTTATTTACTTCTCTAAGCATCTGCATCAAAAATTGAAGGTCTGTCCATGTGGCTCAGTTGGTTGAATATCATGCCACTGGTTTGATTGCTGGTCAGGGCACATGCCTGGGTTGTAGGCTCAATCCCCAGAAGAGGGTTTGCAGGAGGCAGCGATCGGGGTTTCTCTCTCTGCTTCTCTTTCCTCTCTCTCTTTCTAAAGATCAATGGAAGCATATTTTTTAAAAATTGAAGGTCAAAACTGGACCTAAAGAAGACCCTTTCTCTTGCCAAAACTTTTGTGGATGTGCTTAGGAGTTAAGACTCAATTTAATATCAGCTGGACTCAAATATAATTGGAAAAGCAGACTATGTGGAAACAAAATATCAACTTGACCCAGGATCAAGTACACCTGGTTAATAGAGCACCTTGGCCATGCACTTGTGTCCCCTCCAAGCCAGGCAAAGCAGGGTTTGAACCCCAGCTCTGCCTACTCATGTTCTAAAGCTACAAGTGGACTAGTTAAAAAACCAAACACAAGAAATTGTGAATATTTTAAGATTTCTGCCATCCAAGAACCAATTTCTCCCCCTTGGGGATAATATCTCCCCTATTGAGAATTTAGCATGATATTATACTAAACTTACACATTGATTCCAGAACCTGCCCTTCTCTCATTTCTTTTTAATCCTTACAGCAACACAAATATATTAATATACATATATGTCAATATACTATAGAGCTTAACAGTTAAATATTTTCAATTAAATTTTAACATATCGTTAATATAGTCATAGAGCTTACTGTTTCTTTAGAAGAATGAAGCAATACTGCAGAAGAACAGGATAAATTAAGCATTTTCCACCCACCCTCCATTCACCACTAGGAATTTGATCGTTACCTTAAAAGCAAGCAGAATGTTTTCAATGCCCAACCTCTGTATATCAACTTTCCTTTTGTTCCTTCTTCCCTCGACCGCAGTGGTTCTCAGATTCCAGGGAACAGAAGGCTCTCTGACGGATTGAACACGCACTATCACATGTACTCTCCATTATAAGGCACTTCGGGGCTCTGTTCAAAGGCCATTTGGCTAGACTCAGTTTTCACCTCGCAGGCTGATTGGAGGACCTGACCATTGTATAATTCCTCACAATTCGGGACTTTAGTCAGAACGGAGCTGAGTCTGGACACTGGTACGAAGAGGGACAATGACAAGCTTTTCTACAAAAATCACAACCACGGCCTGAGAAAAATAGTCACATTAACTGGAGATAGCCTGGGGGGGCGGGGAGAGAGAATACTCAGAGAGGCCTTAATATATGAATAACTAGCAAGAAGGATTAAGCACAAAGCAAACCAGTTATTTTGTTGGTTGCCAGATGGAGGAGGACATGGGGAGTGTGGTTGAAAAAGGTGGAGGGATTAAGAAGAACAAATTGGTTGTTACAAAATAGTCATGGGATATAAAGTACAGCATAGGGAATGTAGTCAATAATCCTATATGATAAAAGAGTAATATGCAAATAGACCGAGGGCAGAACAACCAAACAGCAAATCAAAGCATAATATGCTAAGGCTGCTCAACTGCTCGCTATGACATGCACTGATCACCAGGGGGTAGATGTTCTGACTAGTAGGTTAGCTTGCTGCTGGGGTCTGGTGATCAGGACTGAACAAGATGGGCCAGACATGCCCTGGAGCCCTCCAGGGGTCCCTCCCCGTCTAGATCATGCACTGGTGAGGTCCCTCAGAATGGCCTGCACCCTCTCATAATCCAGGACCTCTCAGGGGATGTCGGAGAGCTGGTTTCAGCCTGATCCCGCAGGCCACTCCCCTTGGGAGGGCACCAGATGCAGGGCTTATGACTGGTGAGGCCTGTTGAGGCAGCACAAGCCTCTCCCAATCGGGACTGATGGGGTGCAAGCCCATGGCAGGGACAGTGGGACAGGGATGAGCAGGAGCAGCAGGTAGGAGCTGCAGACAGTGTTGGACTGCAGGTTTTAGCATGATCCCTGCAGGCCATCCAGAGGGACCCCACCCATGCATGAATTTGTGCACCAGGCCCCTAGTATTCTAATAACCAGATGTGGTGCTGGATGGGTGTGGAATTTATTGGGATATTTGCCTATTATGCTATGTCAGGTCACTGGGGTATACAAATAATAATAATAATAATAATAATAATAATAATAATAATAGAACAGAAAGAAATAAAAGCAAACCAGTTATGATGAGCTCAGATGCTCGTTCAAACTCTTATTTTTTAGGAAGATTACATAACTGATTGATGCTTTAATTTCCCAATCTAAAAATTATGGATATTTACTCTACTATGTGGCTATATTATCCATGGGATTAAAGAGAAGATGAGATGAGTTTATATGTATATAAAGTGCTAAAAACATTGTTAGTTCCAGGAGACTGTTAACACTTCTATGCTACAGATCACCAATTTCAGAAAGAACTTCACAGTATAGTGAGTGACCCATTGCTGGAAGCAATCAAGCCGACACTGCCTGAGTATCCATCAGAATCCTGTAAAACAGGATAGCTCATAGGCTGGGAGTGGGGGGTGGGGGGAGATGGCAAAAGTGGACCGAGTTAATTTCTCAGATCCTGTCAAGTCCATGACTCAGTGTGGACACAGAACCACCTACCTAATTATTCCCAGGCTTCAGCTACTTGAATATTTGGTCTGAGGGAAGTTGTTTGCAAAATGGACCCATAAACAAAATCCCACACAGCGGTGGCCTGAAACTCTTCCCTGTGTGGTTAACTGATGTCTTCACTGCCATTCACATTGGCTACCTGGACGCCGGAGCCGAGTGGCCACCCCCCTCGGTCCTTGCACTGAAAATTCTTTGTTAGCCGCCCAATGAGTGGACTGCCAGTTCCTGCTGAAAGTATGTCTCCACCTTAGATGGACTGTGTTTTCCTTGATGCTGACAATCAGCAGCCTTCACTGGTGGGAAAGGGACTGTATATCTACACTCCTGTTGTGATAAAGCCGCCCAGTGTCCACGCAGCACATTAAAAGCCACAAACCAAACAGCTTTATTTAAAAATATATGCGTAGCTCCAAATAACTGGGGGCAAGCAGTGATTTCTACTTAATGTGTAACACGGGTCGCACTGGATATAAATAAGTCACATATGTGTAGCCACAGATGTAAATTCTAAATATGCTCAGTTTGGCAAGGATGAATCTACTGGTATTTTCTTAATTTTTTTTTTTTTTGTCTTTCTCATTTCTTGAGTACTTCATGATTCCTATTACCTCTTCATGAAATCTCTCTTTTCCCCTGACTCAGTCACTTGCAAATTTTCTTGTACCCTCAACCCTTCAAATGTGTCCTGTTTTGCCTGCCCCTTCTCCCCTTTCCTACCTTCCTCTTGCTATGGTGCTTATGTTTTTGCTCTTTATACCCAGTGAACTCATTGGTGTGTTTTTTTAACTCCATATACCATCCAGCCCTGTCAAGCTGCCTATAAGAGCTCTTTGGGGGATGATAATGGGAAAAGATCAGGAAATACTTTGGTAGAGCATTGCTCTTGATTTGGGCACCATATGAATGCAGTTCGAAAGGGCAGTCATATTTCATGCACTCTGGACTTAAATGAAATGCACCAGTCTTTCCAAAGAAATTTGATTATTGGGTTATGATGAAAAAAATATACTTTTTCTTTTACCTGACATGGTTGGTTTTTTATCACCATGTCAATCTAACTTAACAACTGACTGCACTCTTTCGTTGATTGATCAATGGAAGACTTTAGCTCAGCCCTAACTGGTTTGGCTCAGTGGATAGAGTGTTGGCCTGAGGACTGAAAGGTCCCAAGTTTGATTCTGATCAAGGGCATGTACCTTGGTTTCAGGCACATCCCCAGTGGGAGGTGTGCAGGAGGCAGCTGATCGATATTACTCTCCCATCGCTGTTTCTGATTCTCTATCCCTCTCCCTTCCTCTCTGTAAAAAAATCAATAAAATATATTTTTTTAAAAAGAAAAGACTTTAGCTCAGGCCTCTTGGCCCAGATGCCAGGTGGAGAATTATACTCCTAGAATATCTCCATGCAAAGGCCTGCCCCCAACCAAATCTGTTTACAAGTAGTACTGCTTCTGTTCCTCCCCTTTACTTGACAACTCCTTCTACTGAAATTCAAATATTCAAGTCTCATTGGCTCTTTTATTTTTTTCTCCTTCATCTTAATAGTGTCCCTACAGCCAATGAGCCACAATGCACTGACTCTATCCATAGAACATGTCTCATTTACCCGCTCCTTTGTATTCACATGTAAGCCTTGGCGATCAAAGGTCAGGGTGACCACAAAAGTCACCTATTGTCTCTGCTTCTGGCCTCCTCCTTCTCAAATCGGGCACCTTGGCCTCCTAAAACACTGGTGTTCACCAATTCATTCATTCATCCAGTAAATATTTATGGAGTCCCAACCTGCGTGCCAGGAGGACACTCCAGGGTGGTAGCCACTCAGGAGGTACCCAATAAATCTTTGTGGAAAATTTATAAAATTCTCGTATTTATTTAGATTTAGTGAATATCCTTTGAGCTACTTGACTCTGCTGATTCTTACTAGAGGGGGATTGAGTCAGACGATCGGGGTTGCAAACGTTCTTAGCACAACAGTGTAACATATTGAAAATTGTTCCTCGGGGGCCACTGTGAGTGCCTCACAGAACCATATTAATGCTTCAATGTCCCCTTCCAGTTTGCCATGGTACAAAGGACAAAGTCAAGGGAATGTGAGAGGAATAAAGACGTTCTTATTCTTGTTATTTATTTGCCTGGCCCATACCTCCACATGGGGTCAAGCTCACAAATGAAAGGAGTATGGAGTTGTTGTTTCTTAAGGCTCATCAAAAAAGCCTTTGACCAAAAATATATCACCTCCTGGGCCAACCTCATGGTGAAACTCACAAGTTAGTTTTTGGAATTAAAACATCAAGAGCTCAGCCTAAAATGTTATTAGGGAAATGACATATTAAACCATGGCTGGCCTTTAATTTCTTACTACCAATTAAGCTATGTTCGACAACACTTGAGTTATTTTACAGTCTCTCACACATCTTCTCTTCTTTTCCATTCCCAATGCTGTCACCCTGGGTCAGGCCCCACCAGGGTTAGCACGTAGGTTTGTGGATCTCTGAACTTCTCCAGAGTGGACCATTGCGTGAGACCACACAGCAGGGTGACATTCCCAAACAGCCTTTTCTTCTCTTAACCCCAACCCCCTTTTTTTTAAAGGAAGATTTGCACTAATGGTGTGGCTTGGTGGTTGAGCGTTGACCTATGAACCAGGAGTGTCGACCTATGAAACAGAATTTCTATTATTAGTACACAAAATATTAGTCCTCTATTTTAACATAGTTTCATTTACTCTGCACCTACTGGTCACACATTGAACAAGGTGACGCTGGATCATTCTGTCCCTCCAACAAAAACTTTCTTTCCTTCCTTTTATCCTTTTCCAATTCATAGCTATTCTTGAAGTCCCAGCCTAAATTCTGTCTTCCAAGAGATCCTCCCAGACTATTCCAGTCCAGTCCTTTCTCTCCTCTGAACTCTTCCAATAAATATCATGTCATCCGTTTATTTGGCATGTGTCATTTGCAGAATTATATTTTTATGCACGTATCTTAAAGAGACTATAAAGTTTCCACAGACATGGACAGGATCTCCAATTATTTTTGTATTTTTCATTAAAAAACTGACAGTGCTTATTTTGTGAAAATGCAGGAAGCTTATACACTTATGAGGATCTCTCTGTGTGCATGTTATAATTCAATAGTTGATTTAACAAAAAAAAGCAATAACAACCAACCCACTGGTCCCGCCAATGAAAGAAATATGAAGGCAAAGAACACAATGTCCAGGGCTTGCAACTGGAGGTGGGTGTGAGGTGGACAAGTTGACTGTAGAAACTTTTGAATAGGAGGTGCTGCTTAGAAGAGGAATCACTTGAGCTGCTGAATTGGCCAGGTTATAGACGGGGAAGAATTTATTGAAACAATATTTGTGAGGTACCTCAGGTACTGCGGTAGGCCCTGACCAGGACAGCTGTAATTAATTGCTCTCCTGGAATTCACAACATCTAAGGAGCCTGTGACAATATACACTGAGTGGCCAGATTATTATCTCTAAACACATAATAATCTGGCTACTCAGGGTATAAACTATATAATAAAAGGCTAATATGCAAATTGTCCCCTCGACCAGGAGTTCGACCAGCAGGCAGGCTGGCCAACCGCCCATGTCCCCTCCCCCAGGCCAGGCTGGCTGGACCCCATCCATGCACAAATTCATGCACCGGGCCTCTAATATAAATATATATACACATACTGAATGACCAGATTATTATGCGTTCAGAGATCATAATAATCTGGCCATGCAGTGTATGTTCTAGAGTTTTATGGGCTCTCAATCTTTTTGAGTGTAGCCACACTGTGTGTTCAGACATTCACAGTCATCACTGAGAAAGTGAGAGGTTGTTGAGCCAGTTTTATAATCTTCTTCAGGGTTGAGACTCAAAGTTACCATATGACAACAGAAAGAACAGCAAGTAACGACCTGATTGCAGTCCCAAGCTTTCCTAATTTATGAGAACCAAAAGAAACCATCAGAGTCCAAGGTCACACGGGAAGCTCCAAGCATGGAAAAACCAAGGCAGTGATCCTAGTTCAGGCTCAAACTGGCGGGGGAGACCCTGGCACAGACACCCAATCTCTCTGAGCCACATGTCTCTGTATATTATAGAAAGTACAGATACTGGACTAGATAATCTCAAGCACAACTGTACTTCTCATATCCAAGGATTCTGTAATTGCTACCGGCTGGAATTTCATATGAGGCAGCTCTGCCTCGAATCTCTCCTATTGGAAGTGAATGGAGAGTCAGAGGTCTTCCTTTAAGATGTGATTCCCAGGAAATCAGGGCAGAGTATGTCCATCAAGGACAGAAGAAGACTGCTTTTCCTTCTCTACAATATGCTCCACTCCATCAACGTTACAGAGAGAGCTTGAATTTGCACGCATCTCCGCTCTATACCCCCTTGCAGTAGTCTCCGTGAATGCCTCTGGCTAGAATTTGACGAAGACCAAAAAGAGCTTGTAACACCTGCAGCAACATCCTTTTAAGACCAAAAAGTCCTCAGCAGCAAAGATGTACATCACTGGCACATCTTTAGAGTGTTCACAAATATCCAGTTCTCTGGGAATTCTTTTTTTGTTTGTTTGTTTTAAATATGTTTTTATTGATTTTTAGAGAGAAAGGGAGAGGGAGATAGAAACATCAATGATGAGAATCATTAATCAGCTGATGTCTGCATGCCCCCCAATGGGGGAATCGAGCCCACAATCCAGGCATGCACCATGACCAGGAATCCAAACGTGACCTCCTGGTTCCTAGGTCAGTGCTCAACCACTGAGCCATGCTGGCCCGGCTCTCTGAGAACTCTGAACCAAAGAGATGCTCATTGCCCAAAGAGGCTGTGGGGAAGATCTTCTAACGTCCCTGTAGCTGAAAAACAGCAATGCAGACATTGAAACTTCTGCTCTGCACTTGGCGGCAGAATTGTGGGAAAAGTTTCAGATGAAAGGAAAGTCAGTGGGGATTGGTCTTTGGCTTTGCGTTTTCATAAAAGGCAGACATGACTCTTCCCTAATGAAGAATGGCTGGGGGAAGCTTAGGAGATTCACTGATTTGCTTTCATTCTCGTCAGCTTATCTAAACCAGATCTGAATGATCTAAGACTTTGGGGGTTGTAAAATGGGACTGGAATTCTTAGGGCAGACATGTCAAATTTGCAAGGCTCCCGATTTCTTGTCATCCTTTCAGCGATGCGGTGCCAGCAAAAACCAGCTAATAGAATCTCATGATCCAAAATTAATTTGGAAAAAAAAAGAACCGGCCAGAATTTATTTTTTTTAACCTAAGAAACAGGGGAGCGATTTAGGTTGGGTTTGCATTTTCGGAAAAGATCCATGTCAGTCTTGCTTTTTATGTTTGTGGATTTGCTCAGGTCTAATTTTTTTTTTTACAAATAAAAATTTGTACATTAAAGGAGTATGCCATGATTTTTTGATATATGTATAATTGTGAAATGATTACCATCATCAAACTAATTAACATATCCATATTTAGATTTAATTTTTAAAAAACAACAACATGCTTTTATTGATTTTAGAGAGGCAGGAAGGGAGAGGGAGAGAGAAACATTGATGCAAGAGAGAAACATCAATGGGCATGTCCTCTACAAGAATTGACCTGGTGACCTTCTGGTTCATAGGTTGAGGCTCAACCACTGAGCCACGCCTGCCAGGCTGAGGTCCCCATTCTTATCTTATAGGTGGTACAAATGGAATCTAGTTAATAGACCCACCTAGCATCCCAAAAGTCAGTGTACAAGGAGGGAGAAGCTGAGCACCCATAGGAGGAGAGAACTTCATACTTCATGACTCTCCATGAAGCTTATGAAGGTCTCCATGCACATAAAGTATTATAATATTAATATAAAACAAAAGGTGTATTCCTTTTTCCTGTTCATCTTTTGTGGGTTTTTGTTTTTGACAGTTTAAGTCACAAGCTCCAGGTACTGAACCTAGGAGGATAAAGAAAAGATTTTTCCCTACGACATTAATTAAACTACAGTCATTATGTAAATATTGGTTAAACCCATAATTTAGAATTAAGCACACAATGTATGATCATAGATTAGAACTAATCTGAGAGGCTCAAATCTGAATCTACAGCCTGACGAGATTTAGCTAGCTCATTTAACTGGACCAAGCAAGGCCCGCTAATTATGTATGTAAATGCAGTTAGCTTCTGAGCCATTTAACTGGACCAAGCAAGGACTACTAATTATGTATGTAAATGCAATTAGCTTTTGAGCCAAAATTCAGTACTACACCACCTTGAACACTAATTGCACACCGCATTATTTGTTATGACACTTAAGTAACCTATATATAAACCTCACATTCCTCCCAAACAAGAGCCAAGCTTATGTTAGCCTCGAAACTTCTGTTAACCCAGGGAAGGTGGAGCACTTTTCTGTAACCTGAAGTTAGTCACTTTCTCAAACTCTTAGGGATTCGGAGGAGCCAACCAACACTCCTTTGACATCGGTTCTCCCTGAATATTAGTAATCTCTGTTTACTTGAAAAGAAAATGCTCTCCATATGTTTCAGAATCATTTGTATCTAACTCACCACATGGGAGACATAAATAAGTATTACATACACATATGTGTAAACGTTTTGAGATGGAGAAGAGACTACTTTTATCTTTAAAATGAGCAATTTTCAGCTTGATCTCTGAGAGGGATAAAAGAAGCTGTGGCTTCTCTCTCTGGTTTGGCTACTCATCCATATGTAACCTCAGGCATGGGGAAGGTGTCCTCCCTTTGAACTTGAGTCATAGCAAATCGTTCCGGGTACAGAACCTAAAGCTGATTTAAGAAGGACTTCAACCCTCCTAGTCTCAGGTTCTTGGAGCCCAATAATGACCAAAGGACCAAGTCTACGCCCTAATTCAAGGACAGGAGCCATATATTTAGGCCAAGAGTAGGGAGACTTTGTTCTCCTGACTCTGCTGCAAGGTGATCATTTCACCCGGTTTCCCCAGCACTCATCAGATCAGTTGATTCACAGTAGATGCCCAAGGAAGACTTGTTGAATAAATGGATGAAGAGTCCCTGGCCCAGATTTAAGGGTCCTTAAAGCAGAACAAGATATTGATTGACAGATGGTTGGGGAAGCCCAGTAGCTAGCACAGGCCTAACATATATACAGGGTTTTCACATGTATCTGAGAAAAGGATACTTGGTTAAATGAGTGGCCTTTCGTTTTTGCCATCAACATGTAGTCAGATTGGTTTGCCTTGACCCATTTTTTATTACAAGAGGGAAACACACTTAGTCCTGGGCTCTGCCTGCTGGATGGTTTGCAAAATGATTTGGATAGAAGGAAAGACAATGTGTCTGTCATGTTCAAAGATGACAAAGCTCAAGGGGTGTGGGAGGAGCTAATAGATTATGTGTCAGGAAAAGGATTCAGAATGCTTTCAATGATGATATTAAATGAGTACATCAAACCAAAATAAGGGCTTCATTTAAATGACCACTGGCTTCACTTGGATATAAATCCTTCTGGTTTTTCTTATTACATCTACCTGCCTGCTTATCTCTCTATTATATACTGTATGTATGTGTTTGTGTATGCATATATATAATTTATAATTTTTTAGAGAATAGGGGTCACTCAACACCTGTTGTTGTATAATCTACTTTTTTCAGTTAACACCACATCATTAAATATTCTTCTGAAATATCCCTTTCCAACACCATCGTGGGAATTCTGAAATTTATGTAGCTATTATGAGATTGTTTTCCTTTTTGTTCTTTTGGACATTGTGACCATAAACATGCTTCTAACTAAGTGTTTGCTCCAAACCAATAATTCTTTAGGATGATTCCTGAACTGGGATGGTTGACATGGATATTGCTAACTTGCCTTCCAAAGAGGCTGCATCAGCTTACTTTTCCACCAGCCGTGTGGGAGGGTCCCTGTTTTTCCTCCTTTGCCAGACTCTTGGTTTCATCTCTTGTGAATCTTTGTCCATGTATGTAAGTGGCATCTCCATTGTTTGCACTTTACTTTTGATTCATAATTTTTGAGACTTAATTATTTTTTGTATTCTATCAGATATTTGTATTTCCTTTGACAAAAAGAAATTTAAAAACCATAGGGTCTACGTTTGTTTCCCCAAAACTCAATAATGGAATTATGAGATGGGGAAACTTGGCTTGACAGCATATCGCATGAAAGGGAAGAGGAAAATAATACAAGGGGAATATGATAGCAGTCTTCAAATATTTGGATAGTTCGTATATAGCAAAGGAATCGTGTTTAGTTTATATTTTTCCAAAAGGAAAAAGTAGGGCAAGCAGATGGAAAGTTACAGGTTGGCAGGCTCTAGCTCATCTTAAGAAAGAACATTTTAACTGTCTCAGCCATACAAAAATAGAATGGATTGTCCACGGGCTTCCTGTCATAGGTTAAATGGATGGCTTGGTCTGTCTCTTCAAACTCCATGATTCTTTGCTTCTGTGAACGTGGCCTCACACTAATGTCTTCCCTAAATGTCTTACTATCCACTTAGTTAATGTCAACTACCATGTAAATGAGAATGTAAATATCTTGAAAAGTACCACTTTTATATCATCTAAACACAAAAACTTAGATGCATTGAGATTTTCATTTACTCAATTTATTTATTTTTATTTTTTTAAATATATTTTTATTGATTTTGTACAGAGAGGAAGGGAGAGAGATAGAGAGTTAGAAACATCAATGAGAGAGTCATCGATCAGCTGCCTCTTGCACACCCCCTACTGGGGATATGCCTGCAACCAAGGTACATGCCCTTGACCAGAATCGAACCCGGGACCCTTCAGTCCCCAAGCCGACACTCTATCCATTGAGCCAAACCAGTCTCGGCCATTTACTCAATTTATAATAGTTCATATTATCAATAAGATTATTGGTTAAAATTAAAAGTAAATCGTTTATTAAAATATGGACAGTTTAATAATAGGCTAACAGAAATTGTCTAGTGTAATAATAGACTAAAAGAATTGTCTAGTTAGCAGGCCTGCTAGAATTTGGGAGTAATTAAAAGCATTTAGTTTAAATAATATATGTCCTTAAAAGTAATAAAATTAGGAGTTGGGGTAGAAATACGTAAAGGTGGTCAAAAGGTACAAACTTATACTTACAAAATACCTAAGTCCTACCCGGCCAGTGTGTCTCAGTGGTTGAGTGTCTACCTATGAACCAGGAGGTCAATTCCATGGTTAAGGCACATACTTGCCTTGAGAGCTCAATCCCCAGGGGCATGCAGGAGGCAGCCAACCAATGATTCTCTTTCATCATTGATGTTTCCATCTCTCTCTCCTCCTTCCTCTCTGAAATCAATAAAAAATATTTTTTAAAAAAGAACATAAATCTTTGTGATGTAATAAACATAATGGTGATTATAGTTAACAGTTCTTTATTGCATATATGAAAGTTGCTAAGAAGAATATTTCTTAAAAGTTCTCACCACAAGAAAAGAAAACATTTTGTCATTCTGTGTGGTGACAGCTGTTAACCAGACTCGTTGTGGTGATCATTTTGCAACATATACAAATACAAATATTACACTGTACACCTGAAATTAATGTGCTTTGTATATCAGTTATCTATAATAATGAAACTGTATTATGCTAATTAGACTGGATGCCCAAACAATGGAACGACCGTCTGGACAACCTTCTGGATGACCTTCCAGATGAGGCCAGGGCTACGAGGGCCAAGGGCAAGGCAGCCACCCCGGCTGCAAGGGCTGAGCCCCTTGCCCGAATTTCGTGCACCAGGCCTCTAGTACCTCAATAAAAAAGAATTAGAAGTATTTTGCATTTATCGTAACTTTTCAAGAAATTAAATGTTCACTCCCTCCATCCCTACCAGCGAGTTCAAAATCTCCAGTTATGGAGGTTTGGTTCTATTGGAAATCTACAAATGGTAAGATCAAAATGATGAAACGTTTTCATCTTTTGTTTAATATGACCCTCCTTTTTTTCTTCTCTGAGTTCACCTGGCAAAGTAACTTGACCTAAACTTTCTCTTTCAAGTTCAAAAGAAAGAGGACGGTTGAGCACATCCATGCCAACCTGGATCAGCTAATCATTCCGCAAGAGTAGCCCTTGCTGTCCCTTCCCTGTGGAAGTCAGCCTTGGAGTGTGGTTTCTCAGAGAGGGCATCGCATTGTAGAGCACGGGGATTCTGAATCAATTAGTCAGATCTAAAGCTTTAATTCATCATAATACGGTAATAAGCCAGACACGCTGTGGTATGCATTAGCGCCCGACTCTTTCCAATATTCCACTGTGGGGTTTTTTTTTGTGTGTGTGTGTGTATTTTTTTTTAAGCCCAGCTGGTTAAGTGATACCAGCCTACGTTGTGTTATATGATCGTGCTGATACTGCAGATAAAATATAGCTGCTATTTATTTTGGTAATTTAATATGGTAGAAGGCCTTTGAGAAAATTCTGCTGTTCACATGCTATTTTAGGGTAACTGGGACCCACCCTGATCCAGGGAAATTGAGTTAAACTGGGCTTGGTGTTTCCATTCTGTTTTGTAGCAACGCATTTCTGGGCTATGTTTAACCCCAAGAAAGCTGGAAACCCTGACCAGGTCAGGGAGGGAAGCCCACAGCCCAGTTCCAGCCCAATTCCAGCATTAGGGCAGTCTATATTTTTGGCAAGTCATTTATGGCTTTTCTACTCCCATCTCCAATTTAGGGAACTCATCGCTTCTCACAGGAATGCTTTCTTTCTAAAATTATGTGGGGGGTGATGGGAAGAGACTGTATTTGTCCTCTTTGACTTAGCTTATAACCGAATGTACCCAACCACTATCAAGAAATTCCAGGTGGCTGAAACCGGTTTGGCTCAGTGGATAGAGTCAGCCTGCGGACTGAAAGGTCCCAGGTTCAATTCCAGTCAAAGGCATGTACCTTGGTTGCTGGCACATCCCCAGTAGGGGGTGTGAGGGAGGCAGCTAGTTGATGTTTTTCTCTCATTGATGTTTCTAGCTGTCTATCCCTCTCCCTTCCTCTCTGTAAAATATCAATAAAATACATTTAATTAAAAAAAAATTCCAGGTGGCAGAAAAGCCTAGATGCCATCCAGAAAACCTTTTTGTGCCTTGTTCTGGCAGAATTAACCTAATGAATATAACTAAGAGGTCAGGGGTAAACACTGGCAAAGAGACAGGCACCCAGCCTACTTGAAGTTTACCCAAATGGTATACTTCCATGCCTTTGGATAATGGCCAATGAAGTAACCCAGCTACTCTCTTTGCTGGAAATGTCAGTCCATGTCTTTTGGGAATGGATTCGAGTGGGACACTGGTTCTTATCTCTTTGTAGAAAAAAGGAAGGCCATGTCATAATCACCTGGCGACTTTTCCCCACGCACATTCTTCTCCCTGCACTTCCTGCCCACTTCTCTTGGGAAACATGGTTTATGAAGTACCAAGCAACTACTGACAGGGTAGACATTTTTACACATTGCACGGAAAGAAAATGAAATAATAAATATTTGCACTCACGAACGAACTCCTAGCTTCTTTCTGTGTTTCCATCTCCCCTGCTCTTTCCTGGTATTTTTGAAGGAATGCTGTATGTCAGGACCTCTGCCCGGTGCTAGAGATGGAGAAATAAATCAGCCTTCATTCCTGTGGAGCTTGTGAAGATCTAGTTGGGAAACAAAAACATATATATATATATATACATATATATATATATATATATACGTATATATGTATATATGTGTGTGTATATATGTATGTATGTATGTATATATATATATATATATATATATATATATATATATATATATTTCATTTAGTGGGATATATAAAGAGAGTGCTTTCTGGAATGGTCTCATTATGACCAGAGTACAATGTACTACATGAGCCAGAAGATCAAAATAGAAGGGGCAAGTACATGGATGTGGTCTTTGGTTAACATCCCTTCATTGATGTATTGAACACAAACCTTCTCTGTCTTCTCAGAGTCCCTCCTCTGCCTCCTTCATTCTTTCTTAGTCACACATGTCAAGCTGCTCCTCTCCTTCCTAACATGGCTGTGGAACAGGGGATCTGGCTTCCCGAGAAGATGCAAGGACGCCGATGTTGCAACCTAAAACTTCAGAAAAATGAACTCCCCTGAGGTTGGACATGGACCAGTGGGAAGCAAGAGACCAGAGGGAACACAATACATAATTTCTCTCTTTGTTTTCCTCTCTGAGATGTGGTTCTCTTTGCAAACCCACCATAAATGTCTTACCTATGGGAAGACTTGAACACACATCATGCCTTACCTGCTATGTATGTTGGCAAGTTATTGTCAAGTTATGGCCAATGAAATAACTCAGCACAACACACTGCTTCTCAGCTTCTGTTGTCTCTGGTGCTTTCCCCTCAGTTCCAGTATCCTTGGCTTGCACTTCCCAAATCAGTTGTGGACATTGTAATTCTCACCTCGTGTTCTGCTTTCTAAAAGGTCTAGCATGAAGCAGCTGGATTCATTCCTCTTTGAAATCTTGTTTGCTTATTGTAGATAATAAAACCAAACGTATTCAATACTGACCAACCATTTCCAAGTGATTATATAACCTCAAATGAGCAAATGTTTATCTGTTTTCTAGTAAGTGGGAATAGTCTATTTATGGTGTATTTAGGAACTAGTCCTAGCTCTGCAGATGATGTAGGAACTGTTGCTAGCTGTCTTATCTCCCATCGTGTGTCTCCTTCCTGGATAGATGCAAGGGTTGTGTAAGACAATGAACTTGATAGTTATTTGCCAAGGGACTAACTCTCACACATTCATTAGGAAGTGTCCATTAGGAGTATTTGTCTTCCAAGATGAACCTTATGCTTCCTGAGCTAATCTCACACATTTCATATTTCTTCTGCTCTACATCTTACCTTACAAATGATCTGGACCTCTCCTTTGCTATTGCTTTCATTCTTATTCTTGTTCTGTGGTAGAAGCAAAGGTCTCTCAGCCACTATCACTTGCCTTTCTCCTCAACTTCTTTCTAATTTGTGCACAATATATATGTGTGTGTGTGCGTGTGTGTGTGTGTGTGTGTGCGTGTGTGTGTGTGTGTGAATTCAGATTATTTCCTTTAGAAATATGCAACAATTCTGTAACTTTTGTTTGAAGTTTAATGTAGATTTACTTGAACCTTATCTCAGTATCTTTCCTGACACCTGTCTAAAATCTTACAACAGCATCAAACTAATTTGTTGGAAAGACAGATTTTCTCAACAGTTGTTCCAAAATATAACATGTTCAAATCCAACTACCACCAACACCACCATCCTGCCAGATTATCAGCTTCATGGGGGATATTTGACTTGTTCACTCCTCCTTCCCCAGCACCTGGATCCCAATAGACATTTATCAAATGAGTGAGTGATTCAGCAAATGTGCAGAGCTCTGTTTAAAATCCATGCAGACCTCGTCAAGGTTATGTCTGAATTCTGCCCAACTTTAAAGGGGCAGTGTAAATGCTGACCATCTAAGAAGATGTTCTTGGACTCCATCCCATCCCTAAGTCAGCCTTCATACTTTGAACTTCTATGACATTTTATCTGCCCATCTCTTATGACAGTTTTCACTTCCTACCTAGAATCACACTTACATTGTACTTATGTCTTTAAATTCTGGTCCATCTTTCTATTCCCCATTGCACCTAATCACCATGCCCGATCAATATTCATGTCATTGAATAGGCAGTGTGTGTGTGTGTGTGTGTGTGTGTGTGAGAGAGAGAGAGAGAGAGAGAGGGGGGGGGGAGAGGGAGAACCAATCATGGGTTATGAAACCAATTTAAATCATTACCTTTGGAAATACCATAATGATCTCAATCAAAATACTATTCACAGATAGCAGGAACTTAATCATGATAATACCCTATCTAAGCAAGAGAACAAATCTTTTCTCATAGACTCAGCAATAGCTTAGCAAGTCTTGTAATTGATTCTAGAGGTTTGGGGCAGAGGGAGAGGGGGGAAATCATGGCAAAAAATAACATCAATATCATATTTCCCCAGAGTAAGAGCCTTAGGCATTCATCTTCTGATTTATCTTCCACTATGCACATACTTAAGACAAATTGTATTATTATTATTACTTATTAAAGGAAAACACAGGAATTCCCTCTCAGACATTTCTCCTGGTTGACCCCAAATTTGCTTTGAGGCCATTGCTCTAACACTCACTCTAATTTTCCTCTAAACTTCTGGATCATAATTCACCCAGATCATTAGCAATTTTCCTTCCTCGTTGCATGATTTCTGTCTGCCCCTGGGTGGCTCTATTTTAATTACAAGGGGGGGGGGGAAGATAGAATGGAAATGTTTCAATTGTAAACATGCAGAGGTTCTTTGGGCAAATATGAGTTTGGCAGAAGGAAGGCCCGTGGTCAGCTTAGCTGTAGCTGTTTGGCTCCAAAGCAAGAATAATTTTGAGGGAAATGAGGATAGTTTTGTTTTTTTTTTAAGTGACAATTTTCTCCATCAGGTAGATTACATGATTTCCTGTTATTTTATGATACTGATATTTCACTTATACATTTTCCATCTGGAGTGTACTTTTCTAATCCCTTTGTAAGCCCTTTGGATTCAGTTTCTTTCTTTTTTTTTTTTTTTCTATCTTACTCTCTTCCTTTTCTTTTTTCTTTGAGTGTCCCTTTCCAGCAACCTTTATCAGATACCAGAAAACATAAGTTTACATCTTAGCTAAGGAGCTTATCCACTCACACAAAGCTACCCCTATAGCCCCAGAAAGTGTGGGGCAGGAGTAGAAATCAGGCTTACCTACTAACGTTACTTTCACCTGAAACCTTAGCTCATGCCTCGAATGGCTTACAACAAAAATCCCTGAAAATTAAGACTCACAGGGCTGCCAGCCGATGGACATTTTTCCACACAGGAGACGGAAGAGCAGGTACGGCTGAGGTTTCTTTCAAAGAGGACGACCAGCCACTGGCTGTGGTTCGTCGGAAAAGGAAAATAAAGCAAGTGTTCTTTAAAAGCTTAAAAAGGGACCAAGCGGCTCTATTCCTCCCCCTTCCTCCCATTGGGGCTGTGAAGGCTTCCCAGGCGGAGGAAGAGAAAGAGACAGAACAAAGACCCGAGTGTCGTGGGGATAACATTACAGACTGATGGCCACTCCTGTGATGAGATTTCATGACCAATGGAATGAAACGGGAAACATGTCTTTCTTTATGGGCATAATTTCCTGTTTCTGGAATACACTGGGCTGTTTCATTCATTCGTGCAAATGGCAGCCCACCTGGCTTCCGCTCGCTCATCCTTGTTTATTGGCCTGACTTCCCCCCACACTGGACTCGGCCTTGTCCGCCTCCCATTCCCGGTGGCCCTCATCCAGGAGTTCGGCCAGGACTTTCAGAATTTTACTAGCATCCCAGGAAAGTGTGTTTAGAGGAAAATATGGCAATGATAATAAACATGTTTACCAGAATTTTTACGTAGGAACTCTGGGAATGGATATTGAATTCTAAAAACTGCAGCACTTCTTTGGTCCACGTGGAGGAGAGGATGGATAGACTGCCAGCTATGGGATATGTACAGCCAGAGAGCCCCAGAGAAGGCTCAGTGAGCCGGTGGTAGGAAATGTACAGGCTGCTAAGAACCTCTTGTGGGAAGGATGTTGGGTGTTAGAACCAGGAACCTTGATTTCTTCTGGGGTATGGATAATTATTTCAGGGTTAGATTGTCTGCTTCATCCTACAAGCCCAATTACTACTAAAGTTATCTAGATAATTCAGACCAAAGAAAAGCTACTGCGGCAACAAATCTTCACTGTATTTCCATTCAAAATGGATCTTGATTGTTTATCTACCTAAATCTTATTCAAAATACTTCCTGGCATATTGAAGACTTAGTTCATGAATGGATGAATGAGTTAATTAACAAACTATAGGCTTCTCTCTCACCCTCCACCTTGCCTAAATCAATAGCACATCAGCACCTAAACTGAAACATTCTCTATTGGATGTTGGACATATCTTCCCCCAAATAATTTACATGAAGTGCAAACACTGGCACAATTTCATTCCTCCTCCAAGATCACAGAGGTGAATGTCAGACCTGGAAGGAGAATCCACTCTCCGGCTTCAGGAAGGGTCCGGTTGTGTGAGTGAACTGATGTGTGTGTTTCCAGGATGAAAGAGAATAGTGGCCAGGTCAAAGGATGTTCTCAAGAACAAAGACGAACAGAATAACTCTCAGTACATAGTCATCAACCTAAAGTTAAAATTCACTATAGACACATGTTAGCTCTATCACCAAACTCTTCACAATATATTAACGACACACTCTTGACCTTATCCCCATGGGAACAGCAGTTCCAATATGAAAAGTATACCATGTAATTTAAATATGAGCCCTAATGTGCTTAAAAATGTATCCAGCCAGCAATCTATCAGACTCTCCTCCCTCGGTTAAGCAGCATTTGTGTTCAATATAAAGCTGATACGACTGGCTCACATACAGTGTTCCATGCGAACTGAACACATGAGCTCATCCCTGAGTGGGTGACAAGTGTTTCTGATGCAGGCTCATCATCAAGGACTCAACCGAATTAGTCAACATCCTCCACCAATATCAAAGTCATCTGTAACGTGTGTATCTGTCTGCAGCCATTACATCATCTTTTTTAATACTCATGTCTTTCTTTCTCGTTTGCTAACCCCTTTGTGTTCAACTAAATGGGCATTTAAATCCTCATTCCCAACCAAATGTTCCTGACTGATGTCTTTTTCCCACCTTGGGACAGAAGCAAATGACTTACATATGAAATGTATTTCCATCTCTCTCTCTCTCTTTTTATTTTGGAGAGAGAAGGGGAGACAATCCAGTTAAATAATTGGCTTCACTGATTTCCTCCACTGAGATGACTGGCTGCTTCACTTGATTACCCAGCGAGCACAGTCATCTCACACTGAGCAGATACATGAGCGTCACTTTTCCAGTTCAGAAGCTAGGGCTTGTATAGAGTTGAGAGTCAATGGAACTCAAATCTGTCTTGAATCTTTCCTTCAATTCAAACCAGCAACTGTGAAAAAGATAGTTTCGTTACTTGTAAGGGGACACGTAAGCCATGAATCTTTATATTTCCTTGGGTGGGAGGACAATTCCACTTCACTCCCAAGAAGAGGAAAAGGAGAGACATGTTTTTGTCTCACCTTTCATTCACTCCCTATGGTGAAAGAGTAAAAGATCACATTGGCAGGAATGGGGCACAGCAACCCAGCCCCTTCCAGCAGATCACGCATGCTCTCCATCTTGTCCTCCACACAGCGAACACATTTGGGCAGGAATTGGTCTGTCAGGCACAAGACTACAGCTTGGTAAAAGGGCTCAATTTGAAGGGAGGGAAGCAATTAGGAAACCTGATTACAGCCTCTTCTTTAAACCATGTTTTCAAAATCTATTTCCAACCCAAAAGCCAATATTCATTTCTCTTACCCCACTGTCTATCTGATTTAGAATGTAGAGGAAGACAAGAGGATGATTAATCGCCAAATCTCAACCAATGCCTACGTTTCTCTTTCCTCTACAAGCCCTTGGCTGATGACATTGCTTACATCTCAGTGCCACCAGGAAAGTGCAGACCTTTGCCATCTTCAGGTACCAGAGTATGAGTCCCGCTGCTTACAAGATTTGTGATGTTGGGCTAAATTAATAATTAGCTTCTCTTTGCCTCAATTCTTTCACTTCAAAGCAGGCCCAAAAAGGCAAGCCACCTCATGCTGTTTTTATGAGAAGGTAATGAGTTAATGACACACAGTCAGGTCTTGGTTTGAGTCCTAACTCTGTCACTAAGGAACATTCAGATGTCTCCCCAAAGTACCCAATGAGATAAAGCTAAGCAGAGAGCAAAGGATGTTATCTGCATAAAGCATGCCTGTAATCTTTATCTGAAGAGAGAGAGAGAGCATTATCTCAAATAAATATCCTAGTTGGTTTAAATTCACCATATATGGTTCGGCTATCCCTGTCTTTCTCCCTGGGGGTCTCTCCCCATAATACTACTGGGGGAGGGGGATGTGTAGAAAAGGCACCCTTTGACTATGAAATGAAAAGAAATAGTACCTGGCAACCCATTCCAATGGTAATTGAAGAGAGAGCCATGATATTGCTCTCCTGGGCAAATGCAGGGGGTTAGATGGCTGAGATAGAGAGCTCCCATTGGCTAAGTGGGCTCATTGTGTTTGAACAAACACCTTTGAAAGGTAGGGCTAGTCTTTGAATGTTTTCCTCTCTTAGAAACTGAAACTGGGGCATTCGGGATTTCTTTACCCTGCCCTCTTGTGAATTTCCTTTTCACTCCTAGCTGCATTTTGCTCGCTTGTCATCACTTCATATTCTATGGAACGTATAAGCTCGCCTTTGTTCCTGCTATTTTAAGCTCCCTCCTTATCATGGGAATGATACTTGTTCCTTCCTTGCTCAATGGTCTCAGCATTAGGTTTGAAATCCCCAGACGAGCTGGAGCCACGCTGTGGAATCCCAGGAGAGCGGAAGGGAACCCTCTTCTCTCCTGAAATGTTTGCAGCTTCATTTCGGAGGTTCACATAGTAGAAACAGAGGAGTTATTTCCTCTAAGTGACAGAGCACGTTTATGCTGACAAAATGCTTTGCCCTATCAAAGGAGGCTTTCCCTGTAGCTTTCTACAATGAGGAAAGTAAGTTTCAAAGGGAAGTTGTGTGTGTGTGATTTTTCTGATGCCACCTGTCAACAGAAGATATTAACATGTTTTAGTATTAATTTGAACCCAGGGCCTATTTTATCCACATATGTACTCTTTCTTACCTGCGTGTTGATGCCTGGAACTAAATCTGTAGAGGAGACCTTTCAATCACCATTTAGAGATAAAGATGAACATGAACAGGCAACAAAGAATAAAGACACCTTGACAAAGACACTGGTTCTCCTGGAAAGAGACACCTGGTCTGCTTCCACCTCAGTACACCTGAAGAAATAACCCATGCCAACACCACGGGGACTCTTGGTGATAGTCATTGAGCAGAGGACTTGAAGAATCACTGACACTACTGCCTTTTCAAAGAATGAGCTTCGTAAGAGGGATAGACACTAGGAGGAAGGACCCACAGAATAGGAGGTCAAGAGCACTGAAGATAAATTCGGAGAACTTTTCAATTCTCCCCAAGATTGACCCTGTCAAAGCCAAAAACAAAAGCTCTTCTGTGTGTGCTGGTGGGCACAGTTGCTATACTATGGAGACTCCCAGGTGGTACTTCAGTACTGACTACTCAAGTCATCAACCTTCTTGCATCTACTCTTAAGAGGGTCTGATACAGCCCAAAGTGTGCAACCATGGCTGCCTTCTCGGATGTGTAACATATCCAGCTATCTCCAAGGAGCAGGTAGAGACACATAGAAGCACCAGGCAGAATATAGAGTGCATAGGTATGAAGCTATGAAGATAGAAAGCTAGTCACCATCCACTAAGAAGTATTGTGTGTCCATACAAAAGGGGTGATTGTGTACACATTTAATTCCTATACCTTCTCTGTGAGGTGTTGGTAGACTATTTTCAAGAAGAGGAAATGGAAAACTTAGATTATTTAGTAACTCGATCACACATTGACTGACTCCAAAAGTCTTTGGTTTTTCTACAATATCATGCTATTCTCTTCCTTCGTATCCTCCATAAATGTTTAAGACACACAGGTGACTGTCCAACCCCCGGACAGATGGACAATGCTAGCCTGATTCACCTGGGTTGGCACTTTTTACGGTGGTGACATCTTTGGAAGCATTTGAGCTGGGTGTTTTCTGGCTAACGTTATAATCAAGTATAATAATCATGACTCAGAGATGAACTAATAAAAGTGCTCACAAAAGAGCCCAAACAGTTAGTTCATTCCCACAGACATGTGGAAGGAAGATTGGACCACCACTCTCTAGGCATGAATTATGGTCAGAAGCTTGAAGCTAGACAAAATCTCACTCTGCCTGCCAACCTCCCAAAGGGAAAGCTGGATTCCTGGTATAGTGTTGGGCAGCGATTCTTAACTGTGACTGCCCTCTCCCCCTAGGGCAATACCAATAGCAGCAGCACCTGGGAACTTGCTAGAAATGCAAAATCTCCAGCCAACTCCAAACCTAATGGGATTAGGGAATCCAAAACTCTGAGGGTAGAGCCTGGCAAGGCTGTTTTAACAGAAAACCCTCCAGGTGATTCTAAGGCACATAAAAGTTTGAGAAGCACTGAGATTTCCCTCCTGTAGCTTGAGAATTATATCCATCATTGGTCTAGTCGATCATCTAAACCATAAAGACGGAGGTGATCAGCTGCACCAGACTTGATAGGACTATAAAAGAATCTTTCCCACCCTCACAGAGTTACTTACAGACATGAAGCAAGTACCAAACAATTTGAGTTAGCACACAATTCCATGTTGCATCATATAGTTCAGACGCAGAAGGGGAGCCATGTGGCTGTTACATATGGTGAACAGAGATCAATCAGCCAATTATAATTCAGGTGAGCAGAGAAAATGCATACTCGAATACCACTTCAAATAACGCAGAAGATCTGTGGTTTGCCCCACAACTCTAGCAGCCAACAGCCAACGGCTGGCCTGATGCTAATCCCTTGGAAATGGGGTGGCTCTTGGAGAAAAGCATAAAGGACCTAGAATAAAAAATTAAAAAAAGCTTGAAACTTAGAATCACAAACAGTTCCAGATTCTACACATAATTGCCTTTGGCTGCAAACCAAAGGCTTGCGTGCTCGGGGTGGGAAGTACTTTTGGTCATGCATCAAGCCATACTTGTGCCCACAGATAGTGATCTGAACATTAAAGAATTCCAATGGCAGGATCTGGGCAGATGGCTGCGCGGACCAGTCAGTGTGGGAGATAAGAGAGTTGCCTTTGGACTTGGCCCAAGCACAAAGGATTGAGGTGTCACACTTGGTCAACAGAGACCTGGCCGTTCCTTGAGTGCCTTCTGTATATAGAATATTGGTTGGATATTAAAACAGTTGGTAGTTCAAACAGTCCCCACTTTTGAGAAGTTCGGAAACCATCCTAGAAATGCCAAAAACAACAGATAAACAAATAAAAGAACACAAGAGCAGAAACTGTGTAAATACAGACTGCCTTAATTGAGCAGAGTTATCCAAGGAGTGACTAGAACCAGATACTGTCAGCAAAGGAAAACACAACTAAAATATAGGAAATTAACAGTGGGTAAAGATCTAATTTTAAAGGCAAGGGAAATAGAATGAATGATGGTTGAAGGCATGAGGGACAGAGAATATAAAGAAGATCAAGAGCATCTATTTGCTTAAGAATAAAAACATAGACCACGTTGTAAGGAGGGGCGGGAAGGTCATTGAGTAGGAGCCTTGAGAGCTGTTATCTAGAAGTTTTGCTGTTTCTTTCAAGTGTACATTTAGAGGTAGATACAGAATTCTGGGTGGTATAATGCTCGTATGATAGAAATTATACCTGAGGTCGACTCTCTGGCGGACCAATGCTGAGGGGGTTGTGGTTGTTGAGTTAAAGGCAAAGGAGGGAAGACTAAAGAAACATCGCAGAGGACCTTGGGAAGGACAGAGTGGAAAAATAACCATCCCCCAGGCTGTCCCAGGTTACCATCATCCTGACCCTGGGTGACTGCTGCAGCCACCTTGTCTTCCAGCCAGATCTTCACACACACACACTGCTTTTCAAACACACCAAGCAGCTCCTATCTCTTTTGTGTCCCTATATGGAAGTGTCTTTTCCTCTGCTAAGTTCTTTTGGTTCTCTGCTTAAATGTCCCATTATTAGAGAGACCATCCCTAAATTGCCTATCTAAAACAGGACCCCACTGCCATCACCACCCCAGCTCTCTCAGTCCCCTCACCTGCTTTATCTTCCTTCTGAGCACTTAGCGCTGTCTCATGTGTGCCTGTGTGTATCTATTTATTTTTTCACTAATGATCTGGCTTCTCTCTCCAGAGTGGAAGCCCCTCTGGAGCAGGGACTTGATTTCTGTTCACTGTTCTAGCCATAGCATACATAGCAAGCTTTCCATCATGGTTGTTGAATGAATGAATAAGTGAATGAATGAATGAATGAAGAGTACATGAATAGATCATTTTGGCACTTGTGTTGCAATGTCTTTCAAAATATGTTGACATTTCAGTTCTCTTTGACTCATCTCAAGTTCCCCTCTAACTTTGGACTTCATTCGCCCAACCCTTAGAGTTGGGTGATTCTGTCTGCAAATGGGCAGGGTTCCCTATGGATTGTCCCAAACAGTAGTGACTTTTTGTGTTGTCAGAATGCACAACATTTATGGTTTTATGCATTTTTCTGTCGGAAGCAAGGCTCAGCAGTTGTACAACCAAAATAAAATAATGAGCAATTAAAGTGGTAGCACCCCAATGTCTGGAAGATTTTCATCTGGGCCCCCATGGGTGATAGTCTTATTTCCACTTCTCTTTTCTAAGACTCTTGACCAGCACAGAACTTTCATCCTTCCTCCTGCATAATCCCAGCTCAGGGCTACTTCACTTTTTAAAAAATTAACATTTTGCAATTCCCCAGTAATAAAGATGATGATGATGATGATGGTGATGATGATGGCGATGATGATGATGGTATGATTATTATGGTGATAATCAGGATGATGTAGATGATGATGGTGAAGGTGATTATAGTGATGATAGTGACAATGATGATGGTGATAATTAGGATGGTGATGGTGAAGGTGGTAATGATGATGGTGATAATGATGATGATGGGTGGAATTACATTATTTCTCTACCCATTTAAATTCCCTAGTAGATTCAGTTTTGTCAGTCAGCAACATTTATTAACAGTCATATACAGTACAGTATGCCAGGTGCCGAGGGAAATAATAAAGGTTTGTGTTATAAAGTAATTACCTTGGCTGTGGAAAACACTCAATAAATACGTGTTGAGTGATTCATTATTGAACCCTTTGGTTTCTGTATTCACACCCTTATTCAGTTCTTCTTCTGCTCATATTTATTCGAAATCCAAGGCATATTTTATAAAAACTTATACTACAACCCAATGAAAAGAACTAGTGGCACAAATTAGGAATAAAAGAGGAACTGGATAATATAAGAAACATAGACCTATTTCACTTGAAAGCACAAAATAGCTGGGAAATAGGTTTACTCTCACCAAAAAGAACATTTTGGAAATATGGCAACACAACAAAAAAGTAAAGAGGTACCTGGTCCCTTTGTATAGTCAAGTGCCCTGTAAACTCACCTTATTTAGACTCTGTGATCCTTCAAGCAAGCTTGAGTTGAACTGTATTCTTGTCCCATATAGATTGTAATGAGTTTTGTGAAAGGACAAATGATTTAAACGAGAGTTCAAGCAAATAATCAAGCTACTTAAGGGAAAGTGGTGCCAGTGCTGGCTATCTCATATGCCTTCTTTCTTTCCTCTTTACTAACAGAGACCATATTTTGTGTAGGGCAGCAGTTTAGTCTAAAAACAAACAAACCAAAAAAAAGCATTCTTTCTAGAATCATGACAGGCCAGAAGGTTGTGTCTCTCAGCAGGGGGCCAATGAGAGTCACGTGAAAAGGGATAGGGCTGCTTCCCGGTGAACGGGGCCAAACAGCTGGCAGGCACCTTATGTTCTCACCCCTCACCTCTCCTTGTCTGGAAGGTAGATACAGTAGCTGGAGGTTCAAGCAGCCATCTTTCAACCATGAGGGTGCCAAGCACATGGCAAGAATGGTGAGCTAGGAGTTGGCAACAGCATGCGCTCCAGCTGGCTGCCTCCAGTGGCTACACCAGCCCTGAACTAGCACCTCAGACTTGCAGAAGCCACTGTGGTCTGGTTTCTGTTATGTGCAGCCCAGCCCAACCCTCACTGACAGAGAACCTTCTGAAGGCCTCTCATGTGCAGTTGTATGTAGACGTTACAGACACACCATACAGAATTCTTTTTTTCTGTCCAGTTGCATGTTAGAGCCTTAATCACTCTATTAGCCTAGTTCATATCTCTTGATTCATTGCACAGTGTTGCTTCTTAAAAATAGTATAAAATCAAAAATTGTTCACGGACATACCCCATTAGTAATCGTGGGGTTATTTTCATCTTAGAGTCTAAGTATCGTTGTTTTAGTTACCTATCAAAATGTAGGATATGGCCCTAACTGGTTTGGCTCAGTGGATAGAGCGTCGGCCTGCGGGCTAAAAGGACCCACATTCGATTCCAGTCAAGGACATGTACCTTGGTTTCGGGCACATCCCCTGAAGGGGGTGTGCATGAGGCAGCTGATTGATGTTTCTCCTTCATCAGTGTTTCTCACCCTCTATCCCTGTCCCTTCCTCTCTGTAAAAAATCAATAAAATATACTTTTTTTAAAAATCTAGGATGTGGACAACTGGAGAAAGAGGCATATATCTTAGTGTGTAAGCTCACAGGTTTCATAGTCATACAAACTCCTCCACCCCTTACAGGCTTTATGACCCTGAGCTGGTTACTCCACCTCTTTGCTTTCTCTAAGCCATCCTACGAACCCTGTGCTTCCACACCCCAGCAGTCCCCCACCACCCCGGGGCCACCACTTTACTTGTCTTTCTCCCCAGCTGAACTGGGAGCGTTTTAAAACTGGGGCCAGTGTTTTCCCCTAGCCTCTCCTCCCAGCATCTCACACAGTGCCTGCCACGGGAGGGTGTTGCCTGAGTGTTTGTTGACTGTTGAAGTAAACAGTTCTGAACCCATCACTGATGAACCGGCTTTCTGAATGTGGCCTTGGCCTCGCAAAGGAGTTCAGAAAACAGCATCTGAAACTCTGAGAGGGAGCTGGCCTGCCCCACCAGGAAGTCCTTCACGGAACCAGGATGCTGATGGAATCTCGAGTGGAAGGCAAGGGGCCTGCCCAGTCTGTGTCATTGCTTCTGAGCTCAACACGCGGGGGGTGAAGAGGCCACTCCGTGGAGTGCAACATCGGTGATCCCTGAGACCCGAGTCCCTTGCGTTCCTCAGCCTTGGCTTCCTTCCTCCCCATCTTCGAGGACTCTGTGCCTCAGACCGAATGGTGTGGAGCAGAGCGAGGTGGGACCCCCTTCCCCCGCACAGACAACGGCAGGACCAGCATCCGGAGCTCTGCCCCATGAGCACCTGGGGCCGTCAGATGGGAAGTGCGGCAGACAGAGCAGGGAGGGTGACCGTGCCTCTCCCAGCAGCGTGAGCGACGGCCTCGGCCTCTTTGGGACAAGCACCCACACGCAGCGGTGAGTCAGAGAATCCAGCAGCAGATGGAACACCCACTGTGTTTAAAAACAAAACACAAAAGCCACGGCTCCTCCAGGAACCCAGAGGGGAAGAGGTCCCTGGAGATGGAATCGGAGCGGCCTGGTGAGGACTTTCCCAGCAAGCCCCAGGCAGTTCACCTCCAGGTACCGGCTCCCAGCAGCCTTGCAAGGTGCGTGCGGCTCTTCTCTCCATCCACCGATGGGGAAACTGAGGCCCCGAGAGATGAAGCAGCCTGTCCGAGGTTGTACAGGTAGAGAGAGAAGGTCCCTGGATTTTCCCCTTGGTCTGTGATCCCAAAGCTACCACCTCAAAGAGCTTAATGTCTAATGGGAAACACACTCACATATACAGACACGTATCCACTCATCTATATGCACACATGTTCTCATATACCTATCTATATGGACACATACTTACACACACATAAACACAGACTACTTGTGCACACACTCACATGCATACATACTCACCTGCACATGCACACACATGGCATCCAGCATAGGGCTGCCTTTCCCTGCCCCTCCCGCTCCTCCTAAAAGTCCTGGGAGTTCGCCAAGGACTCACCTTCGCAGAAAACACAATATTTTTAAAGGCTCCTCAAAGAGCAGAGGACTGGAAAGGCTTTTCAGAGCATGCGGTGACGTTCCTGTCTGGAGATTTTTATTTATTTTTTTAAATATGTTTTTATTTATTTCAAAGAGAGGAAAGGGGAGGGAGAGAGAGAGAGAGAGAGAGAGAGAGAGAGAGAGAGAGAGAGAGAGAGAGAGAGAGAGGAACTTCAGTAATGCACATCTGCTACTGGGATCGAGTCTGCAACCTGAGCATGTGCCATGACTGGGAGAACTGGTGACCTCTTGGTTCCTGGGTCAACGCTCAACTACTGAGCCAGCCCAGCCAAGTTGTGTGGATCTTTTTAATGATCAGTGAGGATATCTCACTGTTGACCCCTTGAAAACAGTTTGGGATCCACAGAAGTTGCTGGTCTCTGGTTGGTTTTGTTAAAAGCCAATCAGATGGCCCTGACTGGTTTGGCTCAGTGGATAGAGCGTCAGCCTGCAGACTGAAAGGTCTCAAGTTTGATTCCGGTCAAGGGCATGTACCTTGGCTGCAGGCACACCCCCATTAGGGGGTGTGCAGGAGGCAACTGATGGATGTTTCTAATGCTTTATCCCTCTCCCTTCCTCTCTGTAAAAATGCAATAAAATATATATTTTTTTTAAAAAAGCCAATCAGATGAATGCAGAGACCTGACCTTCTAGTTCACACTTTAAAAAAAGAAAGAAAGAAAGAAAAAGACATCCCATCCCTTCCTGTGGGATTCCCTCTCCTCCCAACCCCCCTTATCTTTTTGATACGAAGAGGACTTACTCCTTTTGTTACACATGACATCACAGACCGTGAGCGGATGCATAATCCTTCCAAAGCTTCTGTTTGAAGCAGTTCCCTTCAAGATGGGTTGTGCTCAAGACTGTTTTCCAGGTTCTGAGATCCTTTCCACATTTCTTTTCTTTCCCACAGCCAGCCCCAGGAAAAAAAAAAAAGAAAAAAAGAAAAAAAAAATGGACTGTGGGTCAGGTAATGTAAGCAACAGACCGTGAGATGATTGCCAAAAATGTAACCACCCAATCGGCTCCAAAGGAAAATATTCATTAAAGTGACACATGTTAATAGGATCGAATTCAAAACACGTGTTTGGACACGCAGATGTCGGAAAGTGCCATATCCTGATTAGCTGAACTGGTCTCGGTGCTTTCAGATCTTCCTTCCTTATTTTGATTGCAAGTCAAGTTTCGGGGAAATTCTTTCCCACTACTGTCTACTGATCACATCCCTAAAGCATTCAGAAATCTCCCTCGTTTCCTATAAGAAGAGATGGAAAGCACAACCGCAAATATTTGTGTAAATGTCACCATGTATTATTGGAAGCTTTGTTCCGTCAGTTAGGGAATTATGGCAGCAAATTCTAGCTGGACTCCGTTCAAACCCTCCCTCTACGGAACACGCACACCCAGACACACCCACACACTGGCTCCCGGCTCGTCCCAAGTGGGAAGGATTGACCATTTCTCTGACCCTCTGCCTTACCTCTGTGGCCCTGATAACAGCCAACCCCTCTGGATGATGAGATGTGCTTTGAAAGCTACAAGGTCCATGTTTCTTTCTTCTTATTTTTTCATTTTTTAAAATTTTATTTTATGGTTTAAAGTATTACACATAGTAGTACATATATCTCCTTTTTCCCCCCAATGACCTTCCTCCAGCCTCCCCTACCCCTGTCATATGCCCTCATCCCACCCACCCCCAGTGTCTTGTGTCCATTGGTTGTGCTTATGTGTATGCATACTTTTTTCATTTTTTTTAAATAAACACATTTTATTTTATTTATTTATGTATTTAATATATTTTTATTGATTTCAGAGAGGAAGGGAGAAGGAGAGAGAGAGAAACATCAATGATGAGACTGAATCATGGATCGGCTGCCTCCTGCACGCCCCCTCCTGGGGATTGAACCCAGGACCCTTCAGTCCACAGGCCCCTCTATCCACTGAGCCAAACCAGCTAGGGCAAGCACATGTTTCTTATGACTGATTCCAAGCCCAGGAGGAGAGGAAAATGAGAGAGAGAGATTCTCACCTGCAGAAGGCAGACAACCAGACAGAGAGGAAAAGACAGAAGGCACCTTCAGAAGGCGGCTGGCCTGTTGAGCATCCTCGCTTATCACTCAACTGAAAAGGAAGGAGCGAGTGAGGCAGCAATATTTAGCTTTAACTCTTTCCTGGAATGGTCTAGAGCCCGTGTTCAGAGTTGCATTTTTACGGAGTTAGATCACAAATGGGACCCGGCTCGCTGTTCAGTCATTTGTCACCAAATTGCAAGAATGCGGTGTCCTAGCATGGAAAGAATGTCATGCCTTAAACATTTATTTCTGGCCGTGTCTTTCCCAGCCTTGAGATCAAAACTTCAGCTGGTAGATAAGCAGGGTTCGTGAACCCCTCCTGCCACCCACTCCTTACCTCCCCTGACAGACAGCGCCCCGCATGCCCGGCCTGGCACATTCTTCTCCATGTTTTAGCCTGGCCTGGCCGGGGCAGCAATGATCTTGAACCTCAGTTATGTTTACACAAGAAGTCTCCCTCGAATTTTCTCAGACCCATTCATCCCTTGGGTAGGACCAAGATTCCTCTCCCTGGTGTTTCTAGGGGGAAAAAAAGTTCTGTATTTTATGAACTGAATAAATATTGGCCATTTCTCCAGGTCTGTCTCTCTCCCTCATGGCTTTCTCTGTATGACATGTGTGTGTATATGGAGACAGGATGGGGACAGCAAGAAGAGTCTGATCAATTTCCCAAGCATTCAGGTGCTAGATTGAGTTCTCTTTGGGCAATACCACAAAAGGCTGGAATTGGCTGACTTCCAGAAGACCTGTGCCTCAGGGGTGATTCACCACATCGGAATCAACAGTTCCTTGCCCAATAAGTAAAAGCTTTGGGCCCTATATGGTCCAAGGCAGTTGCACTTATCCAGAGAAAAATCTAGATTGGCGATCTCTCTACATTCTGTCTTTTAATACTGTGTCTGTCTATCTGTGCTCAGAACCAGCACTGACCACAGGAATTCAGTCCACCTATTGGCCATCAGATTTTCCCCAAATTAAAAAGAAAATAAAAAAAGATAAAAGCAGCCCTAGCCAGTTTGACTCGATGGATAGAGTGTTGGCCTGCCGACTGAAGGGTCTCAGGTTTGATTCTGGTCAAGTGTACACGCCCAGGTTTCAGGCTCCATCCCAGTAGGGGCGTGCAGGTGGAAGCCGATCAATGATTCTCTCTTGCCCTAGCTGGTTTGGCTCAGTGGATAGAGCATCGGCCTGCAGACTGAAGGGTCCTAGGTTTGATTCTGATCAAGGGCATATGCCAGGGTTGTGGGCTTGATCCCCAGTGGGGGATATGCAGGAGGCAGCCGATCAATGATTCTCTCTCATCATTGATGTTTCTATCTCTCCCCCTCGGTTGCTCTCTGAAATCAATAAAACTTAAAAATAAAAATAAAAAGATAAAAGCAATATCGTTAATAATGAGCAAGAAAACATTGGCTAAAATGAATGACATCTGGATCCAAACCAAGAGTTAATGAAATTCATTCCTATTCACACCTAAGCAGTGTGCACTGCTTTGTCCTAAGCTGTCTGTGCAGTATCACTTTGCATAAGAGCCATCGTGGGACCCAAAACAGAGAAACCCTATTGCTGAGGAGGCCGATAGGCCCTGGGGTTAGGCTACCTGAGATCAAACCCCAGCTACCCCTCCTAATGGTGTGACCTGGGGCAAGTTACTCAACTTCCTAAACCTCCGCTTCTCAAGACAGGGCATAATGACAGAAGCTTAACTCCTAGGGTGATTGGGAGATTTAGATGAGATAAAAGGGTCATAAATGTGAATTATTATTATTATTATTATTACATATTATTAATGCACTATAGTAAATCCTACTTTAAGGACCTATGGGATTTTACCAGTTTGTTCATTTATCACCTTAAAGGGATCATTTTGTGAAGGAAAAAAAAATTGTTTTGCAGAGTGAAAAATTGTTCCCTAATTCATTGTGGTTATATATATAATTTTTGCCCAGAAGATAATTACATCAATTTCATTAATGTTTTACTAAAGATATTTGCACACACATAAACATATGTAAATATTGCATAAATTTATATAGGTATTATGTATGTTTTCCTTCCCTTGAATCAAATATCAGAGCTCTACAAATTGGAGCATCTATTTAACACACACACACCAATATTTTTTTCTTCTCTAAAGATCCCAAGAGGAAAAATAAAGTCATGTAATAATCAGCAGCTTCCTGTACTATACTCCTCCAGGTTTCTTTCAGCGGACAATGTTGAGTGACTTACATGTATCATCACCATTACTCCATCGACAGTCTCAGCCTAGATCTGCCCTAACAGATCCAGTCACTGTGAACAAAGTCTCCTAGGGTTACCAGCCCAAATGCATGGAGTTCCACACTCCCCTAAATGCTCAGAGCATAAGTCATCCCTTGTGTTGACTTGAACTGATTCACACTAACCAGGAATTCCCTGATTGAGTAGCAATCCGTCAAAGGATTAGTGAATCTTTCTCTCTCTCTCCATATATATACACTAGGGGCCCAGTACACGAATTCGTGCACCTTGAAAGGAACTGTGGGCCGCAAGGATGCAGTGGGCACAGGGGCAGGTCCCGGCCCATCCTCTGTGCCCCCACAAAGCCCCTCCCACCACAGCCTCCACCCCTAGTCCCCTGTCTGCTGGTAGCCCCACTACCACTGCCACTGCTCCCACACACTGAAGGCACCGGCCAAACTTGCACTCGTTGATGGCATGGAGCAATTGGGGCCGGTGCCAGCAGTGGGTGTGAGTGGCAGATGCTGCCAATCACCCCTCAGAAACAGGGAGAGGTGGAGAAGCCCTCAGGGGCAATCAGGGCCAGCAGCTACAACTTGCACTCACTGATCATGGCAAGTGATCAGGACTGGCACCAGGCACCGGCAGTGGGTGCGAGCAGTGGCTCTGGTGCCGGCTGCCGGTGTGAGTGGGGCTGGCACCAGCAGCAGGTGGCAGGACCACAGGGCACAGAACAAAACATTTTCAGTAACCACCAGAGGCTTGCCCCACCTTGGTCTGGTGCCCCCGTTCACCTGCTTCACCATCCCATCACAGCCACTGCCCACCATTTTCTGTACATGCCCCTGGTGGTCAGCACATGTCATAGCAACCAGTTGTTCAGTTGTTCCGGTTGTTCTGCCATTTGGCCTGTTTGCATATTAGCCTGTTATTATGTATGATGTGATGCAGAAATGTAATATCTCATACAGAACAATGTAATATCCCATCTCACACACCTTTATCTCTTTGGCCATGATTAGAGTTCAGCCACTCTGGGTGATAAGATGCTGTCTTGCTTAGGTTTTGTTTTTATTTTGTCCTACTTTTAGATCTGTTTGTTTGCCTAAATACAGATGCCAAAATACAGATGCCATGTTGTCTTTCCTTTGACTTCCTTACATACCTAGTAATTCTCCCAACTTTCTTGTGTCTGACTTTTACCATTCCATTTACATTTTCTTGTCAACGTGTTACCCCTAGAAAAGGTACCCAAGATGAGGTGCAACCGATAAATAAGTAGATATTTTTTCAGTTGACACATATTCTATATTTCAGTTGACACATATTCTATATTCAACTCTATGTAGATTATGTCACATCAGTGAGGAGGTGTTTTGTTCATAAGCCATCATCAATGCAGGACTCGAGGGGACAATAAGTAGTTCTTCTTCACCCTCCAAGTCAGGATCCACTTAAGAGAAAGAAGGAGGAAGAGAAGAGAAAGCAAGAAGAATAGCAGGGAAAGTGAGGGAGGAGGAGCTAGGAGACGAAGCTCTCTCACCTACACGAGTAAGAAATATTAAAGATACTCAAAACCTCAAAGCCTTGTCTAGTTCCAACGTCAAATCCTATCTGAAATGGTTCCTGCCTACACCTAACTCATCCACTCTGACTGGATTACTGCACACACTCACCCATTGCCGTATCTGGCCAATATTGGTGAAAATCAAGAATGTTTCGTCCTTTAAATAGGTCGTTCTCATTCATTGAGTTCAGTAGGCTGCAGTTGACTTCCTAGTTTCTTTCGTTTTCCTACCCATGGATGATGGCGTCCGGTCTTTGCAATAACAATGAAAAGCTCTCAGGTCTTGTTAATGGGGCCCTTGGCAACATCCATCTCTTCAGTTTAATTAAGGGTGGGAAAGTCGAGGTAGAGATGAGGAGAAAGGCGAAACCTGCTGGGCATTATTCTAATCAGGGCTGTGTGTCTGGCATCTGGCCCAGACCAGCTCCTGTTTTGCAGAGCAGTGATCCCCAGGGTGCTAGAGAGGAGAAGAGCGAGGCCAAGCAGGTGCTGGGGTTTCCCTGCTCACCATTCAGGAAGGTCTCCTTGGCTCTGTGCCGGAAACTTTGACCTTGCTATGGGGCGTGCGCACGTAGGAAAGCCAATGAGCTGGCCATGCCTCCAGACCAGGCTGAGGGGAGCAACCTGAGAAAAAGCTCAGAGAAACAAAACCGTCTTGGTCTGGAGAACATAATGGCTATTCAGGCAGCGAGCTGGGCTGAGAAATGTCAACCTCCTGTGTTTGGAGGCATGTCTCCAAGTGGATGATGTCAGAGATATGGAAATGGAAATTGATATTCATCAATCACAATACGCCAGGCAATCAAGGGCTCCACTGAGAGCTGCGTTCTCACACAGACATGATCCTTAAATGCCACAAAGGAGCAAAACTGCAATCCGAGCTCCTCTCCCTAAAAGATGTGAACAGAGCCTCCTTGCAGGAAAGCACAGTGGATAGTTTTCACAGCCCCCCTCTTTTTTTTTTCTTTTTTTTTTCTTTGTGGTTGAAGGTCTAATGTAGAGAGAAAGGGGGACATTTGTCACTTTCTAAGGATTATGAAAAGTGATATGAAGGTATGGAATAAAGTGGAAGAGTCCATAGAATGGGAATCAGGAGGTCTGGGGTCGTGTCCAATCTCAGAAAACACACGGCCCAACCTCAACAGGTCTCAGTTTTCTCATTTGTAAAATAGAGGATTAGATTGGTGGTCCCCAAGTCTCCTGCCATTGTGAGAGTCTGTGACTTGAGACTTTATTACCAGACATCGGCATCCTTCTGCCAGGGAACTCTGATGGGGCTTGAGATTCAGTTAGTTTTCTCTCCTTCATCTGTAGTAACAGTCAATGCACCAAAACAAACAAGCAGAAATGGAAATCAGATTAACTGCCATGATTTAAACATAGTGAATCTCATGTTTTAACAAAACGAGGGGGAAATAAGAATACTATACACTGAGTGGCCATATTATTATGATTTCTGAACACATAATAATCTGGCCACTCAATGAATATCCTATATAATAAAAGGCTAATATGCAAATTGTCCCCTCAACCAGGAGTTCGACCAGCAGGCAGGCTGGCCAACCACCCATGTCTCCTCCCCCTGGCCAGTCTGGCTGGACCCCACCCATGCACAAATTCATGCACCGGACCTCTAATATATATTTAGCGATCATAATAATCTGTCCACTCAGTGTATATGTGTCTGATCGCTCACATACTATTTTTGGGGTTTCTAGTGCATGATTTATTTATCTTCCTATTTCTCATACCTAAGTAACTGAAGTCAGTTTAACAAACCAGGTTGACTGAACAAAGCCTTTAATGATAGCTTAAATGCTTATAACCCAGTATCAGAGACATCTATTTGGGGTACTTTTTTGTGTGCTATTTATTTTTTGTCTGGTTTCTTTTTTTAAAAGAATGACAGATCTATATACTCACTGAGCCACCACCCTCACATCAGACACACATTCACCAAGGTGAGCTAGTGTCCCAAAGGCTGGAGATAAGGTGGGAGAAGGTGCTAGACATCCGTGAGCTCACTGGCTGGAGGCTGTGGCCATGACAAATCATAGGGTTATTTTAATAACAGCTTACTTCTCCATCATCTCTCTCCTTGATTTCTTCACCACTCATCTTTGAATCATCTAGGTCAAGTCAGTGTCTGGGTACTGCTTGTTTAGCTTTGGATATCTCCCTACTATGCTCATAAGCAAATGAGTTGACCAACAGTTGTAGCATTTATTATGTAACCCTCATGAGGGCAAGACCGGGGATTCTTTATTTTCTTCAGCCTTGACACAAAGTCTTAGAAAGACTTCTATTCCTGGCCCTGACTGCTCTTGTGGGGCTTCAAAAAGGCAGGCCCTCTTTAAACTTCAGTTTCCTTGAATATAAAATCAGATCACTGGAGTTGACTGTCTTAAATCCTTTCTAACCTCCAATGACTGTGATTATTTAACACGAAAGAAATGTTCATTACTCAGCGAGAAGGAATCTCTGGCACCTAAAAGTCTATTTTGAAGGAAGTGGAGTTTAGTAGTGAAATATGACCCTCGAAGTACCCTGAAGAAGCAGGGACACGGTTTCAGATGCTAATGTCCACTTCAATACAAGCGACAGAAAAGTACGAGCTTTGGAAGAGTTGCAACTAGATAAAAAGAAAGCTAGCTACTTTTGCTGAACATTGCTTTCTAATTTTTCCAAGCCAGATACAAACAGGTCCTCAAATCTGATCGGAGACTCACTGTGTTTTAATCTGAGCTTCCTGTTCTGGTAAAATCAGGGCAGCAGGTTGTAGCAAATAAGCCCTGACCCCCAGACCATGAAGCCAGGCCACCGTGTCCCTGCTCTGACAATAATAGCTGAGGACAAACCTGGCCTTTCTTTGTTCTTCATAAAATTAAATGGTCAAATCTAGAGGCTGCAAAAATCCCACACAGTTCTGCCATCACATGGTTTGGGGAGGTATGTAACATTAGCATGCTTTTCCTTATCATACTTCAGAAACTAGCCTTCAGAAGTCCTATGCAGCATCAACTGAGCCACATGAGATACTCAGGAACCAAAAATCTGTCATTCTAATTTTATCTAAATTACAACAAACTCATAGTTTCCTGTGTTCAAGGGAAACCAGGAGGCGCAGACCAGCTTATTTGATAAGTAAGCATCTATAGATGCATGGAACTTGGTTGACACTATAAAAGGTATAGGTAACTATCATAGGCTCGGTCCTCAGGGAACATGATGTTTCTTCTGAGGTCAACTTTTCCTTATTTTTCATTATGTTTACCATTAGTTTATAATCATTTTTATAATTAGCAAGAAATAATATTTTCCAAAGAAGTTCAGGTAAGAGGTGATGGCTACCTGAGCTCTAATATTATTATACCATGGCAATGAAAAGCAGGAACTCAGGGATGTAATGTGGAAGGTTAGCTTTTGGAATCAGATTCTTCAACTTCTTTCTCCATGTTGACCAATAGTAGCAACCCTTTCAGCTTTCTTATGGGAGGGGCTTCATAGAATAGTGTTTAGAAGCGTCCACTTGGGGTCAGAGAGCTTGGGTTTGAATTCTGTTCCGCCATTGACCAGCTTGGTGACCCTAGTCTCAGTTTCCTCATCTTTTCTTGTTGTTGTTAATCCTCACCCGAGGATATTTTTCCATTAATTTTTTGAGAGAGTGTTGAAAGGGAGGGAAGGAAAGAGAGGGAGAGAGGAAGGGAAACATGGATGTGAGAGAAACACATCGATTGGTTGCCTCCTTTATGTGCTCTAACCAGGGATTGAACCTGCAACCCAAGTACAGGTCCTTGACCAGGAATGGCAGGTGAGAATTCTACCACTGAACCACCAATGCCCGCCCTTGACCAGGAATGGAATCCAAGACCCTTCGGTGCGTGGGCTGATGCTCCAACTCCTGAGCCAGGGCTCCTAGTCTTTAAAATGGGATTAATAATGCCAAGTTTATAGGACTATTGAAAGGACTCAATGAGATAATACATTTGACCATTTAGTAGAATGCTCTCCACTGATAGGGCTCAGTAAAGGCTGACTGCTATCTTGATGATTGTTTTTTGTCTTGTCCACCCTTTACGCAAAGATAAAGAGGAAATGGGTGCTCATAAATGAGGTTCCTCAGCCTCTGGATCATCGGAGATAGAGAGGCAGTGCCATGTAGATGGAACAGTGAGAACCACCAAAGGCCAGAGCTCCATTCCAATACACCGTCAGCCATGTAGCTCTCACTTGTCCCCAGCACTGATCAGGTGTCCTGTTCTTGGCTGCTATCATGACTAGATGCCAGCTGTCTGACACCTCCCGGTATCTGGTGACTGTGTTGCTACCCACCTCGCCAACCCATCTTCTTATATTACAAATGGAATGTGATTTCTGACTGTGGGCATGACGCTGACCCGAGGCCCTTGGACCCTGTCCTTCCTCAGCTTTATCCCACCAAGAATTCTGTGCATGAATGGATGGTCTCCGTGAAATGCTGGGGCCACATCATTGTCTGAGAGAGCTCCTGAAAGACGCCAAACGGAAGCATAATTCCTTCCCCTCGGGACCATCTTGCGTGACAATGAGTGCTCAGGAATTAAAATAGAAGGTTTGTTTATTGCAAATGAAAAACTGGCCAAAAGGAAGCAGAGCCTTTGTACTGAGGCTTTCTGTGACTTTTCTGGATCATAAAATGTTCTTCATTATTCACAGCTACAAAACAGAGGCATTTCTGTGGTTAGTGCTGAAAAATTATGTGGCCATCATCCAAAACATAATATTGACCTTCATTGACCCAAAGGAGCAAATTTATTACTTTTCATCTGCTGTTACAGATTCTTCTTTTCCATTATGCTATCTTTCCTTGCTCCTCTCCATGTTCACATTTATTTCAGAGAAAGGAGGGCTATCAAATAGGACATCAAGTGATAAAAATCAATCCATATTAAAGTGTTTAAATAAAATTCTGTACCAACGTATAATAGCCCATGTAGGCAAACATTTAGATTAATTATGCAGCCAGCAAACTGAATAATTAAATTAGGCTTCCCTAAATCAATAGATACAGAAATGTACAGAGAGAGAAACCAGCAAAACTCTCAATGGTACAGTAGCAGCTTGGTGGTTGAAGAGGCAGACACAGAATTAGGCCCTCCCTGCCTATGCTATTGAATTATTTTTCCACACTATCCCCTTTGGAGCAAAGCACCACATTTTTTAGACTATGTTTCTTTTGGAGTCCTCTTGGAGACAACAAACATTATTAAAATAGGAGGCCAGCAGATCAATGATTCTCTCTCATCGTTGATGTTTCGATCTCTCCCTCCTCTCCCTCTCTGAAATCAAGAAAAAAATAATAAAATAGGAGGCAAGGAATGAACATATGTCGACATGGTGACTGTTGTGTATTGGAAACTCCCAATGAAATAACTTCTTTCTAGTTGGCAACTGGGGGTGTTGCTCAAACAAGGGTTTCCGGGCCATCCAACCAAGTGGATGTGCCCAGATGACTTGTGCTCAAGCACTGAAATTCGACCAGTTATTGTATTTATTGACCTTTGTAAAGTCATGGAGGACTTTGACCTATTGTGCCAAATAACACAATATAAGTGTGACAAAAAAAAAACAAAAAAAAACAACTCACATATTGAGTTACGGCATGTGAGTGATGGTCACACCACATGACATTACCAACCACGCGATGGCAACCACCTTGTTCGGATGCCCTAATCCATTAGAGGTGGTGGCAATCCATTAAGTAATTAATCTCTCAGCCATGCTTGTGTCCCATTGTACCAACCAACAGTATACCCCAGGCCTGGAAATACGGGAAAGCATTCAGATGTGAATTGCCGAAGTAGCCACAAGGAAATCTCACTGCACACATACGAGCTCCGTGGCCCTGGAGGGATATCTCCCCATCAGCCTGAGTAAACTATTACATAACAGCTAAGCTATAATAAAATCCTGATTCCAAATCAAGTAAGTCTCCCAGACTTCGAAAATGAGTCACCAACAGCTTTATAAACAGACAAAATACTTGACAAGGAAGTCTCTGATAATTTTTTAGTAATTATGTCTGCAAATTGTTCCTTGCTGACATCACCATCAGAAATGGTTTCCCATAACTTCGCGCGTTGCCTCTTCACATCTGTTCATTAATCACCGATGCCTTGAATCGTTCTATCACTATTAGGTAATTCACAGGGTTTATGCGATTCCACAGCGCTCTTCTCAGTGGAATTCTTAATTATTGGCATCCGTGTGATCAAAGCCAGTATAATCACGGTTGCATATTCCTCGGAGTTTGTGTGTGTGTGTGTGTGTGTGTGTGTGTTTTTCAGTACAGATCCATGATAAAGACATACTTTATCCTAAAATCATCATTCGCAAAAATGACACAGCTTCTAAACATTTTTTTTTTAATGCAAGGAAGAAAAGAGGGGGCATGATGGGAGGTGGGTGGCGGGGGTCACTGCATTGACATATTGATGTTAAAAGACATTTCGAAGCCCTGGCGTCATCTCTCTTTGTGTTGAACATGAGACTTAAAGTTCTGCTCTGACATGTGGTTCACAAATGAGCCCAGAGCCAGATCCGAGTGTGAGATCCTGGGTTGCGCGCACTGTATGGTCTGGCTGGGCCTGCGGGAGAGAGCTATGCCAAAAAGCGCTGATGACCTACAGTAAAGAAAGAACAGGCATGGCCCGGGCACATGAGTTCATCCCCGGAAGGAGGGCCACAGGGCAGAAAACTTCAGTCTGAGACCCAGGAACACTGTTGGGAACAAAAGGACTCCTTGGCTTGAACAAGGCCATTCTAGTGGACGTGACCCAGAATAAACTAAGTCCTTGATCTCTCTGTAACTGGACGCATCCCGTGATAAACACTGGCTCCCTGGAAGCCTGAGAAAGTACACTATTTAGAGGAGCTCAAGCTCTGTCTAAATGGAATTTGGATTTCTCCCTGAATGACCTGTGTGGTTGGCATGCCAACTTGCCACTGGAATGAAGGTGGCGGAACATGTGGAGGAATGAGCCCAGGACTTCCTGTTGAAAACAAAATTGCTATCTTCAACCAGGTCACAAGCCTTCCGGGTAATAGTTAGAATAAATATATGGCAGAGACGCTTTCTGTGGGGGAAAAATGGGAGCTGTGAGGGTAGGTTTTAGCTGAATGCAAAAGGCTTTTTATCACTAAAGCCATTCAACCAGCAAAGTAGTGTTTCATAACAGCAAGCATCCTTGTAGACGCTGTGTGGAAGGATCATGTAAGAGACTCATTCATTCATTTATTCATTGATGGCTCGGTGTTTATGGAATGCCTATTAAGCTTAAGGTGCTGATAACGCTGAGATTAATAAGATAGAACCCCTGACTTTCAGCAATTCATGGAACAGTGGGTAAACCACAACCAAAGACAGAAAATTAAAACATAACATAGTTGCCCTGACTGGTATGACTCAATGGTTAGAGTGTCAGCCTGTGGATCGAAGGGTCAAGGGTTCGATGCCCAGTCAAGGATCTGTACCTGATCGGATCCCCAGCCCCAGCTGGGGTGAGTACAGGAGTGTCTCTCACACATCGATGTTTCTATATTTCTCTCCACCCCCTCCTTACCCCTCCTGCTCTCCCTCTCCCACTCTCTATAAAAATCAGTGAGAAAAACATCCTCAAGTGAGGATTAACAACAACAACAATAAACAACAGTTAAATGAAGACCTGATAATATGACCCAGCTTCGGGGCACACATAAGACCTGATTTTAGAAGGAGCTCGGGAAATATTTTACTGATCCTCTAATTGGTTACTTTTATGTGCTTCCAAAGAAATTATATAAATAAATAAACCTTCAGTAATAAAATTAATCTCACTTGGAAATTTTGAAATTCCATGTGTGGCTTCATTCTATTTCAAGCGACGTCGCTGCTGCTGTATTTACAGAGACCGGATAATCATAGACCATGTAGAGGGAGTTTATGCATGGGGTAAGGACAGGGCCCATCTCTGAGTCCATCAGACTCCACACTTCATGCTATCGGCTAAAGAACTGCCAATAGAAAGCTAAAAAACAATGTGAATGTGTCATTGTTATACTGCAGATGTCTTTCTAGCAACTACCCTTTGTTGATGTAAGAGTCCTGCTTAGGTCAAAGCCATTTGTGGAAGAAGCTCATTGACAATGACTCATCACACAAGCATCTTTGAATTCTTGGCATTTTCTAATAGGGCCATCATGCCGATAGCTGCGGCCACAGAATCTTAAACTAACAAATCACTCTCCTTTCAAATAGGCACTGATCATAATCGTATTCAAGAATTTTCTGATTCTTACGGCACCTTGTAGATATGCTACTTAGGAGTTTAATAAGTGAAAGAAAAAAAAGCTTCAGAAAAGAGTGAAACAAAAGAAAACCTTAACTCTCTGTGTTAAGAGAATTTACTCTGTGTGTTAAAAGAAATTTTGGGGAATGAATACCATCTATGTTCATAGATTGCTTTATAATACGAGCTCTTTGTGGTTCAAGATTGAGCTGTGATTCTCCTTAACTAGAGTGTTATCATCACCTTGAACTTGATAAGAAGTGTGAGCTTTGCACAGAGATGGAGAGGCACATGGCTGCTGGCTGCATGTAGAGATTACAGTGAGGCTCCTTGGGGGGAGGAGAGAGAGTTCACTTTCAGAGAGGAGTGGAATTTTCAGGTAACCCCGGGAAGCACTATAGGAATAGATTCCATTTCCGATCACTGTAAATCCTAACCCCTACCTTCCTCCCTCCAGAGTTTATAATCCTGCTAAGGAGCTCACGGTCATAGATGAGGGTCTTAGGATAGGAAGAGCTGACCCTGACACCTACAACTCTTGACTTTAGTCTTGACCTCTTAATTTCCACTTGAGGATTACCATGTAGGTGCCTTCTATGACTCAGTGTTTCAGGGGAGAGATGGTGGTGAGCATTGATGACAAACCCAGACTGGAAACTCTCTCTTCTCATCAGGGCTTTGATCACTGATGACATGGGAATCCTGATGCAATTTCAGTCTCCCCGAGCTCTGCAGAGACTGCCTCTGTCATTGGTATTGATTTTGTCTCATAAAATTTGGGCACAGCAGGAAGCTCACGATGGGCACTTGCAAGTGGAATGACAAGAGTCAGTAAGAATAGCCGTGGAGGATGATGTCAGGGCATCTCCGTTTCAGGCCCGGGTGAGCCCGGAAATGTTCTAGCTACTGGCTCATCGATAAAAATAGCTGCCATCAGCGGGTGCCAGGTACTTCACAGGGCTCTCTCCCTGAGTCCTCACAGCCACTCTGTGAGATGGGTGCTCAGGTATTCCTGTGTCACGCATGAGGAAGCGGAGGCCAGGGGAGGTCTGGCTACTAGTCAGACTCTACAGGGATGGGGGCTGGAACACAGCCTACATTCATCTGACTCCACGGCCTGCTGCCCGGCTGGTTTGGGGAAGCTGAGACTGTCTCAGATGAACCCCTGGTTAGACCTTACTAAACTCTAAATAGATGTATCTTCGGATATAAGAGGGGTGTTCCAGAGAGAGGGAGGGTCAACTGCCAAGACACAGCTTGGACCCTTAGGAAGGCTGTCCTAGAAAGTCCTCGATGCCCTAGCCAGCAGTCGGCAAACTCATTAGTCAACAGAGCCAAATATCAACAGTACAACAATTGAAATTTCTTTTGAGAGCCAAATTTTTAAAACTTAAAACTTCTTCTAACACCACTTCTTCAAAATAGACTCGCCCAGGCCATGGTATTTTGTGGAAGAGCCACACTCAAGGAGCCAAAGAGCAGCATGTGGCTCACGAGCCGCAGTTTGCTGACCACAGCCCTAGTCAGTTTGGCTCAATAGATAGAGCATCAGCCTGTGGATTGAAGGGTCCCAGATTCGATTCCAGTCAAGGGCAAGTACCTCAGTTGCAGGTTTGATCCCTAGCCCTAGTCAGCATGCATTCAGAAGACAACTGATGGATGTGTCTCACATCAATGTTTCTCTCTCTCTCCTGCTCCCTTTTATTCTCTCTAAAAATCAATGGGAAAATGTCCTGTGGTGAGGATTTACAAAAAAAAAAAAAAAAAAAGAAAGAAAGAAAGAAAAAGTCTTCCATGATAAAGGGCCTTGCTCAGAAAATCCGAGAGACCTCATAACTGGATGCCTCTCTCCATAGAACAACTAAAAAAAAGAAAAAAAATCACCTAAAATTGGCAACACAATTTCAGTATCAGTTTAACCCCTAATTCCTGCAAGAGGCAAACCAGTGACTCTCACTTCCCCTTAAAACTTGTCTCTTTTGTCCCTTTTATCATCATGTTGCGCCAGTGGACTTTTGTCAAGATGAAAACCCCTTAGGAACATGCTATCTTTGTTTTCTGATCCAAATTTGGTCATTAAATGAAGGACTCCCACACAATGAGAAGCGAGACAAAAAAGTGCAAACTCATTACCTTGAAACCTGAGAGTCCTTATCTTAACAACTTGGGTCAGAAATGTTATCTTTGGGGGAGAGAATCCAAACAGGGAAAAAAAAAAAAAAAAAAAAAAAAAGATGATGGCATTTCTCTCAAAGAGACAAGCAGGAAACATTCTAGGAAGGTGGGATGACCCCTTATCACAACCTGTGGAGACCCTCTCAATATGGAGGCAAGCTCTGAATGCAGTCCTTAGAGGCAGAGGAAGGAGGAAGTTAAGAAGAAAAACACTGATTCCTCACAGAAGGAAGTTCCAGAAAAGGGTGACAAGGAAGGGAACCAAAGAACAGTGAGAGGGGACCTGTCAGACAGCAGTGAATCTCAACTTAAAAAAAAATTTTTTTTTATTAAATATATTTTCATTGATTTTAGAGAAGAAGGGAGGAGGGGGAGAGAGAATCATCAATGATGAGAGAGAATCATTGATCAGCTGCCTCCTGTACATCCCCTACTGGGGATCAAGCCCACAACCCAGCCATGTACTCTTGACTGGAATCAAGCCTAGGACCCTTCAGTCCCCAGGCCTATGCTCTATCCACTGAGCCAAACCAGCTAAGGCTTAATTTAATTTTTTATGAAATTTATTGGTTTCAAGTTCACATTTCTATGATACATGATCTGTATATCACATTGTTTGCCCACTACCCAAAGCCAACTCATCTTTTGTCACCAAATATTTGGCCCCAGTTGCCCCCAACACCACCTCCTTCCCTCTGGAAACCACTGTCTTCCAGGAAGTCAGGGAAGAGTTCAATGCAAGGGACAGGCATCTCCATTACCTAATTTCACCGAGTTAAATCTGCCACTTGCTTTTATGAGAAGGAATGGAACTCTAACCATATAGCCAGTTGTTAATCAAGTGCTATTTAGAAACAGAAATCAATTCCATATTCAATGTCATGTGCAGGTAATGACCTCATGCAGTGTGCATCAAAACGATGCGTGACCAGCCCCATTGTTGTCGTTGTTATCATTATTATTATTATTATTATTATTATTTATTAACCACAGTGGTTCACAGTGGCTGAGATCAGCCCCGAGTGGATGACTCACATGCAGGCTGATCTACATAAATAGCGAGCGCTAAGATTACCATCTGGTATAACAATCTACATCACAAGCATCCACGTTTCCTGTGAGCCAGGGTAAGGAAATTTCAAGCCTAAGGGAAAATGTTAGTAAGTTTCTCCAAGTACCTTCACGGAGAGACTCATGCGGCTCACGCAGAGGAGGGACAGGGAAACTGTGAGGTAAAGGTTACTCTCTCTTTCATCTCCCCCCAACTTCCCCTTCACCGGAGATGAGAAGCCCCATCTTTGCAACTCTGGCTCATCACTGCTTGAGAAAATGGACTTTGCTTAATTCATCTCTTAGCAAAGGAGTCCTAGGCATGTGTGGGTCACGTGCCCCTTGCAGGCCTACTGTGAGACACATATTTGAAACACCATTAAAAAAGGATAGGATAGTCGAAATCGGTTTGGCTCAGTGGATAGAGCGTCGGCCTGCAGACTGAAAGGTCCCAGGTTCGATTCTGGTCAAGGGCATGTACCTTGGTTGCGGGCACATCCCCAGTAGGGGGAGTGCATGTTTCTAACTCTCTATCCCTCTCTCTTCCTCTCTGTAAAAGATCAATAAAATAAAAAATAAAAAAAAGGCTAGTATACATTTAAAAACCTTTCTCCATTCCTTTATCTCCCTACTCTTTTATTTTTTTGGTCCCCCTTTGGATAAAGATAGCAACATGTGTGCCAGGCCAGTGTGACTCAGTGGTTGAGCATCGAGCTATGAACCAGGAGGTCACGGTTCGATTTCCTGGTCAAGGCACATGCCCCGTGTTTCAAACTCATTCCCCTGTAGGGGGTGTGCAGGAGGCAGCTGATCAATGTTGATGCTTCTCTCTCATCAATGTTTCTCTCTGTGTGTCTTCCTCTAAAATTAATTAAAAAAAAAAAAAAATATATATATATATATATATATATATATATATATATATATATGTATCTCAACACATGTCATGAAACAATTTCATTAATTGTAATAAGATGGAGTGTTTTTCTTTCAAAGAGCTCTCCAAGTATTGCATTTACAAAGATGGCAGTATTAAAAACAGAGTGAGACATCCCTAGAAATTGCAGCAAGAATTGGCCTTCTTGCCTTGGGGTGACTCTTACTCTCTGAGCTTCCCATTGGTAGCTGATGGTGCACCCCATGGCTCTACTACCTTCTTTTGGTGTCCTGGGAATTCCTCCAGTTTTCCGGGTGGCAGTGGTCCCATCCCAGCTGGTATTGGACATCATTGAGAAACAAAGTTGGAAATGCAGTCACTGTCAAGGCTTGGAAAAAGGGAAGTGATGACAAGGATAATCCAAAAACTACAGTCACTGTCAAATGTAAGGATCATCAGTCAAGCCAAAAAGGGTTAATTCTTGGCTTTGGAATGGGTCACCAAATCCAGGGAGTCTTCTTACTGAACTCCAACAAAGACTCAAATGAGTCTCTTCCCGGAGGATATCAACAACAACTCCTTTGGGGTCATCTGCATATATTGAACATTTCTCTTCACTTGAGGCACAAAGTGGGCAATTCACATCACTCAGTGCAGGATTGAGTTATATGTTGAGTCGTGAGAAATGCCCGTGGGGTGAGGAAAAGGAAGAAGACACGGATCAGGAAGTAGGTACCTCTTGCATGTCTCCAGGCCCACATGGCTTCCAATTAAATCTGTAATTCTATCGTCCCTACCGAAGCTGATGCTTACAGTAGTCATGGGTCAGGAGACGAAATCCTTGATTCCCCGGGGCAAATCGCATTTGAAAATGATGCTCCCTGCAATTAAGGTTTGCTGGGATTTTCTCTCTCTCTCTCTCTCTCTCTCTCTCTCTCTCTCTCTCTCTCTCTCTCTCTCTCTTCACATATGGCAGTATTTATCTTCAAAGTTTCTCTCTCTGGCTCACGGCTCCTTTGTAGAGCAGCTGGGCTTGTGTGGCCTAATTGTGAGCTTGAGCTGTTGTGTGATTCAGTAGCCTTGTTTATTTGTACAGTGGTTCAGTGGAATTTATAAACTGCATAATATTGTCCTGGAGTGTTTTCTTTTTATTAAGAAGCCGCATTTGAATGCTGGAGCACTCAAGGTATTTTCATCCCAACTTCCTCCGCTAATGAACGGCATTAAACAAGAAACGCTTGCGTTTCCATGAAGGGATGGAGTGTAGAACATGGAACGAGCGCGAGGGCGATGAATCAAGTTGAAATCCATCTTTGTTGTGCATACAAGAGCTTGTTAACAAATCCTCACATGTAACTAATACAAGCTGGAAGTTATTTCTAATGAGTCCTAGCTGTTCTCAGGCAAACCATAGAGTCTGTTAGAAAAGATTGCTTTTGCTATTCTTGGTCTGTCCCTGAGAAACTCAGTAAATGGTCCCAGTGACTTGTCACAAGTCCATGATGAAAGGTTCCCAGTACTGCCAGGCCTGTAAAGAGTTCTAAGAGCAATTTGACTGTCCCATTTAGTTACCTTTATTAAAAAGGAAGTTGCATGTGGGACTTTTTGGTGTGTGTGTGTGTGTGTGTGTGTGTGTGTGTTTTCCCAATCGGAATATCCTATATAATAAAAGGCTAATATGCAAATTGACAGAACTGCAGAATGACCAGTCGCTATGATGCACACTGGCCACCAGGGGGCAGATGCTCAATGAAGGAGCTGCTCAGCCAGAAGCTGGGTTCGTGGCTGGTGAGGGTAGCGATGGTGGTGGGAGCCTCATCTACCACCACAGCAGTGCTAAGGACCTCCAACTGCCAGCTTAGGCCCGTTCTCCATGGGGAGTGGGCCTAAGCCATCAGTTGGACATCCCCTGAGGGTTCCCGGGCTATAAGAGGGTGCAGGCTGGGCTGAGGGACAACCCCTCTCCCCCTAGTGCACAGATTTTGTGCATCGGGCCTCTAGTTTCTAAATAGTATGTGAATGGAATTTTCAAGGGGCTTTGGAGGTATAAAAAAAAAAATGAGTAATTTCAGAATCTGTGATGGAACTTGACATCTTACAATGGTAAGACATGTTAAAGCTGGAAAGGAAGTCTTGAGGCAAACTGAGGATGTCAGCGGGAGAAAGCACGTTAGCTGTTGGTCTAGCATTTTCCAACATGGTGTTGCTTTGGTGTGTGAGTCACCATCCAGTCTGGTCCTCTGCCTATTAACCCCACAATGGACCTTAGAGCTAGTCAGAGGCGTGAGGAGAGACTCACACACTATATTCACTCTAGGAGATTAGTGTAGAAACCAAAAGGTCAATTGCTCATTTATTTCGGGGGGTATCTATGTCTGGTGTCCTGGATGTTTGCCCCTCCCGTCTAAGACATCCCTGTCCATGTACTGAGTAGCTAAGAATATGGCTTATTAATCTAAATGTTGTTTGGTTGGCATGAAACTCAAACACGTGGGTTTGAAATGTCTTGAGAGTCATGTCATCTGAGCAACGATGACCTCAGGATCTAAAATCTGAGGACAAATATGATTCTAGTCTGGTCCCAGAACAAGAGGCCCCAGCCTGTTTGGCTCAATGGGTAGAGTGTCAGCCCGAAGACTGAAGGATCCTAGGCACGTACCTGGATTGTAGGCTTGCTCCCCTGCCCCAGTTAGGGCATGGTCAGAGCACATGTGGGAGGCAACCAATTGATGCATCTCTCTCTCATACTGATGTTTCTCTGTCTGTCTCCCTCCCTTCCATTTTCTCTAAAAATCAATGGGAAAATATCCTCAGGTGAGGATTAACAACAGCAAAAAACAAAACAAAACAAAAACAAAACAAAAAAAAAACAAGAGGCTTTGAGAAGCAGAGAACTCCCTCCTTACTATATATAATTTTGCATGAGAACTTGAAATCTAAACAGAATGACGAAGCATTCCTATTATAGAACACATTTCTTCATCATAAGCAAAGCCATTGCAATTGAAAAAGTTATTACAGAGTCCCTTTTTCCACCAGGGATACACTGATACACTGATCAAAAGTGTCGATCATCTTCGATCACCACTAACCTAGTTTTCCCGAAATGCCCAATGTCACCAGCCAGCTTGGAGGAAGACATAGTTATCTTTGCACAATGTGTGGCTTTGCTGGCGACGCTGGAGGGGACCCAGGAAAGGCCCATTGGTCCAGGGGCACCTGATGCCACAGTCGGCCTGTCGATATTCCATGAAGTCTTCAACTGGCTTATTGTCTCCCAGACTCATTTTGTAATAATTCTGGCAGGAACCAAGAAGGCCCAGTGACTCATACAGAAATACATCCTTTAAAAAAATAATAATAACAAAAATAAAACCTAGCTGACCTTTCCAACTTATTCAGATGTATACCTTTTTAAAAAAAAAAAAAATGTTGCTTGTTTTTAGTTCACAGAAAACAACAACACTGGTACTGTGAGGAAATGGGGTTGGGTGTCAGCCGGAAGTGATCCATGGGCCCTGGAGGTGGTGGCCAGGGGATCAAAGGTCATGGGAAAGGACAGTTAACTCAGAGAGGAAACTGGGGGTCTATGAGGAACCTTCCCAGCTTTGTTGAGTTAGTTTTATTATTATTATTACTTTGTTGTTGTGAATCTTTACATGAGGATATTTCCCCCCATTGTTTTTTAGAGAGAGTGGAAGAGAGACAGAGAGAAACATCGATATGAGAGAAACACATAGATTGGTTGCCCCCTGCACAAGCCCCGACCAGGGCCCGGGCCGGGCAGGAGCCTGCAACCAAGGTTCTTTCCCTTGAACTGAATTGAACCTGGGAGCCTTTGGTCCTCAGGCCGATGCTCTATCCACTGAGCCACACCAGCCAGGGCTGCTTTTTATTTTTCTCCGCTTCTGGACTCTAACATGTTGGGAGTGGCGGTGCACACAGAACCCTGATTCAGAAAGTCTGGTCACCAGACCTTCTGCAGGAAACAGAAGGACGAAAAGAATTCCGTGTGAAGAGGGCAAACTGGCCATGCGAGAGCCTGTTATCCTTCATGCGGAGGAAATTATCAGACTCTGGGTCCAGAAAATCTTTTTTGTTAAGTGTTCTCTTTGCTCTGATTTCTTGGAGTTAGGCTTCAAATGGAAATGTCATCAAAGGGGAACGTTCTCCCACAATTTTCCCCTCTCCCCTCCCAGATAAAGCTATGTCAGTGCAGTGATTAGTGTAGACAGATGTTAAGGATAATCTTTCTTTTGTCTGGACCCTCTCCTTCCCCATCCATTCTCCTTCCCCATCCACTTGCTTCTTTCAAAAGAGAAGGAGCCATGCTCCCGTTATGACATCTGTAAGAATAACTCCAAGAACTATTCTTGGATTGATCTAGGAAGAATTTACTCACCACTCCTTTCAGGATTAAGGAGCATTAACCTTTGGAATCCAGTCTTTGTACGCAGGTCAGGGTATTTTTAAGAATGGGAAAACCCAGGCTACCGATAAACAACCCGGGCTTTCAAGGGGGGTTATTTTTAGACCTGAGATTCCGAAGTATATAAAGTGACAGATACCAAAATGGCTCTCATTCGAGTGAATGTGCGTCTCCTGTCACCTTTGCAGATGCTCTGCCTGGGTCTGGAGCATAGCTTTTTAAATATTTTTTTAAACATTTTTTATTGATTTCAGAGAAGAAGGGAGAGGGAGAGAGATAGAAATATCAATGATGAGAAAGGATCATCCATCGGCTACCTCCTGCACATCCCCTATTGGGGATCGACCCCACAACCCAGACATGTGCCCTGATGGGGATCGAACTGTGACCTCCTGGTTCATAGGTTGATGCTCAACCACTGAGTCACACCAACCAGGCAATCTGGCACATTTGTACACACACACACACACACATACACACACACACACACCACACACATGGACCTTTCTATAAAACTCCACTGCCCTAACCTCTAATTTAGGTCATAACCCAAACTACAGTGAGGAATAGAAATACTCAACTGTTACCTGCAGATAAAAGACCATCCTTGCTGAAGTTCACTCCTCCTGGTTCAGAGTTCGATGCTCAACCACTGAGCCACACCAGCTGGGCAGGAGCACGCTTTAATGGAGATTTTGTTTGCCACTCATCTGGGATACGTGTCCCCCCCTGAAGGACTAACGGGATGTGAGGGTGAGAGGAACTGTTAGCCCTATTCTTTCAGAAAGAAAAGCTGCCATGTGTTCTGGCACCTGGGGAGGATCAGTGTCTCTAATTGGTTTTTCCCAGAATGTCTGAGTCTATTTATGATCCAGGGAAGCAGTATCATGATTTTTAAAATCGTAGTCAACAGATACAATATCTGGGGTTTGTTTTTAAAAATATCCAGTGAGATGAAGGGGAACGTGAGTGGAAATGTAGATATGGCTGGGTAGAGGACACATGAGCGTTTCTTGCATTAGCCTTGCTACTTCCATGAAGATGGGGAGAAGGGCTGAAACCTGCATGGCGCTGGTCTCTTTAGGAAGAGCAAGCAGGGCCTCATTTTAATGAATAAAATGTTTTCAGAACAAGAACCTTTCCAGATGCCAGGCATTAGACAAATGAGAAATAGAGCCATGCTCTGGCCGGTGTGGCTCAGTTGATTGGGACACATGCCCAGGTTTGTTGATTGGGACACATGCCCAGGTTTCAGCTCAATCCCCAGTAGGGGGCGTGCAGGAGGCAGCAGATAGATCTCTCTCTCTTTCTCTGTCTCTCTCTCTCTCTCTCTCTCTCTCTCCCCACCCCCACTCCCTTCCTCTCTCTAAAAAATCAATAAAAACATTACAAAAGAGAGAGAGAAATAGAGTCATGAATGAATTCAAGGAACTTGGGGAGGCTGGGGATTCTTTTTACAGCCGCAGTGCACGCCCTTGGGGTGAGGGTTATGACATCACTGGAGGTTTTAGAAACAATTGCTGAGCTCTGCAGGTTTGGCCAAGATTGCCCACCACTATCAGCCGCACTACAAAGCGCTTAATATACCCAGCCTTGCGGGAGGAGGATATCAGGCCGGAGAAATGGTGACATCATAAATAGCCCAGCATACAAGTTGAGGAAGGAATTTCTACTCTGCAGCTCTACGCATGACTCCAGTTGGTTCCCTCTGTTGGTAACGTTTTTCCTGACAGGTTTTCTTTCTGGTCTATTGAGGACTTGACCAATGGCCCATGGAATGTGTCAGCTCTAATTGCCTGTGTGGATTGGCACAAGCCAGGCCTCAGAATTGGAAGGTTGTCACGTATAACACAGTCCTATGGGGGGATAAACGTAGCCTGGAAAATGTTTTATCCAAACATTCCTTAAAAGCCATTGTGTTCTGCCATGGGAAGGGGCAGACAGACACCCTTGATGGAATCTGCTGAGTGAATTCCCCCGGGGCCAAGGTCTCTACACGTGTCAGGGCAGTGCTACCTGCCCCAGCCCCTCCGAGGACCTCAGATAAAGGCCAATGGCACTTTGGGGGTGTCCAGCCCAGGATAGCTTTCCAGAATAAGTGGGTAATTGGAGAGGGATAGATGAGGGATCGATACAACTGGGGTTGCTTTGGGTGAGTCTCCTCTTTGCTGAGCCATGGACACGGGTGTTGCGTAGTCGGCAGGCAAGAGCTGTCAAACAAGCCACATTGGTACACGTTTGAAGGAAGCTCAGAAGGTGTCTTCCGGGGGGAGAATTTGCCACTAAGAAAGATGCCAGGAGGCAAGGAGGTGATTTGATTGGGGAAATGAAGAAAGAACACCACCAACTTATTGAGCATCTATTCTCTGCCAAGCACTTGGCATTGTTGCCCATTTTATCGCAGGACTCACATTCTCATGCAGGGTCTGGTTTCTTTAAAATCAGTTGTGGCAACGTGGTTCCTGTGAACCAGTGAGCAGTCAAGTATTTGGCATAAGACAAATCAGTCACTTGCTTCTTCGTTCTGCTTTTCTCTGCACCTGGGCAGACAGGTGCTGAGGGAGGAAAACCAATGCTTGAGCCACATACTAGAATCTTCTCAGGATGATATCATTGCATACTTCATCAAGTTGGTCGATGTTCCTCTTGTTTCAGAAATGTCCCTCATTAAAGGCACATAGGCAGAAAGGAAAAAAAGCATCATGGGGGGCAGACAGGTGGAGAAGTAGTTACTTTGGCTACCTAAGACGAGTCAACTAGTTTAATTTTTTGAAATATGAGCAAAACTAAGCTGTTCGTCTTATGAGAGATGGACTGAGCGGATTGGAGGCGAATGGCAAAGCCAGAACTCTGTATCAGTTGGCAACAATCAAGAGTTGCCACCCGAGAAGGAGTCTCTACGAGAGAAACTCTCAAGAAAGTTCCCATAGAGAAAGCCAGGCCCACAGGAAATGTCTAGTTGAGATGACGGATCACAGGCCATCCCACTTGCCAAGCTTCCATCTCAGCCTCTCGCAGCCACTGTCATGAGAAGAAACACAATTCTTCCTTTCGTCCTGGGATACATCTGTTTGGGAAAATGACAAACTGTGGTCTCCTAAACATTTCGTGTTTGATATTTGACATTTTCCCAAGAGACCCTACTCTATCCTCGCCATGCAATAGAGTTGGAGATGAAGATGCTTCTTTTATTTTCTTTATTTTTCCTTTTTAAGAGATGTTGCTTTTAGGGAGCCAGGCAGATAGATATACAAGCATCTCCTAGGAGAGAATGGCGCCGAGAAAATGAGTGAGTTTGTTATCACATGACGTTGTTGATACTCATTTTCCACTTAATGGTCTTTCACATGTTTGTTTGTGTCTGGAAACTATCCCTCATTGGAATGGTCCCATTTTCATGAACATTTTTTTTTTCACAAATTTATATTCATTTGTTTAGACAGTAATTGACAAATGCTGGCATTGGACTGTATCGGGTTTCTCTGGAAGAGACTATTTTTCTTATAAAATCTTCCCAGCTCCAATAATGATCTGATTCCATAGATCTGGGGTGGACATAGGAATCTGTAATTTTAAACAGTTCTTGCCCTGACCAGTGTGGCTCCGTTGGCTGAGCATCATCCCATGCACCAGGAGGTCACCAGTTCCATTCCAGGTCAAGGGCACATGCCCAATTTGCAGTCTCCATCCCCACTAGGGGGCATGCAGGAGGTAGCAGATCCGTGTTTTTCTCTCCCTCTCCCTTCCTCTCTCTCTCTCTCTCTCAAATGAATGAAAACATAATTTTTTTTAAAGTTCTCTTTTGCATACCCTGCTTTGGGATCTCTGAGAGTAGGTAGAACACCTGTCCATAGGGGAGAGTGAGAGTTTTGCTCTACCCTACAACCGTAGACTCTTTGACATGTTTTACAAAGGATACTGGGTAATTAGTTCATATCTTTCTCTATTTTCAACAGAAATAGCTAACCATTAGCAGATTGATGAAGTCCATTTCATGTTCAGTTTATTATTCCTTGAGCCAGTAGCCTCTTGGTGCATAGGATGATGCTCAACCACTGAGCCACACACCAGCCGGGTGCAATGATTTATTGTTAAATGTGTTTTATTGTGATCTCTTGTGGTTCTGGGTATTAACTGGACTTAGCTAAGCGCTTCTTGCTTGAGCTTCTTTGTGCAGAAAGTCAATGGCTGGGACTGGAGCCATCTGAAAGCTTCTTCACTCACATGTCTGAGAGGCTATACTGATTGTCAGTGAGTATGCCAGGGGCCAGCAGACACAGGTTCCTGGTCCTACTGCTTCCTCTTGTCCCTCTTCCCTGGGGGTGGTCCTAGCTTCCTTGCTGCTAATCTCCGGATTGCCTTAAAGGAACCCTATTTGGTTCCTCTTTCAGCACCTGGGTGATCAATTTTGTACATCGACTTCCTGTTTCAAATGCTGCTGGTGGTTATTTTCCTGCTTAGACCCTATGGTAGGGGTGTCGAACTCAATCAGAGAAGGGGCCAAAATCTAAAATCCAGCCTAAATCGCGGGCCGAATGGTTTACTGAACAGTCATAAAATGACAATGTCATAAACTGACAGCGGAGTGCAGTGATGACAGCGCGGTGCGGGCCACATTGCAAGGCCTGGCCAGCCGGATTTGGCCCGCGGGCCTTGTGTTTGACACATGTGCCCTATGGGATATAGAAGGTCATGTTCACATTCTCTGATGGGTAATGATGTACCCCAGATACCATGAAAGAGGAAAGCACCACAGACCAAATATACACCTCCTGTAGGCCCCACAAGATAAGGAGGCGGCTCTGAGGACCCACATGGTACTCAGAGACCAGGGAAAATACAGGAGTATGTAGGGGGAATCAAAAAACGGATGGGTGGGTGGCCAGAGAGACAGCTTTTAAACTATGATGCAGGCTCCACTGTTGTGCCACTCAAACTAAACGAAAGGCTCTTAAATTACCTGGATTCAACATAGGAACATAAAATGCCTTTGTATGTGACATGAAATGTGATCTTCCACCCAATGAGCCTCCATCCCTTGGTTTAAAGGTCTGCTCAGTTTTCCATTCTGTTTTGTCATTGTTGTTGTTTTGTTGTGAATCCTCACTGGAGGATATTCTTTCCAGTGATTTTAGAGAGTGGAAGGGAGTGGGGGGGACATCGATGTGAGAGAGCGAGGGTGGCAGAGAATTGAACCCGGGACCCTTCCGTTCACTGGCCGATGCTCTAACCACTGGGCAACTTCTGCCAGGGCTGTTCTGCTTCATTTAACCTGGTTCTGAATGAAGAAATTAGTGTTCCGCCCACATCTGAGGATGAGCCAAACTGCATGAGTTCACATAGCCTTCAGAGCAGAAGTGGATTGCATAACGTAGCTTGTTTGCTCTCAGCATCCTGTGATCCGGAACTTTCTATACAATTCAGAGCCGAGATCTGGGCCTGGGCGGAGGGCTCCCTACACCAGGGCGGGCCCGGCCTCTATGATGTCACCTGAGTGTTCCATCTGTGTTTCTTCAGTCGGCAGAGAAAAATCCACTTCGGGGAGAAAGTCTGCGAGATCCATTTGGGTCTCTCTTTACCCCCAGCGTTTCCCCCGCTGTTTAATTATGTCTGTTCTCGTGGCTGAGCGATTTTGCTCATTTTGATCCCAGAGCACGGAGTCTCCCTCAGTACGTCCTGTTCCTTTCCCTCGGCCGCTGCCCAGTTACGGGAACACACTCGTCCATCCTCCAACCAGCCTTTCCTCCCTGAATGAAAGGAACCCGCTACAAAGGGTTTCAAAGACACACAGACATGTGATGGAAAAACCAAAGCCACTCTTTCCTTTGAGAAAAAGTAAGAGAAGAGCATTCCCTTTGCGATCTCGGGTATAGTTATTCATATCTACACTGAGTAGCCAGATTATTATGATCTCTGAACACATAATAATCTGGCTATATATGCATATACACCCGTTTCCCTGAAAATAAGACATCCTCCGAAAATTCCCCTGAAAATAAGACCTAGAGAACTTTGGGAGAAAAAAATTAATATAAGACACTGTCTTATTTTCTGGGAAACAGGGTATATATATATATATATATATATATATATATAGAGAGAGAGAGAGAGAGAGAGAGAGAGGGGGGGGGGGGGGGGGCGGGGGTTGGTGCATGAATTCGTGCATGGGTGGGGTCCGGCCAGCCTGGGCAGGGGGAGCGGACATTGGCGGATCTGCCTGCTGGTTGAACTCCTGGTCGAGGGGACAATTTGCATATTAGTCTTTTATTATATAAGATATATACTGAGTGGCCAGATCATTATGCATTCAGAGATCATCATAATCCGGCCATTCAGTGTATTGATGCCATGATCTGAAATTTATATTAAAGATTTCTCCAACCTCAGGGGATCTAGTGAGGATGTTTCAAACCAAGCATACAAATAACATTCTCTCTATTGCTAGTGGCCTGGAATGCTGGGAAAACCAAGGTCTTAATGTGCTTTGTTTAACACAGGTGTGGTTGCAGAGACAGGCAGGGGGAGATTAGGAACAAGGGATTTAGTAGATTAGGGAGTCTAGATTTTGCTAGAATGGCAAGGTTAGAGTGTGCTCGAAACAGGCAGGTGTTAGCTTAACCCAGAGTCTCGTGTGCAGCTTACGATGTTTTGGCTTTTCAATTTTATGGGCCCTTTCTAAGGCTCTGAGTCTAACTTTGTCCTTGTAATTTTGATTCTTAATTTAAAGAGAAAAAGAAAAAAAAAAAGAACCACAAATCCTCACTTATATAAGTGAGCCACAGCAGTTATTTTTAATTTTCTGGTAATTATTTAAAAAGTGAAAAGACCCAGGTGAAGTTAATTTTAGCAATATACTTTAGTTAACCCCACAGATCCAAAATAGTCTTACTTAGACATATAATCAATAGTAAAATCAATGAGACATTTTCCATGTTTTTGCAGTGTTTCAAGTCAGATGTGTATTTTACACCTTAGCCTAGTTCCGTGGTCGGCAAATTGTGGCTCACGAGCCACATACGGCTCTTTGGCCCCTTGAGTGTTGCTCTCCCACAAAATACCACAGCCTGGGTGAGCCTATTTTGAAGAAGTGGCGTTAGAAGAAGTTTAAGTTTAAAAAAAATTGGCTCTCAAGAGAAATTTCAATTGTTGTACTGTTGATATTTGGCTTTGTTGACTAATGAGTGTGCTAACCACTGGCCTAGTTCAGCTCAGTTTAGCCCTAATTCCACATGTCAATTGCTTGAAGGCCACATATAGCTAGTAGTGAGGGTTTGGACAAAGACCCTCCTCTTACAAACCGAGTGACCTTGTGTGGTAGGCAGTTAGAAAGACAAAGCTCAGAGCAAGGATGATGGTCCATGTGCCTAGTTACGATAGAGCAGGGCCTCATTGCCATGGTGACCTTTCTTCCTCTAGCATATGGCTGCTTGTAGGTGGTTTAGACCCCGGGCCTTTCATATGCTAGCTGGTCATGACCCTCTGAACTTTTTTTTTTTTTTTAAATATATTTTATTGATTTTTTACAGAGAGGAAGGGAGAAGGATAGAGAATTAGAAACTTTGATGAGAAACGTCAATCAGCTGCCTCCCACACACCCCGTACTGGGGACGTGCCTGCAACCAAGGTACATGCCCTTGACCAGAATTGAACCTGGGACCTTTCAGTCTGCCAAACCGGTTAGGGCGTCTAGACCCCTGGTCTTTCCTCCTGGAGAGATAACATCTAGGCTGCAGGTGCATTTCAGCTTCAGGCCCAGAAAAGCAGCAAAACCAGATAAGCAACTCCCAGAGCTGACCTCAGGACAGCTGCCCTGGATATGACCCCCTGCCCTAGTGCTGACCTTCCTCACTTCCAAGCTCCAAGGGCCTGCCCTTTGCCTGGCTAAGGTGTTTCCTAAGCCCATTTCTCCTAATAATTATTTCTTCCACCTCTGTGCTTTTCTAAATAAATGAGAGGCCCTATGCACAAAATTCGTGCAAGGGACTTGGCCTCACAGCCCGGGTTTTGTCCGAAGGTCGCTCAGAAGGACATCCGGAAGGTTGTTCGGCTGCCCGGTCTAATTAGCATATTACCCTTTTGTTATTATACACGTTCTCTTATAGTTTGGGTCTTGGCTCTGAATTCTTGCCTAGCCAGAGCTCAAGTCCTGAGGTTGCTGAACCCAGGTTAGGCGTCTGATCCCACCCGTCTAACACCTAGTGCCATCCCCGTGGGCACCCCTCACCCCACCACTTGGACATGTAGGACATGTTATGGATCCATTCAGAGTCTGCTCACTTCCTGTAAAATGGAGTTACTTTAAAAAAAAAAAAAAAAAGAAAAGAAAGAAAACCTACATCCCAGGGTGAAATGGGAGGTTCACTAGATTAACAGAGAACAGTACCTACTACGTGCTCAGCAAACCACAGTTATCATTATCATTGTCTTAAGACATCGGTCATCCAGCTGGCCACGTGGTCTCTTTTACTTTGGATCTTAGTTGGTGAACTTTTAAACAAAGCATAACACGAACATTTCCCCACTGTTTTACACAGTTTTGGGTCAATCTTGTCACCAGAAGTTTAACAAATAGGGTTCACAGAATATTCTTAGGGGTGGCTGATGGCTTGATCCATTTATGAGATTAAGGTCTGGTTTGGTGGGAGGTGGTTACACCTTCAGTATCAAGATGGAGAAGTGTCGCCCAGGTTCCAGCCTGGATATAAAAAGCTCATTGCTGCCCACACAGTGTGGTCCAGTGATTGAGGGTCAACCCATGAACCAGGAGGTCAGGTTCAATTCCCAGTTACGGCTCCATCCCCCATAGGGGGCATGCGTGAGGCAGCTGATGGACGATTCTCTCTCATCATTGATGTTTCTATCTCCCTCTCCCCGCCTCTCTGAAATCAATAAAAACTTTTCTTTTTCTAAGAAGCTCACTGCAAACAGGATTACCATAAATCCCCAAACAGAATAGGTTGGGAAATAGTGTGAAGGCTACCATTATTGATCATCATATGTCCGCTCACTTAACAACAAAACAACCTAACAAGCAATACCCTGGAAGGCAGGTGGTCCTCCTTTTAAAGAGAAAGACACCCTAGAAAGGCTCAAAGTGGCTGACCTCTCTGCCCACATTGTCAGCTGACTCCTCTCTTACCCTCTGGTACCCTCCTCTTCTCACTCGGCACGTAAGGGGAAATGGGCTGGGATGATGGGCCTGTAGCTGGCTCTCTGCAGAGAAGCACCAACTAATTGTTTTAAAGGGAAACACTCCCTCCGAATTGAGTATGAAACCAGAAACGCAGATGGCAGGAAAAGAACCCTTTCCCCCTCCATCTACACACATTTGCATTGAACGGTTCATTTTCACGTGCTGTGTGGACAACAGGCCCACATCGGTCCTTTCATTAGATAAAGCAAGACAACCAGATGGAGCCCCGGTCCCTTTTTTTTATTAGTGCTATTTATTAAGAGTTTGGCAACCCCCTTGCGAAGTCTGGTCTTGCGGGGAACAGCCAAGGAAACTTGTGGAAATGGGATTTTTTTCTTTTTTTCCTTCGGCGCCGTGGTACGGGGCGAAATGAAGAGAGAAGTGGCAGCTCTCAACGACCAACCCCAAAGAGCACGTGGCTCTTGTTATATCTGGCTGGCTCAGCCGCGATCCAAGTTATGGGACTACAGGGGATGCTGTCTAGACCGGTTCTCTTGGCCCTGGGGTTGGCAGACCACAGAACCAGAAAGCCAGAGCCTGGCCCAAACATCTCGCTGCATTTTTTTTTTTTTTTTTATTCTGGTAGACAGTCAAGCTGGATGCAAACGACATCTCAGACCATTACAAAGAGCCATAAACAAGAGACTCCAAAGACCGCACAGGGCTTTCTTCAGCTCCGGAGAGATAAGGCCTGGCTCTTGAGCTATGAAGCATGACATTTCTGAAGCCAGGATCGTGGGGGGTTGAGGTGGGGGGGAACTTTGGGGGAGGGGGGCACAGTCACGTGCAGCTTGAGAGCATTGTCATGGCCTCAGGGGCCTTTCTAGTCTCAGTGACGTCGCTGCAGCAGGAAAAACACATGGATGTGTAATGGAAATAATTTATTTACCACTAGAGCACCACAAAAAAAAAAAACAGACATACATCGTGTTAAAATACAGCGGGATCAGTCATCAAAATACAAAACAGCTATTCTTATATTCCATTTTTTTTTAAAACCATGTCAACCGTAAAATTGTACTGCTGCTTAACACATAAAAACTGCCCCTCCCCCCACCCCCCATACTAACATTTCCCTCCTCTCTCCCCTTCCCTCCTCCCCTCCCCTCCCTCCCCTGGCAATATTTACTTATGGGAAATAAAGACCTTATAGAACCCCCAAACTAAAAAAAAAAAAAAAAAGATTCAAGAGATCTTAAAATAGAGCATTTAAAATATTAATCAGTGCATTCATGAGGAAAGACAACATAATACACAACAAAATGTCATTTTCTGAGAAGAAAATACCTGCAGGAATAAAAGGGATTTACATAGAATTCATAGAAAAGTGGAAGAGGAAAGAAATCAACACCCAGGACTGGGTTCCATCCACCACAAGGGCTGTTTGCTACGGGGCCTCCGACCTCCGCTACCTCCTCCTGCCATTCCAGTAATCCAACTTGACCATCCCATTCGCCAGCGGTCAGGAAATTCCAAAAACAGAAAGATTGACTCTAGCAAACAGCTTATCTTGGGATTTACCCTTGGGTTTAGGTGAAACTGCAGATATTCCATTGTGAGACCTATGTGTGTTGAGCTTAAAGCTAACTAAGGGACAACTGCCAAGTCCTACAAACTGTGACATGAGGTGACCTCCTTGGCAGTGACATAGCAAATCATTTATTGAAGCAAAGTAAATGGCAGCGAACTCTCATTCACAGAGGAAAAAAATGTATTATTATTTTTTTTTAATCACGGGAGAATTTGGTTTGTGCCTTCTCAGCCTTCATAGAACATCTATAAAAATCTTAACTTCAGCCTGGCCGGGTGATGCAGTTGGTTGAGCATCAACCCCATGAACCAAGAGGTCACCGGTTCGATTCCCAGTCAGGGCACATGCCTGGATTGTGGGCTTGATCCCCAGAAGGGGGCATGAAGGAGGCCACTGATTGATGTTTCTCATCAATATTTTCATCTCTCTCTCTCACTTCCTCTCTCTCTAAAATCAATAAAAACATATTTTTAAAATACCTTCAGTGAAATAAGCTGAATGACTTATGCTGACCTGTTTTCTTTTCTCTCCCTTAAAAAAAAAAATAAATAAATCAATGAGAAGATAAATCTTTCCATTCCCCCCACTCGGAATACCAACAGCCCGATTAAAGTGAAAGATGTGTCCTAGGAACTGGCTGCTGTGTAGTCACAATAATTCTGATTGAACCAAGTGAGAGAAACCTTTTGTAACTGTCACCAGGTTTCTGTCAGATCCTCGAGCCTTTGCTAAAATGAAAACATTTTGACTCAATGATCTCTGTATCTATACTATTCCCCAGTTTTCCTAAAACAGGAGCTTTTTAATGTCTGAACTGATGAGTAGTGATGCTCTGAAGATGAAGGAAGACCACTCAACTCAAATCTATCTCCTTTTGCAAAAGAAAAAAAAGGACAGGTGGACTCAGGTAGCTTACGTCATCGTAATAGACAAAATACAAAGCACAGTGGAGCAAATACTATATAACACATATATTTTTAGTGCAAATCAAAATCTAGGGGCTTTACTCAAAAAAATACCAGTCAGCTAAAGGAAACACACAATTCGGGGTGATCGTGAAAAAAAAAAGAAAAAAGAAAAAAATAAAAGCCCAAATTTAAGTCCAATCTAAATCATAGTTGACATTATTACAGCACATTAAAAATATGGTAAAAATTTACACATTACAAGCCAAGTAGTTAATGTTTTGATTTAATAGTTTGCAAAAAAAAAAAAAAAAAAATCTGCTAATGTGTTTCCAATTATACGGGCTTCTATACCCATCTATTGTAATAATAAAGGTATGGTTACATATACGGAAACTAAGAAAACCTATAACATAACTATACAGCAAGACTTCCATGTCTGAAGTTTGATCAGCACGTATCAAAGCATTGAAACCTCTCACTGGTGAGCTGACAGGGAAGCATTTACAATGACAAAGAAGAAAAAAAACCCTTCCAAACTTCTTCAGATGGCAAGTTTCCTTTATTAACAGGCTTTTGGCTTTGAACCTTACAAGATGCTTCCTCGGGCAGTTGGGACATAGCGTGTGTTTTCAGGGTCTTTTATCTCAACACAGACTTGTGTGGTCACAGAAGAACTCACCTGGGTTTTCATCCGGCTCCTATGACCTCTTTTTTTTTTTTTTTTTCCTTCTTTTTTTTCTTTTCTTTCTTGTTCTGGCTCGTTAGAGTTCAAGTTCCTTAAAACCCTCCATGAGTTTCTGGCAAAGGATTTTGGTCTCCACTTTGTACACCTGTTTTCTTTTCCAAGGGCCATGAAATGTTCATTATGTAGAAACACACAATAAATAACTCACTGTTAACTCTAAGAGTAGGACCAGGGAAGGGAGACTATTGCATAGCAATACAGACAAATCAAGTGCGGCGGGGGTAGGAACATATGTACAACTCCACTTAACGGGATTTTCCTGTGTTTTTTTTTTTTTTTTTTTTTGTGTGTGTGTGTGTGTGTGTGTGTTTTGTTTCCTTTCACATAATTAACACTAACAAATTCTTCCAGTGTTTATTTATTTTTTTCCTTAAAAAAAAAAAAAAGGTTTTGCTTCTTGTCTCTCTCACTTACGGAGTAGGTGCAATGTAGAATCAAGCCTTCCACGCGTTTGTTGTTGTTGTTGTTGTTGTTGTTTTTTGCTTTGTTTTGTTTCGGATGCCAGTTTTAACAAACAGAACGCACACTTCCGATGTGTCTGAACTAGTACCGCTTTTCAAAGGATTTCTTTTTTTTTTTAACACTGACAAAGCAAGCTCTCTTAGGTTCCTCCTTACAAACTTGTTATGTTGTGGTCAAATCATCATCATCATCATCATCATCATCATCATCATCATGTGGTTACCGTCTTGCCACTTTCCCAAGGCTCTTAGCTGCATTTGCAAGACTTCACTATCATGTTGGACAGCTGTTCGATCTTGGGGGTCTTGCCAATGTAATAGAGGATGGTGAGAGGTTCCAAGTCTTGGGACACGCAGCAAGGAGAGGCAGATGCCTCTGGGTTGATGGTGTTATACAAGCTGAGAACCTGAGAGGGCCACAGGGAGAAAGGACAAGAACAAAACAAAAAAAAAAGGCAATTAATTTTTAAATTCCCAACCGTCGTAGCCCTGAATGGGCAATGCAAATTATGTTTGCTTGCAGTTTTCTTTTCTTTTTTGCTTTTGCTGATCCTCACCTGAGGATATTTTTTTCCATTGAGTTTTGGACAGAGTGGAAGGGAGGGGTAGAGACAAAGAGGGAGAAACAGCTATGTGAGAGAGACACATCCATTGGCTGCCTCCCGCACACACCCCAGAATGGGCCAGGGATCCAGCCTGCAACCAAGGTACTTAGTGACCTTGACTGGAATCGAACCAGGGACCCTCCATTTCCCAGGCCAATGCTCTATCCACTGAGCCAAATGTGCTAGGGCGAACCCCGCCCTCTATCAGAGGGGAATGTGACTTTTCCCGATGGCAGTATGCAGCTTCCCCGGTGATGATAAGGAGTCATTTCCAAGGATGCCATTAATGTGTTAGCCAAACAGCCAGTGACCTTTTCCTCGAGATTCACTGCGAGTTTTTTATCCCGAGACAGATGATCCGTTCAGCGCAGCAACACTGGCTACTTTATTAAGCCACCTCTGGCTCGTTGGGTAACTGTCCAAACCACATATTTGTGACCACGACAGTTATTCTTCCTCTCTCCTTGAAAAACAAGCAGGTCTCTGCCTTCACACACTCCCTCTGTGTATCTGGGAGGGGGAATTATGTTTCTACTTGGCAACTGGGCCTGCCCACATTACAGCTACTGTTGCCACGGCCCCGAGGAGGCCGCCTGGCTAGAGGGCCGGGACAAAGGGACAGGCATGAGCAAGCTTCCCTCACATGGCCAAGCTCATGGCCGGCCTCAAGTACCAAAATCTACAGGGGAGCTGGGCAAACAGCTGAGGGGAGGAAAGCCATAGTTTGTCAATTTAAAGTCTTGCATAGGTGGCCATTTATAAGCAAATAGACTTCATGTCCCACTAACACGTGATTTTTCTTAGGAAGTAAAGAGGAATTGGATACTAGGGATTGTCTAACATAATTGATAACCCCTGAAGCTCATGTGTTCAGCTGAATGCATGATGGGATCTTGTTGGCAGTAGATTCTTTTTCCTACCCTGCAGGGAAGGCAGGCTGTCTAATGTCTCTTTAATAAGGAGATTTGCAGAAGCATAACCCCAATGGGTAGCCACATTTCAGGAATGAAACTCTACCAAACGGAGCCAACAGAGGCCTAGTTATAAAGCCAGCGGTCTACCTCGTAAGCTTCTGTTTGGTTTGGGGAACATCACCTACATGAACATGCTCCTTCTTTTTCCTTTTTTAAAATTATTTTTTTATTGGTTTCAGAGAGGGAGGGAAAGGGAGAGATAGCACATCAACGATGACAGAGTATCATTGACTGGCTGCCTCCTGAATGCCCCCCTACTGGGGATGGAGCCCACAACCCAGACATGTGCCCTGACTGGGAATTGAACTGTGACCTCCTGGTTCATAGGTCAAAGTTCAACCACTGAGCCACACAGCCGGGCTCCCCTTTCTTTAGAAAAGTGACAGGTTTGGGCAAGATAACATCACATTGCTGAACAGTAGTTTTATTGCTAGCTTTACCCAGTGGCCAGATAAGTTTCTGTTGAACGAGTATAAAAAATGTTTTACATAAATGCTAAAGGCAATCTTTAAAATTAAGTGCCCATTGCATTTTTAAGTTATTTATTACATGCTCTTACAACCTAATATCTTTTGAAAGTATGGCCGAAGCCGGTTTGGCTCGGTGGTAAAGCGTCGGTCTGCAGACTGAAAGGTCCCAGGTTCGATTCCTGTCAAGGGCATGTACATTGGTTGCGGGCACATCCCCGGTAGGGGGTGTGCAAGAGGCAGCTGGTCGATGTTTCTCTCTCATCGATGTTTCTAGCTCTCTGTTTCTCTCCCTTCCTCTCTGTAAAAAATCAATAAAATATATTAAAAAAAAAATAAAAGTATGATACTTTGTAAAACACTGTAATATGAATCGAGAATTCTCGTGATCCATCTGCAATGTGTTTTGAAGTCCTTCCCCCTCATCAGACACCAAAAAAGAAGCATTTGAACAAATATAATTATTAAATATAAAACTCTTTGCTCATCTGGATTGGGAACCCCCAGCATCCAACCTAGGACCTGCCTCTTTATTGGCGTCTATCCTCATTAAAGTAACTTGATAATATTTTCAGAGTCTCACTTACTTGGGCTTACATTTAAAAATACTTAGAAATACTAATTTTCAAATAATTTTCCCATGCATCACCTTTTCTTCACATCAACTCTCAAGTTTGGCATTATTTACTTAAAACATAATTTTTATTTTTATTTATTTAACTAACAATAGTGTGATGAAGGTAGGGGGCAGGTGCGGGTGGAGGGGGTCGATGGGGGAAAAGGGACATCTGTAATATTTTCAACAATAAAGATTAAAACATCTTTAAGGATAATTTTTTAAGAGAGATGTTCCTTTTCGCTGATAAGAAACTGAGGTTCAAAGAAGTGAAATCACTTTCTAATTGTCAGACTCCGGTGTCTCACTTTGCCAACGTATCTACTGAATCCTCAGCGTTCTCTCTTTCAACATTATCACCTGATGATCAGAATTCATGTGGGAATACAGTTGACCCTGGAACAACACGTGTTTGAACTGCATGGGTTCACTTATATGTGGTTTTCTCAGTCAGCCCTCTGTGTCACCTTTTCTTCACATCAACTCTCAAGGTTGGCATTATTTATTTTAAACATAATTTTTATTTTTGCATTGGTGGATTCAAACTACCACAGATGCAAAGGACTGACAGTAGGCACTCTTCTACTCCATATTATATATAAAGGACTTGAGCATCTATATTTGTTGATATTCGTGAAGGATCCTGGGATGAATACCCTGCCGACACAGAGGGATGACCAGTTAGGTTCTGGGAGAGTCAAAAGTTTCACATATCTTCAAGAGTCAGTGCTTGTAATGCCTGCATTGTTCAAGGGTCAGCTTTTATCAGCAGATACACATTAGCAACCTAAGAACAGAAGAGAGGAGCCAACCAAGTACTTACCCTGCTGTGCTGAGTGTCTGAACTCCATAAATACGGGCATGCCCCAGCACAGAAGTTGGCATTGTACCCTTTGGGTTCATGGATCCATTTCCACCCAAGATCCCTCTTGAAATCAATGTAAAGTGGACGTAGGCAGCAATTATCCTGCACATTTCTGTTAAAAGAAGAGCAACGGAGATTTTTAAAGCGTATTTCCCTCCTGCCCCTCATCCCAAACCAGGAAAGTGACTCATTCACTTATTCAGCAAATATCTATTAGCCAAACCACGGGCCAGCTCTTCATGGTTTCATTGTCGCCTAAGCGGCTTTCGCCATGGGGTGTGATGGTGATTTGCTGGGACAACTTTCCCTTTTCAACTCTATACCCTGTCCCCGTGTCTGTGATCTTGAAAATCAAGCCTCTCCCTTGAATGACCAGCTATAAACAGAAAGGTGGCTGATGGAGACCAACCTCTTTCCAACCAGCCCTGCACAGTGTTGCCAGCCAGCCTCTCCTGCCCTTTCCAATATAAAATGAGGACATACAACAGCTTTTTTCTAAGCTCCATCTAAGGCATTTTCCTTTGAAAACAAATCCTTTATTTCATGTCATGCTCCGTGATCTAGGAATGAACCAAAGATCGGGAAACATGGAGTCTTATTTTATGCAAATATTGGCCCTAGCAACCCCAAATGCTTGTGAACTCTGACCCTTTGAGTACTTTATCAGCGAGGACCCCTCGCTGCTCCATTCTGGAAAGAGAGAGTCTTCCCTTTCTCAGGCTTGGTAAGAAGCCATGGGGGAACATCCACACTGCCCCCCTCCGTGAACTCACGTGGGAATAGGAAGTAACTCTGTGTGCCCGCCCTTCTCGCATATTCTGTAGCTAGAGACATGACAAATAGCATTCTTCCACATCTTATATCTGAATTACTGTGAAAGCGCTATGACCATGGGCAGTGAGGACAAAGGCTCATACAGATGGTGAGCCTCCCTGATTACAGAGCCACCACATCCTTCAAATAAACTTCCATTTGCTGGGGGGGAATTGAGTGGGTGGCCAGTTTATTTTCTTCCTCAGCCCCAAACTGCTTCAGAGGGATTGTGGGGGGTAGGGAGGGGAATTCAGGGGACTATCTTTCTCCCTTTACACTCCATTTCTTGCTCAAGAAATGATGAATACAACTCAGAAATAACTATATTAAGCCCTTGGGAAGAATGATGTTATGAAATGCGATGGCCGCACTGTTCTATACCGGACCCTACGCCATGAGTACAGGGCCAGTCCATTTGTAGTCAGGGGATGGGCAGAGGCAGTCAAGGAGTTACCAGGGGCAACGACTTGGTTGTATGTCTGTGTTCTTTACCTAAAGCAGTAGGCTGCGTCTAGAGCGCGCTTCTTCCGCCGGTTGGACTGTTGTGACTCCAGTCTGTAGGAGGGTAACAACATTAGCAGGAGATGTGGGGTCTTCCCACTGTTTTTTTTCCTAGTGGACTTTATAGTTCTCTGATCACCACTGGTATATGTGGAGGTGCCATCAATACCTTGAAAAAATGCATTTGGGTAATAAACATTTAGCTTTACCTTCATTAGATATCATCAGCCATATTTTTTTTTTTCGTTTGTCTACTGTCACAAATAGCAGTGATGACCACCATGTCAGCATCAGCTGGCAACAGTCATTCCCTACGGAAATAGATATGGTGCAACAGGGCTAAGCAGGTGGCAACAAACACTTCTAAATGGGGCTCTTGTCAGAAGGCAGGTCAAGGTCCAAGACCGGGCTCGTTGGCTATGAAAGTCGCTACAGAAGAAGTCTTTGGCCTCTAGTCCCAGGGCAACCCAGGCAGTTCATTCGAGTCAATCCCCAGTTCACGTTGTTGTTCAAACCCCTCCATGACCAAACACACAGCAATAGAACCTGCCTTTGTCACTCTCTGGTTGCCTCTCTTCCTGGGAGAACTCAACTCAAAACTTTCCTCATGAACAGAAATGAAGACTTCCCCTAAATTGCAGTGAATTCGGTTCAAATGAAACAGAAGTCACCCTTCCCTGATGCTATTTGGGGAAGCTGGGAAGAAAGGGCTTTTTCATTGGGTTCATGGCATCCTCAACACTCTCCTGATCCCATCTGAGATTTAGAAACTCGAGCTCCCCAGAGCTCACTCAGCAGAATGCCAGTTTGAGCATTTCATCTCCACGCCCCTGGAGAATCATGACGAGGTTACAGGCTGAACTAAATCTCCTGACCTCTGGGAGTATTTTTCCATGAGCTGGGGCCACGGTAGCCTTCTGCAAGTGGATGGATGGAGGGCCCAGGTGGTGTCACTTAGGGAAGGGCAAGGGGCATCCTGACCCGGTGGTGAGGGAGCAGTGCCACAACCACACAGGGCACCCATTTCCCTCTCAACCTCTCACCATCCAGGGACTCATAATCTAGCACCTGATTGGATGATGAGAGAGGAGAGGGAAGTCTACGTTGTGGGCATCTCCTCATTCTCCTTGACCTTTGGCCTATTCACCTACCAGGTGAGCAGGAGCCTGGGGGAAATTAAAGCCCTGTTAGGAGTGTAGACACTATTATAAAAGTCTGATAAGGAAGGCACTCAAAATATTGGTCACCAGCTAGGAAAAGTGAAGTGGTTCCCCTACATGGAAGGTTAGTTAAAGGGACCGGGGAGCAAAAGGGCTTCCTTCTTTGTGAAATACAGATAAGGGTTCCCGACATTGGTGTGGGGGATTTCCTTAAATACATGCTATCTTCTTCGTTGATAATAGTAGCATATGTGGAACATGGGTTCGCTTACATGCTTAAAATAACTACGTAATGGTTTGTTGGGTCAGTCAGTCAGTCAGTATTGCTAAGTCATCATTGGGCATCGAACAGCATAAAGTAGGAACCAAGCCCCTTCTTCCGATCCTTTCTGCCTTCAAGTGTCTTTCTCCAACTGTATCTCTGCCCAAACCAATGATACTCCCTAGACCTCACCAAACAATCCTGTTTTCACCTGCAAACTGACATCATCACCCACAAGGTTGTCAACAGTGGCCCTCCCCTCTCCCCCACCTCACGTGACCACGTTTCAGTTACCTGCAAATCTCGCTTCTAGTTCTTCGCTTTTATTGGGGATGATGTAGTTATTGGACGGCACAAAGGTGCAGCAGGGGCAGTGTAAACTGATTTTAAATCCCAGGTTCCTGTCTGGAAAACATGAAGCCAAGGAGGTCATTTGCATGAGCGCCTGTGCCCTTACATATGCAGTCAACTTTGCAATAACTTAGGGTGGCTGGACATCTAGGGAGGAAAACAGAGGGAGGGTGTAACCTTTGTGGTGGAGCCACTCGTGAACAGCATCCGTCACGTCGAAGGAAAGCCATTCCCCTTCTGCTCTTGTTTTCACCACTTTGCTGTCGATGTAGCGCTGGGTTGGAGATGTCAAATCCTTGGATTTGAGAATCTAGGGGAAGGTAGAGCAAGGGGAAGGGCTCAGTTGGCATACAGACAGCAGGAGGAGGAAGCCATGGCTGAGAGTATTCCCATGTGTTATCTACATGTAGTGTCCTCTCCAATGCATGGCCACATTCAGGAAAGCCTACCACCAGGTCATCCGCCATGAGAAACAGAGCCACTAAATCAGCTGTGTGTTATGATCAAGGTGACAGGACCCATAAAGCCAAGGGTCTAACAGAAAGTGACAGTCATTATTTTGCTTTGCTGACATAAGCTTTGCAAGACTCCGGCCATCAATTCTACACTATTAAGTTAATGGTTTTGTTATTCTGCTTCCCGACTTCTTTCATTGGGGGGGCGTTGGGATGTGGGGAGGGGTCCGGTTCAGAGGACCCCTGCTCGCCCTCTGTGGGCCCCTGAATTATAAATCTGCTAATAAACAGAGAAAGGTCCTAACCCTGGATCCGAAACCCACTGGCATTAAAAAATGTAGCATGCCTCAGCTTTTGGGTAAGTCTCAAGCTGGGATATTTGCTCTCAGTGTGACTTGTTCTGATTTATAAGGATATTCCATATCCCATGGATTTGGGCAAGAGAAGTCTGGCCGGGAGCATAGTAAGGGTCTGAAAGAAAACCAGCCAGAACGCTGCGAGTTAGAAGGAGGCATTTATTTCCAATAAACAAAGAACACCTGCAGCATGTTCTTAGATTTCTGTAAGAAGTAGACATTTTAGGGGTTTTGTGAGGTTTTTAAATTCTGTTTTTAAATGACATTGTTTTCTGAACCAGTGAAAACAAGATCCTACATCTCCTAGCGCTGCGTTAACTCTCTACCCAGACCCGTATCCTACCTTTCCTCAGCCCTATGTTTGTTTGCTTGTTATTGATTTTAGAGAGAGGAAGGGAGAGATAGGGACAGAAAGAACGATCGATGTGAGAGAGAAACATGAACCACCTGGGGCTGAAACCCCCAACCTGGATATGTGCCCTGACCAGGAATCCAACTGGTCAAGCCTTTGGCATGTGGGACACCATTCCAACCAACTGAGCCAGGGCAGCCCTATGTGTGGCTGTTACTGCCCTTCCTGGCATTCAATCTAACTCTTCCATGGTCATTGCATACAGATGGCCTCAGTTTCTCTGGAGGGTTCCTTAGCTTCCCCAAGACTGTGTCTTCAATTTGATGTCCTTTTAAAGCACAGCCCCTGAAGGAATTGAATGACTATCTGAACTTCTACAGGATTTATTTACTCTCCTTGCAAAACAAACATGCATAATCTTCCCATCGACTTGAAAATGCACTTCTGTGTGTATGTGATTTGGTCTCAGGTCATTTGGCAACGGACGCCTCCTGGAGCATGTGGCATTACAGTAGTCTGTGGTTGCCTTCTGGATTAAGTTTACAAAAGGAAAGAGATTCATACACTTGGACTCTGAGTGTTGGTGTGACTTTTCAACAAACCTTATTCCTCAGGCCTTTCCCCTGAGGTCCACCAAACCCCACAATGTGGACACAAATCTAATCATGGTTCTCCCAACAGGCGGGGTGTTCCTTGTGAATTAAAGGAAGCAAACAAATGGGACTTCAAGGCTGGGCCCACTGGGTTCTGGGCTTGGCACTAGTTATTTCATTTCTTGTTAATCCTCAAAACGTTGCTGTCAGTAGATCAAGCAAACTCAACTCCAGGAGGTTAAGTGGCTCGCCCAGTGTCTCACAGAGAATCGTGGTAGAGAGAACGCAGAGCAACCCTATCCTTTTCCCACTTCGGGGCTGGAGTTTGAAGACCAGAGGATTGTGGGAGTCAGGGTTGCAACACGAGTCGCCCTTACCCTGGTCCAGGCGATATAGAACATTCAGTGATGGAGGCAGAGACTTTTAATGAGATTATAATAAATGTTGGCACAAGGTGAAAATATAAAACGTGGACTGCGTACGTAGCTAATGCTGACATGAATCTATGCCTTTAAAATCAAAGCTTAACATCAGTGTTTTCTTTGAAAATCCAACCTCGCCTTGAAAACTCTCCCAGGCCAATTCGATACCATCCATCAAGTTGGGAGTGAATGGTAGACTTAACCTAACCTGGGATAACAATGATGAAATGATGGTGAGGAAAATTTCTGGCATTTCCATCTGCCTTAGTGCCTGAAAAAGGACTAACATACTCAGGACTCATTTTCCTGTCTTTAACTTCCTTCCCCTTGCTGACTTCCTATAATGTGTTATTTTATGTTTTTGCGTATCTGCTTTGCTCCTAAGCAGCAGTGTGTCTCATTCATGTTCCTATCCTTAACTCTTAGACCTACAGTCTAAAATAAAACATTGCTTTCATTGTAAAATTACTTACATAGGGTATACATTGATAGATCTGTGATATCTATCTATGTGATTTATGCATATGAGTAAATATAAGTTATATAAATATAAATGTAAATATATAAATATTTTTCTTTGTAAAATGCCTTTAAGAGGTGTTTCCTCAGCCACAGAATGAACCCCAGTAGGTTCTGACAATGGGCCATTTCATATTGTCACGTGGGTGAAATGTCCTCTACATCTTTTTATCCACTCAAGACCCAGCCATTTGAAACCACCCAAAGAGACAGCTACTCTGCCGCCTCATGCTGAAACGTGGAAGTCACTTTGGTCCAGCCCAGTGGTCGGCAAACTCATTAGACCACAGAGCCAAATATCAACAGTACAAAGACTGAAATTTCTTTTGAGAGCCACATTTTTTAAACTTAAACTTCATCTAATGCCACTTCTTCAAAATAGACTCAGCCGTGTTATTTTGTGGAAGAGCCACACTCAAGGGGCCAAAGAGCCCCATGTGGCTCGCGAGCCGCAGTTGGCCTACCCCTGGTCTGGCGGGTTTGCCATCTCGAACTTTCTGGCCAAGGAGTTCTTAAACCCACTTGCTGCCATTTAACTCCGCTCTTTCTGATCCAGTCCTCCGTGCAAACAGGAAACAGCTGCTTTCCATCAGCCAGAGAATAACCCTCCTAGTCCTGGAGACTATTATTAAGTCCCCCTCAGCATGCCCGCTCTCTGCCTCTCTCTCTTTCTCTCTCTCTAAGCTAAATAAACCCAGTTCCTGTAGCTGATACCCAAACCTTGAATCACGTGGGTCGCTAACAAGGATGAATGGTGCTGTATGAAAGCACTCCTCCTACAGCTTCGTGATTGTGCTAGAAAACCTTCCCATCCCCTCTCGGTCTCCAATCTCCACTTCAAAGATATCTTCTTTCTAAGAATAGGCACACCCTCCCTATTCCCTGTTTATCTTCCATTTTTCACCCGCTACATTAATGTGTAAGGGAAGACAATCCATCAGACCGTTCTTAAATCCAGGAGTCCATGCAAAATTGACCAGCTCGGTCAACTTCCCATTCTCTGTTAGTCTTCGCTGTCTCTAATCTCTCAGCAACACATGTACAGAGGGAGAGTTCGCCATCCTGAATCTACAGCTGTGTTCTGTAGAGCCACAGTTGTTCCCAGATCTTTTAATCCGTTTTTTCGGGACAAAGAACACATAGCAGGGCCTTAGGGGTCCCGGGTCTGTCTTCTGCACCAACAGTGTCTGAACGGGACAGACCCAGGAACGCCCTTTCTCCCAGCCTCCGGCCCCTCTCCTGCGTCTCACCAGTCACCACCTTCACAACCACCTCCCAGACCAGCCAACACACCTGTTTTCTTTCTGCCTGAACTCCTTACTGCAAACAACCACACGCTCCCAAATTCCTCAGAATTATCCCACCACCGAGGTGGAGGCCCCGTCACCCGCCTAGCCCCCTGCCTCTGCGGGCCCCACATCCACCTCTCTCTGGGCTTCTGTTTCCACCTTGACCATGTGGCTCTCAAGGGCGGGGGCCACTTCTTTCTCAAGTTGCTGGGAAAGAAGAGTGAGGGCCTGAGCATCTTAAAGATGCTAAACCAGCACAGTGGCCCCATTCTCTTACAGAACGTGCTGAGGTCTCCCCAAGAGGTGTGGCACAACTCAAGACCATGAAAACCGCCCTGACCTTGGCCTTGGAGAGGAGCCTGACCCAGGCCCTTTGGGTCTGCAGGCCCTGGTTCTGCCCATGCAGACCCTGATCTCTGACTTCCTGCAGCACCACTTGCTGGAGGAGGAGGTGAAACTCATCAGGAAACTCATGGTCTAGAAACTGATGAAATACAGGCTCAGGAATCAGGAGAGCCATTTGCTGGGAAACCGAGTGGAGTGTCTTCATCAGGACACGCTACTTTAAAAAATATATACATTTTTTGAAAAATTTGGTGGTTCCTCTCTTAGATTTGACCCAACAATTCCACTCTTAGGTTTAAGACCTACAAGAACTGAAAGCCAGGACTCAGACAGGGGCCTGGACACGGATGTTTATACACAACAGCTGAAGATGGAAACAACCCAGGTGCCCTCCATAGATATGCAGATAAACAAAAGAACATATAGACATAGACTAGAATGTCATTCAACAATGAAAGGGAATGAAATGCTGACACATATTACAACATTGGATGAATCTTGAAAGGATTGTGCTATTGGAAATAAGGCAGGAAGAAAAGGACAAATAATTGTATGATTTCACTTATCCTAGGTACATAGAACGGGCAAATTCATAGAGCTAGAAAGTAGAATAGAGGTCACCAGGACTAGGGGTAGGGGTAATGGGAAATTATTGTTTAATGGGTACAAAGTCTGGAATGATGGGAAAGTTGTAGAAATGGATAGTGGTGATGATTTTACAACATTGTGAATGGACTCAATGTCACTAAATTATATAGCTAGAAGCTAAATTTTAAGTTATATTTTATTACCATATTTTTTTCTAGTTTTTGATGTGGCAGAGACAGCTATAACAAAAGAACAAAAGGAATAATAGGATAAGAGCCTAGAAGAATGCTGTATTCCGGTTGCAACTGTCCTGAAAATTTTCTCTTCTTTAAAGAAAATAAACACTAGAAATGGTAGATGATTCAATATGGATGTGATTCATGGAAAAAATATAAGGACTGGCAGGCAGTAGGCAGAGCCATAATCAAAGACAAGTCCTTGGCCTCTTATAAATAAAAATTCAGTGTGTAAATTGTGTGTGTTGTGAGATATATATATATATATATATATATATATATATATATATAATATTTTAAGGTCTTCATTCTCTCTGTCTCTCATATGTTTCTACTATCCCCCGATTTAATACATTTTTTCATTAAATAACAGACCAACAACCATTCCTTACTGAATTAGAAAAGAGAGCTCCTAATATATTGGCTGTGAGACACAGCTGTCTATCATTGAGCTACCACCCACCCTGATGCCTGAATGTTACCTTCACTCCATTATTGACATATACACATTATCTATGTTGTGTCCAAAATACCCACACATCTCCTTTGGCAAGGCTCTGAGCTCTTCACTGAATTACAAAACTCCCTACACAAAAGGATCCTTTCATCTCTCTGTCCCTGGAAAGCAGCCAATCGGGAAGTGGATAGAGGCAGAAGTCACTGGTGTTACCCAATCATTTGGGGCAATAAATAAATGAAAGAAATAGCAGTCTAGATGCAAAGTTCTAGCTAGAGGAAATCTTGGTCTTAAAGAATGATGTTGTAAATCAGGATTTGGCTTAGACACGAAGGAAAGACACCTCATCCACTCCTAAGAGACATTGCAAAAATGATAAGAAAACGCTGGAAACTCTATTTGCATATTCAGACATCAACAGACCTCGAGGAAGCCAAGAGGCCACCAGAACCCAACTTCTGATGGGAAGGGAAATTGAACAATCAAACTAGAGAGAGAAACTGCAGCTTAACTCCTGTGAGACCATCTTGTCTTTCAATGCATTTCATGTATTTACTGCACTTAACATAACTATTTGCAGTGACTTGCATGGATTAACAGATGTAGAACTAAACATTCACTCTGCCTGGGCACCATCTCTCACATCTGCCTGACTTTGAGTGAGCAACCTCAGTAGCATGAAATTCTAGTGTTAGATAGCCACTTAGAAGCCATCTACTCCACAACACTACAGCTCATTCTCCAACATCTCTGTCTTCAAAGACTTCTCAGGACAGTCAACTCACTACTCTTTTAAAATATATTTTTATTGATCTCAAAGAGGAAGGGAGAGGGGGGGAGAGAGAGAGAAACAGCAATGATGAGAGAGAATCATGGATCGGCTGCCTCCTGCACGCCCCCTACTGGGGATTGAGCCTGCAACCCGAGCATGTGCCCTTGACTAGAATTTAACCCAGGACCCTCTAGTCTGCAGGCCAATGTTCTATCCCCTGAGCCATACCAGCTAGGGCCAATACACTACTTTTTGAGAAAGGCCAGCACACTTTTGGACAATGGGGGGGGTGGGTAAATGTTAATTTCTTTCAATGGGGTATTGAGCTCTGAAAAGATAGAGGAAAACAATAGCACTATTCTGGTTTGCTGACAGTAGCAGCTTCGAGAATAGTACTCATTGACTTAATTTGGGAGGAATCTGACTCTCTGATTTGAAATCTTGACAACATCAACATTTATTTTCATGCAAACAGAGCCCTCCTGAAGGCATGTCTTGGCTAATCCACAGGAGAAACAACCGATTCTCCCTCATTCTTGAATGTACTTCAACATTCACCCTCCAGAAAGCTTCCACTGACTGTGCAGGAGCCGTGTACCTTCATGACAACCCCTCCCCTCCTCCCCCCCCCCCCCCCCCCGCCCACATGTACTAAAACATTTAATATAATCCGTTAATTCACTTAGTCATTACTCAATCACTGAATAATTACTGCATTGGAAACATCTGGAAGGCTTCTTAAAGCGCTGATTATATGCACCTGGGTCCTCATTTACCAATTTGAGTTTATTTTATAGCCCACTTCCTCCAGTTTAGTTCAACAAATATTAAGCCCCAACTGTGAGCAAGGCATAGCTGACCCTTACATCCCAGGACAAGGAGCTGGTCCCTCTTTCTTAAAGGAGCTCTTTAGGGCATACGGGCATCCATGTGTTCACAGATATGTGCAACCATGTGTTCACAGGGCACCAGGAGGCCCCTGAAGCCAGGTACCTGCCCCAGCCTAGGGGGGCCCCGAGAAGGTGAACAGGTAACTATGAACATCCGAGAAACTGGATACTAGGCAGTAAGAGAACAAAGTCCAGGTGCCAAGATGTGCTGAGCCAATGGTCGGCAAACTCATTAGTCAACAGGGCCAAATATCAACAGCACAACGATTGAAATTTCTTTGGAGAGTCACATTTTTTCAACTTAGACTTCTTCTATCGCCACTTCTTCAACATAGACTCGCCCAGGCCGTGGTATTTTGAGGAAGAGCCACACTCAAGGGGCCAAAGAGCAGCGTGTGGCTCACGAGCCGCGGTTTGCCGACCAAGGCGCTGGGCGAACCAAAAGATGCATTCTCTTTCCTGTCTGGGCATCTCTCATCCTTTCTCAGTTGTGTGTGCTGGAGTGTAGGGAGACTTTGCCTCATGGGTGTTAGATTCCCGGGATTGCTACAGACTGTGTGGCTTAACACACTGGAAGTTTGAACAGCAGAAGTTTACTCTCAAAGCTGTGAAGGCCAGAAGCAAGAAACCAAGGTGTTGGCTGAGCTGTGCTCCCTCTAAATGGGGATGAGGGAGGCTTCCAAATCCTCTTCTAGCATCTGGTGACTGCCGGGCCATCTTGAGTAGTCAAGCTGTACAGCCTCAACCTCTGCTTCTGTTCTCACGTGGCCTTCTCCCTGGGTGTCTCTGTCTTCATGTGGCCATCCTCTTATAAGGACGCTGGCCTTATAGGATCGCCCCCGTCCCCCCAGTATGATCTCCTTTGAACTTAACCAATTACATCTTCAACAACCCTATTTTCAAATGAGGTCATTTTCTGAGGTCTTGAGGCTTAAGACTTCAATATCTATTTCTCCAGGGGATGCTGTCCATCTGTAACGGTTGATGTTCATACATCACTCTGGGTTGAGTGTGTTCGAAATACCCAGTCTGGTTGTGAGCAAATCCGATTGTTATCATTTGTGCCCTTCTTACCCCTTATTCTCCCAGCATTTCCCCAGTCCCTGCCTGGCATATTCATAGGGACCAAGAGACTTAAATATGATAGAACAACACACACGATCAAGGATCAAAAAGCCCATCTTTTAGAGTGATAAGTAGAAACTACCCCTTGGGCCCTAACTGGTTTGGCTCAGTGGATAGAGCGTCGGCCTGTGGACTGAAGGGCTCGATCCCTAGTGTGGGGTGTGCAGGAGGCAGCTATTCAATGATTCTCTCTCATCGTTGATGTTTCTCTCTCTCTCACCCTCTCCCTTCATTTCTGAAATCAGTAAAAATATATATTTTTTAAAAAGTAAGAAACTACTCCTTAGAATTTTACACACACACCCTTAAGGAGATTTTGTATATATATCTCCAAAGCATCATCAGAGAGTGTGAGCAATTTTATACTGTACTCCACCCTTTCTAGTGAATCTGCTTCATTGTGGAATGAAAATTAGGGAGAAAAACCAAGAAAGAGAATTTCCAAGCACTTAACATAGCGCCCAGCACACAGGGAGCTATTAGGGATAGCAACACCATTGCTGAGTCACATTACACCAAAGAACACTGAATATCAGTTACAATCGCATGATTATTAGCATTTCTTGGGAGTGTGGCAGAACAGCTACTGTGCACTCAGTTTTTGGGGTCCTATCTGCTCACAAGGTAAACCGACCTGTGTAACATCAAACTTAATGCAAATGATAGCAATCCGATTTCCTTAGGAGACAAGCCTGCCATTCGATCAGGTTGAAAAAAAAACAACAACTACAAGATATTAATAGCCTTAAACAAACAAAGTGCTTATTATACTTCATGGCTTTTTTTTTTTTTTTTTTTTTGATGGGGTTACTATACTGTGTGTGTCTCCGACGTGGCTGGGTTGGGATCGGTACTAAGGAGATTGCACACTATAAAATTTAGCACAACGGCACCGTTGAACGTTTTTTTTCTTTCCAGTAGCACTTTTTGCGAAGTCTAATTGAACACAGTTTTTTTGGCTGGCTTTTTCTTTTATATGCCCTCGGGCAATATGAGAAAGGAAAGCTGAACTCTGTGTGTGTGTGTGTGTGTGTGTGTGTGTGTGTGTGTGTGTGAGAGAGAGAGAGAGAGAGAGAGAGAGAGAGAGAGAGAGAGAGAGAGGGAGGGCGGGGGAGGAAGAGAGAGAATAGCATGCACACACGTATTTGGGGTTAGGAAAGGGGGCTTTCATTAACCTCATTAGTGCTATACTCCCCAAAATGTTAGGATTCCCAACTTTCATTTTGCAGCAATGGGGGTCCCTTTAATCAGCAGGCCTACATCGTCAACCATGTATTTTCATGCTAAAGCCTCAGGGGTGTGCGTAGTTTAAAATCTTTTGCAGAAATATATATATTTTTTCCAATAAAACCTGGTTGCTTACTTATTTTACTCCATAATCATCAATTTGCCCTTTCATCCTCAAATCTGACACATCATCTAACATTTGCTGTTCAGCTTGAAGCCAAAATTAAACAAGTATAAACATTTAGGATTTAGCCACTGTCCTGTAGACCCTTGCAACCAGTCTCTGCAAATGATATTTCACCACATTTGATGAACTGGTGATTGTCTAAGTGCAAACTGAAGAGGGTACTGAGGCCCTGGCTGGGTAGCTAGTTGGTTAGAGCATTGTCCCAACACACCAAAGTTTTGGGTTTAATCCCCGGTCAGGGCATATACAAGAATCAACCAATGAATGCATAAATGGTTGGAATAACAAACTAATGTTTTTTTTTCTCTCTCTCTCTGAAAAAAATAAAGTTTAAAAAAAAGAGAAATGGGCATGAAATTCAAGAATTAGAGAAAGAGGTAGGAGAGAAAGCAAGACAGCTTTTATTTTCACTCTCTTCTGTTGATCTGACTATAAAATAAAGACTGGGCCTGTAGGCTGCGTCACTGCCTCTCCATCTGGCCCCGGCTATATTCTCTTCTCTGTTTTCCTTAATCCTTCTACACTGTCGTGCAGGACATGGTTCAGAGGGCGGCCTTCCCTGGTCCCGGCAAAGTTGACTTCAGCTGATGTCTGTGTCACTACCAAAATGAGCAGCTGCTGCTCCTGAAACCTGGGGCAGGAACCCTAAGACGCCTTTGAGATCCACTGAGTTGTTTTGTTTTTTTAATCTCAGTACATCCATCTACGGATACCCAGTAGGGGGTATGCAGGAAGCAGCCAATCAAAGACTTCTATCTCTCTCTCCCTCTTTCTTCCTCTTCGAAATCAATAAAAATATATATATTTTTAAAAAGAATAAGGGCCCTAGCGGGTTTGGATCGGTGGATAGAGGGTCGGCCTGCGGGTCCCAGGTTCGATTCCAATCAAGGGCACATGCCCAGGTTGTGGGCTCAATTCCCAGTGGGGGGCATGCAGAAGGCAGCCAATCAATGATTCTTTCTCATTTATGTTTCTCTCTCTTCCTCTCTGAAATCAATAAAATATATTCAAGAAAAGAAAGGAAAGGAAGGAAGGAAAGAAAGAAAGAAAACAGCCATAGGATGAGAAGAGGAAGCTCAGTGATTTCTCTCCTTAAGGTGGGACTGGACCTGGGTTATCTGACTTTCCAGATTAGGAGGTGAACTTCTGGACTAAATGAGTGGGTACCCCAGTCACTCATGCTCAGAGCATCACCATGCCCTTCTAAGGGTTCTTCCCTCCGGAGTATGAGGGTCTATGTGATGAGTGTGGCTGTATTGGATGGTTTATATCAGCTCAGAAAGTCTAAAGGAATAAAAAGGCTTTAACAAACCCAGGCTTCAAGCTGGTTGTCCATGCCACCAACCCAGACAAAGGTTACCTGGTACAGTTCGATCCGCTGTTCGGGCACCCTGGCTTTGGGGTTCTGTAGACGGAAGACTCTGAACTCCGCCTTCACCAAATTGGAAGCATTCTTTTCCATGGCCGAGACGTCAAAGCGGACGATTCTGAAGTAGGGTCTGTACAGTGTGGGCGGGATGGCATCTGTGAAAAGTTAGGGCGATCATTGAAAATGATAAAAATCCATTGTTTTGTGTGTGTGTGTGTGTGTTTTTTCTCTCTCTCTCAAAAAGAAAAAAAAAAAAAAAGTGCAGCTATGAGACAGTCTCGAGAAACCATAAGGAAAATATCTACAGAACGATTTCGTTTTCAATAGCCCATTTCATACCATTAACAATTTAGGGGGGAAAAAATAAAATAAACATGTGCGTTCGGTTACAGGAGCAGCGGATTAATGGAGATTAACAAACCACTTTCAATTCCCATTTGCGGGCGTGCTGTGAACCCTCCGCTTTGAAAGCTGGCAGAGCCGTGGAACATGCTAGATGGCCATGAATTGGAGCATGTGTCCTGACAGTTGATGCTGGAGAGAGCTGTCAACCTCGCGTACACTGTAATCGCATTCGCCAGGAAAATAGCTCCTAATGGCGAGCAGTTTGCCCATGTATTTTTTTTTTTCCTTGAAAAGTTGGCATCCAAATGTCCTCCTCTCTCCAGGTTCATGTGTTGCATCTTTTTTTGGCTTCGAAGGTTTGTTTTTTTCGCACACATGTGACCAAATACGCCCTCTCGTTAAGCAAGGATGAGGAAATCGAAATGAAAAACAACACAGAACTATACCCATGGACCAGTGATACAACATCCAGTCTTGGGATAATGTCCTTAGGGGGAGGGGACCTTGGCTAATGGAGAGAAAAAATGGGCCCACATGCCTTCAGTGCTGAGCCATATAAAACAGCACACCACGATTTCAAGCTCAGAGTGGCTAGGGTTTTGTGATGATTTTGTAATCGCCTGCCATTGCTTTCAAGATGGCAATGGAGGCCATGCCAAAAGCAAAACAGGTCCAAATTCCAGCCCCATGCACCCTATTCAATACCCATTGATGGCGCCCCTCCCCCGGGCAAGGCCACCTGCTTCAGATCTTCTGCCATCCTATTCTAAAATCCCTTACAAACTTTCTTTCCTTATTCCAGAATGTTCTATCCACTCTGATGCCTTCCTTACCCTCTTCCACCCACTCCTGAACGGCTTTGCTTGGTCACAACAGAATCTTTCACTGTTGCTGATGGCTCTTGACAGACGTTTTGATGACTCCATCATTGTGTTTGTTTTGATTTCCCCTCCCCCCCCCCCCCCCCCCGTGCGATTTTAAGGACCTTAGAGCACATGTGTCAAACACAAGGCCCACGGGCCAAATCCAGCCCGCCAGGCCTTGCAATGTGGCCCGCACCGCGCTGTCATCACTGCACTCCGCTGTCAGTTTATGACATTGTCAGTTTATGACTGTTCAGTAAACCATTCGGCCCGCGATTTAGGCTGGATTTTAGATTTTGGCCCCTTCTCTGATTGAGTTCGACACCCCAACCTTAGAGCCAAGACCATGTTTGCCAAGTCTTTCTTCTCTGCGTACCCAGGACAGGGCTCTGCACACACAGTTGACTGAATATCCCCTTTACACGGCTGGTCATCAATGGGAGCCTTGAAAGACTCCCGCATCTGGCTATTGGCAAGGCCAAGTTCTTATGAAGTAAATGAGCCACCTTGCCGATCTTAAAATAGACATAAATACCTTTCGTGATTTCTGGAGAAATCCATGCCCTGACAATTACACTAGAGGGGAAAAAAAAAAAAAAAAAAAAAGGCTCGGAACACACTAAGAATTCCTCATCTGAGAAGCTCTGCACTTTCTCAGCCTCAGCCCCAGAGCCTGGCCCGTCCCTGTGGCCAGGCCTTGGATTCTCAGACAGCAGTTCATGAGGAGTAGTGAGGTCCAGGCCATGCTCTGACGGAGGACTGCTTCAGGGAGGACTGCTTCAGAGACAACTGTGTGACCCGAGGGAGCCAAAAGTCTCAGTGGCAAACAAACAAACAAACAAACACATTTTTTAAAAAAATTTAAAGCAACCAGGTCTCGGAGAAAAGAAAGCATTCACACCGACACAGCGATGGCCATGAACTAAATTGGTGGGCAGTTTTCAAGGAGGGCAACCATTCACACAAGCAGGGAGGTTTTGAGGGCCACCAGCAGAACAATTTGAAAAGGTAGCTTCTGCCTTGGCCAGTCTGGCTCAGTGGATAGAGCATCAGCCTGCAGACTAAAGGGTCCCAGGTTCAATTCCGGTCAAGGGCTCATGCCTAAGCTGCGGGCTCCATCCCCAGGAGGGGGCATGCAGGAGGCATCAGCCCAGCCCAGGTGATTGAACGGGTTGGTGTCCACCGACCAGCTCAGCACCCGGGACAAGAAGCCTGGGTGGGGGTGAGGCCATGCTCTTGGGCTCCCCACCCTCTCTGCTTTGCCCAGAACCTTCCTAGTGGCTGCCTGCATCATCCTGTGGCCTCCCCATCAAACGCTGCACACGGGCTTTGAAAGCGCATCCTGGAAGAGCAAGGCTCACTCAGTGTGTCTGCTGTCCTTAGAAAGCGTAAACATCCAGTTCACCTCCCCCTTCGCCTTTCAGCGCAACCCCCGCAGGCCTGGTCCACCAACCCCCAGCAACACCCACCCGCCCCCTCTCATCCTTCATCAAGTGTGCAAATAAGAGCTCTCGAGATTTATTTTTACTCTCTTTTGTGTTTATTAAACTTCGAGCCATTACTCCTCTCCCCCCTCCTCTGGTCCTTGGCCTTATACTTTCTTGCTAAGGCAGCCACGGACCACGAGGTCAATTTTGTTTCTCCTTCTTCTAAGCAAACCATCCAAGGATCGTGTCCTAGGCTTTGGAGCTTTGAAGGGGCGCTTGCAAATATTTACAGGAGTAGCTTGATCGTGAAGTGGGGGGGGGGGGGGGGCTCCAAAAAGGGGGTGGGTCGAAACCGGTTTGGCTCAGTGGGTAGAGAGCATCGGCCTGTGGACTGAAGGGTCCCAGGTTCGATTCCGGTCAAGGGCATGTACCTTAGTTGCGGGCACATCCCCAGCAGGAGGTGTGCAGGAGGCAACTGATGGATGTTTCTCTCTCATCGATTTTTCTAACTCTCTACCTTCCTCTCTGTAAAAAAAACAAAACAAAACAAAACAAAAACAATAAAAATATTTTTAAAAGAAAAATAAATAAAAATAAAAAGAATGGCCCTGATTAGGGGTTCTGGTGTGTGTGTGTGGGGGGGGGGTGGGCTTACTCGGTGCAAAGTTCCCCCATCAGAGGCGCAGAGCTGACATCCGGGCCTTTGGACGCCCAGCCTGCACTGGCTCTAACCGCCCAGCGCCTGGAGGCATAGAACACAGTCCTCGTTCTCCTTCCCAGAAATGACGGGGCCCGCATCGCCTTACGGTAATCGGCGTGGACTTTGACAAGCCTAATGCGCGCAGTGGCCCCTTGTCCCTGACATCCCCAGCTTTTTGAGGGAAGCAGTTTGGGGTCCATTAGATGTCCCAACCCATTGAGCAGCTGTCGGTCCAATAAAACTGCCTCCGTGTGTGTGTGTGTGTGTGTGTGTGTGTGTGTGTGTGCGCGCGCGCAGACACAGCCAAGCAAGAAACCAAGACAATTGTGTTTTGGGGTTTCCTGAAATTTGTCTTGGCACGCCCGCGGTGGATTTCATTTCACTACCACATCCCAAATGCCGCTGACATTCAAGTCACAGCAATTTCACACGCAACGACCGAGAAATAAACAGCGCATCCGCCGTGGTTTCTGACGCTCCCTCCGCCGTCGCTCCTGTTCAGTGTAACCCAGCCCCCAGAGCATCTGTGATTGGAAGTGGGGGGTCGCCACTCGGGGCCGGGGTCAGACCTGATGTGCCGTTGGCAACTGGGCGTCTAACTGTGTCAGCATCAGCCACGGGACTTGGCCTTCATGTCCCTGCTATTTGAGACTGGACGGACTGTCAGCGTGAGCATCTGGCCCCATCTGACACAGGGCCCCCAAAAGCAATTGCAGGGGATGCAGCCTGGGTTGGGGTGGGGGGTAGCTTGAGCTCAGGGTTTCTAGTTCCTTCTGCAAAGTTTCCAACATCCTCCTAATGCCCACCTCCAGGGAGACACCTATTTTGTTTCAATGCCTCTCTGTGTCTCATCACGCTCGGGATGCAGGCCTTTGGGTGGGGGTGCTGGGTTTTGGCAGTAAGAGCCTTGGTTGTGGAAAGGGACCGGCCTAATACCAAGAGGTCACGGTTCGATTCCAGGTCATGGCACATGCCCAGGTTGTGGGCTCCATCCCCAGGAGGGGGCGTGCAGGAGGAGCCGATCCATGATTCTCTCACACATGGATGGCCAATGTGTGTCTCGCTTGTCCTGGATGCTTCTCTCTCTTTCCAGTGAGCTTCTTGGTGAAGCTACCGCCTAATTGGAGGCATGATGCTGACCTGTGCTTTGCCCGAAAGCTAAGCGAATGCGCAGCAGGGCGTACCCTGCGATGGTTGCAAGCTATTTACTAATTTCATCACGTGACCACGAACATCTTAAAGTCAGGACTTGGGAGTGGGTAAATATGAAGAGGAAGAGCAGGCCCGGATTATGCAGTTTGAGATGGGGAAAAAGCAAACACAGCCAATACTTAGGCTCTCTGAGACTCTTCGTGGCATTTAGAAATGAGAGTCCACAACGGAACTTCCTGGCAGGTGCTCGGTCCTCTCTCACTGTTACTGGTGTCTCTAGTTCCTCCTATTACGGTTTTTTGTCTACAAGACAAGACAGGGCTACCTCTCCCAGACTCAGGACCCAGGTGGATGGCCTACTACGGTCTCTTCCCTGCATTGGGCTCAGATATGTTTACTTACTCATGTATCTAGTGGGTCTAGTCCTGATACAAGCTGATCCATGATTCCCTTTCCAGTTGACCCTACTTAGAAATTCTTAAGCAAGCCAGGCTGATATGGCTCAGGGGCTGAGCATCAACCTATGAACCAGGAGGCCACAGTTCCATTCCTGGGCAGGGCACATGCCTGGGCTGCGGGCTCAATCCCCAGTAGGGGGCGTGCAGGAGGCAGCTGATCCATGATTCTCTCTCTCATCATTGATGTTTCTCTCCATCTTTCTTCCCTTTCCATTCTTCTCTCAAATCAATCAAAACATACTTTAAAAATAAACAAAGAAAACATTCCCCCAGTGGCACATCTTCAAAGTGGACGAACGGGATTCTCAGCGCTGTCCTACTGAGAATCATCCAGGAAGATGGCCCACGGGAGGTTCTAGAACCCACCTCACCCTGCAACGCCCATTCCCCACTCTTTGACCCTCTGAGGGTTCGTTTCCAAACAGGTTTCCTGGGAAAGCTGATGGGGCAGGTCTGAATTAAGACCTTTCTGCCCCAATGCTGGCCCTGAACTTGAACTAGAAGGGTGGCTGGCGGGAAGGAAGAATTGCTCTGAAGGAGTTGTTAGTGATCCCTGTATCTCAGTAGCTGGCCATGCCTTCCAAACACTGTAATACAGTCTCCAAGGACGGTGCTTCCGTGGGGTTGGAAGATGTATTTGTGAAGGGCGTGTACTCTTCCCCCCCCCCCCCCCATCCTGTTTGTACTGGCAGCCTAGCTCTGGGCAATTAAGATAGGGGACCTACAGGAATTATAGGAATCCAGATGGGGCTCCGTTGTGCGTTAGGCCGGTTTTAAGAAATCGCGTTCATTTGGGTGCTCAGCAGCCTTCTGCTCAAGGTCAGGCCACCGTTCGTGAGAGGAAATGAAAACAGTCTTTAAAGGGAGACTGTGCATCGCACAACTTGACCGTGGCACAGTCCTTTACAGCATCTGCGTGAGTGTGTGTGTGTGTGTGTGTGTGTGTGTGTGTGTTTATTTAATTATCTGAGAGCAGGCCCAAGAATTTTGCTTCAGTCGTGTGCTTTGGGTGTACAGCGGCTGTAAAATGTACCAATTTTCATCTGCTCTCGTGGACAACCGGGAGAGGAAGGTGACTAAAGAGGAACGAACAGCCAGGATCACGGAAGAGTTAAATGCAACCAGTTCTAGTTTATTTTACATCCCGGCAAAGAGGGAGGGTGCAGTAATTTTGAGAAGCGTGAATTCTTTTTAAATGTATATTTAAATGTATATAGATCACCCAGTGGCACATCTTTATATATATATATATATATATATATATATATATATATATATATATATATATATTTCAGAGAGGAAGGGAGAGGGAGAGAGAGAGAGAGAGAGGGCACAGGCCCGGGTTGCGGGCTCGATCCCCAGTGTAGGGTGTGCAGGAGGTAGCCGATCCATGATTCTCTCTCATCATTGATGCTTCTCTCTCTCTCTCCCTCTCCCTTTCTCTCTGAAATCAATAATGACATACTTTTTAAACTGTGTCTTTCTTAATGTAGATTCCTACTTACAACAGAGGACACATTTAAAAACAGACACCTGCGTTCCTGCCTAGCATCTTGGCCCCTTCTAAAGATCATGCACATTCCCGGGGGGTTAAACATGGAGAAAACAGGGGGTCATGTCCTGTCTAAATGGGGCTCCATTTTGGCTCAGGGCCTTCCCACAAAACCTCTGCTGACATCCCACCCAGAGCTCACAGCTGTCCCGTGACTCCCACGGGCAGAATGGAAGCTTTGAGGCTACCCTCCCTCGGTTCCCTTCCCTTTTCCTTTGTTTCCTTGCCTGAAACTTTTCCTTATCATCTAGTGTTTCATTCAAAAGCCCAGTTACTCCCAAGAAGACTCTGCATACAGCTCACTCCCTGGCTTGTCCATATAACAGCCTCCTTACCCCGTACTCCGCTATTTTCAAAAATCAAGATGAGCCCTAGCCGGTTTGGCTCAGTGGATAGGGCATTGGCTGGCGAACTGAAGGGTCCTGGGTTTGATTCCTGTCAGGTCACGTGCCTGGGTTGCAGGCTCGATCGCCAGTGGGGGGCATGCAGGAGGCAACCAATCAATGATTGTCTCTCATCACTGATGTTTCTGTCTCTCTCTTCCTCTCTGAAATCAATAAAAATATTTTTTTTTTAAAAAAAAATCAACATGAGAGATCAAAAGAGAAAGAGCCTCCATATACCGCCAGGGCTTGAAGGAGACCAGAGATGGCATCTGAAGATTCTCTCAGCCCTGTGTTGGGAGCAGGCGCTGGTCCCCTTAGTCCTCCTTTCTAATCCAGACTCCTCTCCCTCAGCCCCAGCCGCTTCCCTCCAGGCAAATGACTCCCCTGCCTTCTGCCTCCAGGTTCGAAACGACGGAAAAAATCATTCTTTGGCTTCTGTGCCTTTGCCCAAAGGTCCAGCGGGACACAGTGGCGCGGCACAGCGCGTAGAGAAAGAAAACAAGGAGGGAATTTCCACCGAGAAGTCAGCCAGCTACCTGCTTTCCCTTGGAAGTGAGCGGTGCTGCGAGCAGCCACTTTATCAGTCAGGCATCGGCATGAATCAGCGGCGGGGCCGTCTGTGTGCCTGGAAGCACTGGGGGTTTTGTTTGGCTCTCAGCGACTTCATCTCACACCTTCGCTTTTCTAAGTTTCCACCTTCAGCTAAAAATACCGCTTTCGGGGTGAGAGTCAACCAGAGCGTCTTCCCCAGCCTCCGAGTCAGGGCAGGGACCTCTTTCTGTTTTCAGTCCCCATCTCCCGGGAAGATTTCGGGGTGTGGCTTCTGAGGCCACAGCTCAATTTCCACACAGCTCCCCACCAACATGTACAGCTATGCCGAGGGTCCCCATGGCAGCCCGTCGGGGGAGGGCAGAGGGAACTCCGGCCAGGGTTCACCATCTCCTTCTGCTGATCTTGGGAGTCCTGTCTCCGTTTGCTCATCAGATAAAGCGGTGATAACACTAACATACGGGACATGATGTGTGCTTCTCGGTCAAGTGCTGATCTCTGCACGTTGACAATAATTCTACCGGCACCAGCCACAGCTTCCCAGCCGTGTATACATGCGCCCACACGTTCGTTCTCTCTCTCTCTCTCTCTCTCTCTCTCTCTCTCTCTCTCTCTCTCTCTCTCTCTCCTAATAACATGTTCTCATCTACTAGCTCTGTTGATGGGCATAGGGAGTTCCACAAAGGGTGGCTAGACCTCTGCCCCAAGCCCCTGGTTTTTCAGGAACAGCCAGCTGTGCTTGGTCCAGAGATGGAGGGCTGTTTTATATATATATATATATATATATATATATATATATATATATATATATATATATATATATATAATGGATTTCAGAGAGGAAAGGAAAGGGAGAGAGAGAGAGAGAAAGAAAGAGAAACATCAATGGTGAGAGAGAATCATTGAGCGGCTGCCTCCTGCACACCCCCTATTGGGGATCGAGCCCACAACCCGGGCCTGTGCCCTGTCCAGAAATTGAACCTTGACCTCCTGGTTCATAGGTCAGTGCTCAACCACTGAGCCACGCCAGCCGGGCAGTTTGATTTTTTTGTAACCTTGGCAGTGGCGCCTAACACAGACACGTGCCGTGACTCACAGTTGAAGGCCTGGGACTCAGCGGACCCAGATGACACCCCTGGCCTTGCCCCTTCTAAGCTGGCCTTGGGCAAAGACCTCTTCACCCCCCTAGGGCTCAGCTCCCTCCTCTGTAAAGTGGGAGTGACACCCACGTTGCGGGGGGGGGGGGGGGGGACTTAGAGGAAGTCAGAACCCACTGGGGATGCCAAGAGGGACTTGGCTCCTGCTGGCCTGAACCCATTTGGCTCAGTGGATAGAGTGTCGGCCTGTGGACTGAAGGGTCCCAGGTTCGAATCCAGTCAAGGGCATGTACCTTGGTTGCGATCACATACACAGTAGGGGATGTGCAGGAGGCAGCTGATGGATGTTTCTCTCTCATCCATGTTTCTAACTCTCTATCCCTCTCCCTTCTTCTCTGTAAAAAACTTCATATATATATATATATATATATATATTATATATATATATATATATTTTAATGGGGAGCTGGGAGAAGGGAGAAAGAAAGCAGGAACAGTTAGCTCTGGCCCTCAGGGAGCACCCCAATGCTTGGCCTCTATTATTATTTTCGTCTCAGGTTCCCAGTTGCCAGCAAAAGGGGCCACGTGTGGCGAATCTTTGCCCACCTTCCCAGCTACCTACTCACCCAGGCATTCCTCTGAAAGCGAGCTCCCTGGCCAGCAGCCTGGCTGCTCTCCTCCAGTTCCCGCCTCCATCCCCCCCACATCCCCCCCTCCCGCACCCACACACACACACACATACACTCAGCCCTGCTCTCCATCTGCAGATGAAGCAAAAATCTGGTAAATATTACACTTACAAGGTAACAGGTCTGGAATGTTTGGCATCCCAGGCAGAGCTCAGTTGCTTCTTGGCACCGGGACACGTATACACAGCAGCCCAGGGCCAAACGGCATTTGGCTGCTCCGTGCAATTCGAATAAAGATATTAAAAATCCTACAGCTCTCTCAACATCGGCACTGCTAGCTAATCAAAGGGGTGCGTTTTTGTGTGTGTGTGTGTGTGTGTGTGTGTGTGTTGTTTCTTTTTTTTTTTAAGTCATCTAAAGAGAAGGGAAGCGTGCTGATGGCTCTTTTCATTGTAGACCCCAAGGGGCACCAATATGTAAATGATAGATAGGTTTCAGGGACTGCCTCCCCCCCCCCCAAAAAAAAAAAAAAAAAAAAAGACTAGGCAATTTCATGCTGGAGTCTCTGTCCTTAACCATTAGGCAACACTGCCCCACTGTGTGTCACGTGACTGGCGAGTGACTTGACCTTCCGATGAGTGGGGACGCATCAGGATGATAGAGGTAGCTATGGTGGGTGCGTGCCCTGTGTCTACACGTCACAGACATTTACCTTGGGCAAATTATTCATCTCCCTAGGCGCCTCTTTTTCCTTTTTTTAATGTGAAATGGAGAATTAATGAGACCTATGGGTTATGGCCAGGATCTATGACTCCTATCTCTAAGGCGCTGAGCATACCTGGAGTTTAAGCAGCACTACCTGAGATAGAAGTAATTAATATCGTCGTTGCTGTCATCATCATTATTATTATTATTATTATTATTATTATTATTGAGTAAGTGTGACTGAAAGTGGCTTAGCCAAAGGGGACATGTTGTTAAGTAGATAAAAGAAGTTAAGTGCAGCCCTAACCGGTTTGGCTCAGTGGATAGAGCATCAGCCTGCAGACTCAAGAGTCCCAGGTTCGATTTCAGTCAAGGGCATGTACCTTGGTTGCAGGCACATCCCCAGTAGGGGGTGTGCAGGAGGCAGCTGGTTGATGTTTCTCTCTCATCGATGTTTCTAACTCTCTATCTCTTTCCCTTCCTCTCAGTAAAAAAATCAATAAAATATATTAAAAGAAAAAAATAAGTTAAGAGCAGTGGGGCTTATTTCGGCCCCGTGTTCGCCATTGACCAAAAGCAAGCTGAGAGAAACAATACAATTAAGTCACATCACAGCCGGTGACTTAAACATAGGCCTTCAAGGACTTAGATGTCAAGACTAAACTCTCAGTCACAAGAACAGAAAAAGAATACCATTTTTAAAAAATATGGATATATATTGTATTGATTTCAGAGAGAGGCTAGGAGAGGGAGAGAGAGAGAGAAACATCAGTGATCAGAGAGAATCATTGATCAGCTGCCTCCTGCACGCCCCCTACTGGAGCTTCGAGCCTGCAACCCGGGCATGTGCGTGCCCTTGACCAGAGATTGAACCTTGACCTCCTGGTTTATAGGTTGACTCTCAACCACTGAGCCAGCCGGCTGGGCCAGGATCCCCTTTTCAACTGGCTTCATCTCAGCTCCCAGACACCTAACCCAGAACCTGCCAGTAAGACCTCCCACCAAAGGCCTACGAGGAAGGTGAAGCGAGGGATTGCGAGCATCAGGAAGGAAGGAAGGAAGCATCGCACAGATCAGTCTCCTGGTCAGCTTCCCAAAGCAGGGTCACAGCCAGGCCACATTCTCCCTGCGGTTGACAGAAGGGCCTGTCCCGAGGATGCTGGGAGGGCAGCTACAGCTGGGCACAGACACCTGAGTGGCTTCGCTGGCCCTCGTAGGTGCTGCTTCAGTGGCCACAGACCCAGACAGCAGCGGGTAAAAGCATCCTGTGCCCATTTCACACCTGTTTCCTATTGCCCTCCCTCCCACTCCTTCCCCTCTGTCCTCTGACAACTGATGCTGATTCCTAGGTCCCTACTGCGTAGGAAAAATAAAGGAAACACACTGCAATGTACACGGCGAATTAAAACCAAGGAGGTGCCCTAGCTGGTTTGGCTCAGGGAATCAAGCATTGATCCGGGGACTGAAGAGTCCCAAGTTCGATCCCGGACAAGGACACATGCCCAGGTTAGGGCTCAATCCCCAGTAGGAGGAGCGCAGGAGGCAGCCCATCAAGGATTCTCTCTCATCATTGATGCTTCTATCTCTCTCTCCTTCTCCCTTCTCTGAAATCAATAAAAATATATTTTAAGCCGAAACCGGTTTGGCTCAGTGGATAGAGCGTTGGCCTGTGGACTGAAGGGTCCCGGGTTCGATTCCAGGCAAGGGCATGTATCTTGGTTTCGGGGCACATCCCCAGTGGGAGGTGTGCAGGAGGCAGCTGATGGATGTTTCTCTCTCATCGATGTTTCTAACTCTCTATCTCTCTCCCTTCCTCTCTGTAAAAAAATCAATAAAATATATGTCAGAAAAATAAATAAATAAAAATAAAAATATATTTTAATAAAGAAAAGTAAGGAGGGGACAGCTTATGGAGGGGAGGAGCCTCATCTCGGGATGCATGTTGCAGAGACAACAGGAGGAAGCCAGAGTTGAGAGAGAGAGAGAGAGAGAGAGAGGCACTCAACTCAGCAAGGCCTCTGGGGACCGCAGGCTGTATCCTCGGGATGCATGTTGCAGAGACAACAGGAGGAAGCCAGAGTTGAGAGAGAGAGAGAGAGAGAGAGAGAGAGAGAGAGAGAGAGAGAGAGAGGCACTCAACTCAGCAAGGCCTCTGGGGACCGCAGGCTGTATCCTCAGGTGGCATCTCGCCTGCACACGCATGACATCGGACAGAGTTTCTCCCCACCCACAGCCACCCGAGCTCCCAGGGCAGGACTGGGCTTGCCAGGGGTCAGGAGTCGGTCAAGCTGTGCCAAACGGGCCGGGGGGGACCAGCACCGGGCAGGGGGAGGGGCCCGGAGTTGGATGAGTCACCCTGCTGATTTGGGGGGTGGCGGGGGGGGGCGGGGGGGGAATGGACTGAGGAGGGATGTCCCGGTGGTTAACCACATTTTACTGGGGTGTTTTATCGATCGCAGTTGCACGGAGAGAGACATGACTCAAGCGTGCGGCATCTGAAGGCGCGTGAAGCACCGGGTCCTAATGGAATTTCAGTGTCGGGGATTGTCGTGAACTGTACCGTGAAATGTGAAGAGCTTTGCTCTGAACAGACATTATTTGATCCTGTCCTTTCTCAGCCGGAGAAGAGGCTGAGCCTTCTACTTGCCTTTCCCCCGGGAAAGTCATGGCTCACGTCTGGGGGGGTGGGGAGGAAGGGGGAGCCCGGGGTGTCACGTCTCCGAAAAGCTGGCTTCGTTAACCACCCACCTTGCCTTTGCATTCCCATGGCCCTTTGTGTGAAAGTATCATTCAGCACTTCTTAAAAATTATTTTTTTTGTGTGTGTGTGTGTGTGTAGGGTAGTTAGTTTACAAACCAGTCTCCACAAATAGGCCGTCAGCAACTGAGGGCAGTTGTCATCTATTTTCCGGCGTATAAGGCGACCCCCTAATTTTACAGTTAAAACATAGGTTTAGGCCTATATTCGCTGTATAAGACTACCCCCCGCTTCAAAGAAAAGACTTACTTTTCCGTCAAGATCTGCAGGTAATTTTTGTGCAATTTTGGTCTTTTGCCCCCGATTTTCGGTTGACTTTTTTTCGTTTCAGAAGTCGTCTTATACGCTGGAAAATGCGGTATATAGACGTGACGACCAAAGACTGGTCACCAGGAGGCTGCGTGTGCTGCTAGGTGGGCGGGGCTGGGAGCAAGCGCGCAATTTTGTGTGCTGGGCTTCTAGTGTTCTTATAACAATAAAAACAATTTAAAGAAAAAGGAAAGCTACATTGCCCGTGTTGAGGGGCATGCCACGTGCCACGGTCCCTTGGGAATAATGGCATTTCGCTGAAAGGTATGGACCTGAAGAGGGACCGTGCCCGATACAGTGTTCTGTGATGAGGACACAGGGCCTCCACCTGTGCCTGGGTGTGTGGTCTCTAGGCCTCCTGGGAGGGACCCATCCCTACCTATCTCACTTCTTACCCACCTGTGGGATTCAGGCCCTGAGCCTTGAAGCCATAGACACTCAGTGGATATTTATGGAATTAAATGGAATAAGACAAAAATTTAAAAAATAATAAAATAAAATCCGACATCATTGTTTTCAGGAACAAACCAGGTAGGGTGTAAAGTGAAATAACAAGGTAGAAAGATGGGCCACTTCATTGTAGAAATCGTTACTAACGCAACTGGTCCTTTTAGGCAAGGTCTGAGAGTTCTGAGCTCTCCTGCTAAGACAATGGATGTCATTCTGCCTTCTTACTCCTACCAACCTTTCAACACTATCTCTGGTATTATTTTCCTCTTACAGAAATTGGTACCACTTTTACTTTTTTTTTTTTTTCTCCTAGACTTAAAAAAAAAAATCACTTGCTTTCATCTCAGTGTATGCCAACTCGAAATTAAAAGCGTGGGGTGGAATTTCTGGCTTTCTGTAATTCTCAGACTAGAAAAGCAAAAAAGGTAAAAGTCCCACTGATTACCTTCAAGTGAGTGAACGAATGAATGAATGAATGAGTTTATTGAATCTCTATCACATACAAGGCATTTTTGTGTGCTCGTAGTTTCTTTTTTTTAAGTGCCTTTAAGAAGTAGGTTTTTTAAAAATGAATTCCCATTTTAGAGACGAGAAAAGTGGGGTTCAGACAGGGTGTCTGACTTGCACAGGACTACCCAGTCAGGACTTCCCCCTGTTCTGCCTCAGGCAAAGCCTGTGTTTTCTTTCTTCTCTATCACAGACTCGCTGTCACACTCAGAGTCATCTCTGGCTCACGCGTGAGTCACTTTCTTGGCTTATCAACAGTAGGTTGGGATAAAAACACACACACAAATGTTGACATCTTTGCGGAGTTGAAAGAAAGGGACCACCATCTGCTCTAACAAAGGAGAGAAACAGAGAGGCCCATTATAGGAGCGCGTCTGTCTAGACAGATGACTAAACAGCGTCCCTCCAGGGTTAGACTTGAATTTCCTCCGTTCAGCCTGTTGGATACTTAGCAATAAAAAAATAAAAAAATAAAAATTGCTTAAAAGCTGTAGTTCTTAATCCAACCCCGCCTACTCTATCCAGAGAGGACTTTGAAAAGCCATGTTGGTACAGCCTGCAAGTGTTAAGAGTTTCCAATAGAAGTAAGGCTGAAACAAGAAGAGAACAAGGACCCTACAATGACTTGTGTTGTCTGGCCAAGGACCTAAGACATAAGTCTGACTGCCCCTTAGTACCTCCGGAGACAGCAGCATAGACTCAGGGAGCAGGGACCAATCCAGGGGTTTCCCCAGGGGTCCCCCAAGGGCTCACCAAGACAAGAATGGGTCAAGGTTGGGCTTGTCTTGACAAGTGGGTTCTCTCCTGTCCCACCGGCCCTGGGGACTTTGAACTTTTCCCAACTTATCACATGAAAAATACAACTAAGCGTGGAGAAAGGGGCAGTATCCTTCAATAAGGCTGCGTATAAGGTATTTTTAAAGGCTATTAATATTTCTATACTTAGTGCACAGAAAGTTCCCACAAGGATGCAATTGGGAGTGGGCTCCCAGTTCATGGGGGCCCCCTGGAGAAACTGGGGACATGCCAATGGGGGAAGGCCTCTCTCCTTTCCCAAAATGACCTTAGCAACACACAAAGCCCTATTTCTATCATAGTCCCTATTTGCAAAACTCATTCACCCCTCATTGCACAAATATGTATTGGGTGCCTGAATCATTTCTCCCTGGTGGGACCGCTGGGGATGGACAGTGGCATTTCTTAGGGTTTCCTTAGGATTTTATTTATTTTTTATTTTTTTAAAATATATTTTATTGATTTTTTACAGAGAGGAAGAGAGGGGGATAGAGAGCTAGAAACGTCCATGAGAGAGAAACATCGACCAGCTGCCTCTTGCACACCCCCTACTGGGGATGTGCCCGCAACCAAGGTACATGCCCCTGACCGGAATCGAACCCTGGACCTCTCAGTCTCCAAGCCGACGCTCTATCCATTGAGCCAAACCGGTTTCGGCAGTTTCCTTAGGATTTTAGATCATGCACTCCCAGTGGTTATTTCGGAGTCAGACAGGCCAAGTTCAAGTTCTGGCTCTACCACTTACTGGCCGTGTGTCTGTGGGGACATGACTTGATGTCTATGACCCTTGGTTTCCTTATCCATTATCACTGGGAGGGATAGCAGTGTTTCTCCTCTAGGCAACATGGAGGTTAGCACGGTGCCTAATATAAGTGTTCAATGGCTCTCACTACCATTATTATTCCGTTTATTTCTAAAGACAGAATCCATCCTCTTTATCCATCAACACGCCCACCCAAATATATGCCTTTGCTTCATGGAGAAATTCACTCATTATAACACTAGACAAAAAAAAAAAAAAATCAGTTTTAGCAAAAGCTGGGTGAAACCCCCAAAACAGAGGTTCCCCCCCCGTGGTAGATTCAAATCCTCCAGGGAGCTCTTTAAAAATGACACCAGCTTCCACTCCTGACCCACTGAGTCAGACTTTCTAGGGGTACACCCCAGCTCGAATGTTTGTTACACGCCCCACATGGGATTCTGACGCCCAGGGACGTTGAGCATCTCTGGGCTGGAGCTACCAAGCCAGACCAGACCAGAGTCCTGACCATCGATCACCGCTTCCCATTAAGGTCCCTCGAGCTCTGACCTCGGAAGCCCAAGCCTGGATCTTTGCCTAGTCAGTTAGCCATTCTTGGTGCTTCATCCGTGTGGTTTCGGAACAACCATCTGCTCTCTCCCTGACAGTAACACCAGAGTAAACAATCCTCGAGCCCTAGCTGGTGTGGCTCAATGAATAGAACGTCAGCCTGAGGACTGAGGGGTGCCAGGTTCAATTCTGGCCAAGGACACACGCCCGGGTTGTGGGCTCAATCCCCAGTAGGGGGCATGCAGGAGGCGGCTGATCGGTGATTCTCTCATCACTGCTGCTTCTCTCTCTCTCTCTCTCTCTCTCTCTCTCTCTCTCTCTCTCTCTCTCTCCTTTCCTCTCTAAAATCAATAAAAATATATTTTTTAAAAACAATCTTGGGATCCTCATAGCCAATTGGCTTGGAGATCAACGCTTCCCGGCGATACCAAAAACAAGCAAGGCTTAACAACAAGATTGCACACACAGCCCACAAAAGGCTACCCCAAAGCTGTCCACCTCAGATAACTAGGAGGCTGACTCACTGAACCATATAGGACACCTTAGCACACAAAGCCACCCTACCAATTCAGGGAAGCTGTGAAAATGCCAAGCCAAGGAAATAGATCACAAACAAAAGAAATGGAGGAAAAGAAGAGACTGGATATAGAAAAACCACGCTTATAAGGTTTTTCAAGAATTTCCTAGAAAAGGTCAATAAGACCTATGAGGAGATGAAAAGGGATCAACAAGAACTAATAAGGGATCAACAAAAAATAATAAGGGATCAACAAGAAATAAAGAATACATTGTCTGAAATAAAAAATATTATACAGAGTCCTAAAAACAAAATGGAAGATTGCAAGAATCAAGTCAAAGATTTGGAACATAAAGAACCAGAAGACACTCCTCCGCAGAAGCAAGAAGACAAGAGAATCCAGAAAGTTGAAGATAATGTAAGAAACCTCTGGGACAACTTCAAGCAAACCAACATCAGAATTATGAGGGTCCCAGAAGATGAGAGAGAGCAAGATATCGAAAACATACTGAAAGAAATAGTGACAGAAAACTTACCCCACCTGGTGAAAGAATTAGACTTACAAGTCCAGGAAGTGCACAGAACTCCAAACAAAAGGAATCCAAAGAAGACCACACTAAGACACATCATAATTAAAATTCCAAGAGCAAAAGACAAAGAGAGAATATTAAAAGCAGCAAGAGAAAAGCAGGTAGTTACCTATAAAGGAGCACCCATACGATTGTCAGCTGATTTCTCAACAGAAACCATGCAGGCCAGACGGGATGGCAAGAAATATTCAAGGTGATGAATAGCAAGAACCTACAGCCAAAAATAATCTACCCAGCAAATCTGTCACTCAGAATCGAAGGCCAGATAAAGAGCTTCACTAATAAAAAAAAAAAAAAAAAAAGCTAAAGGAGTTCATCACCGCCAAACCAGAATTATATGAATTGCTGAAGGGGGTTCTTTAGGAAGAGAAAGTAAATAAAGATAAAAACTATGAACAACAAATACCTAACTATCAACAAGTGAATCTAAAAACCAATGGAATTAAGAAACCTGATGAACAATATTAACAGGTGAATAGAATAGAATCAGAGGTATGGAAGAAGAGTGGACTGACGATTCACGGGGAAAAGGGGAGGGGGGTGTGGGGGAAGAGACTGAACATAAACTGTGCACCTATGGATGAGGACAATGGGGGGTGGGGAAAGGGCAGAGGGTGGGGTGGGAACCTGGTGGAGGGGAGCAATGGAGTGGGGAGAAGAGGGGAGAATGAGGAACATTTGTAATAATATGAACAATAAAGATTTATTTAAAAAAGAAAAAAAAAAAGAAAAACAATCCTGGAAGCCCCCGTCATCTTAGTTCCCCAGGGCACTGCCCTCCCCGCCTCCTCTGTGTGGACCAGAGACAAGGTCAGTAGCAGCCCTCGGAGCACAGGCCGAGAAGCCAAGAAAACAAAGCAGCAACCCCCGCCGTGATGTGAACACAGACAAGCGAGCTCCACCTTCGAGCAGAGACAATATCCGAGCGAACATCAGAAAAACGTGGCCTGACCATCGCGATGGCAGAAGGATCCAAAACCAATGAAGGCTCCAGCCGGGGGACAGAGTTCACCTTCAGTGGAACGGCTGCAAGAGACGCATCGAGACACACAATGGGCCGATTCAGAGGCGCAGATGTCCAGCCCCGCGCAGCACAATACTTTCGTGTCTGTCTGCTCTTTCCCACCGCTGACCTCCAGGGCCGGGGTCAGCAACATCACAGCAGCTGCTGCTGCTGACAATAGACTGCGGGGATGACTATGAACTTGCAAGCTCCAGGCACGCTCAGGGGCGATGGGCCTGGATGGATGGCTGTCACCCCCTGGACCAGGCATCTCCCCGTTTGCTCACTGGACACAGCAGGAAGGAGCAGGCCAGTGGTCCCCCAACCTTTTGATGGCCATTCCCACCTCAGCAGCTCTCACATCCTGATGTCCCTCCCCCTGTGACATAGAATTCTTATTCTTCAAAAAGTGAACTCCTGTTCACATGGAGGAAGCCTAAAAGGCCATGAACTTGGTCTACAACCAGCTTCCAAAGAACATGGCATCCGTGAAAGAGAAAAATGAAAGAACCAAAGAACAGTTGAAGTCCTGAGGAGGAAATCACTAAGAAATTGTTTTTTTTAAAAAAAAGTAATAATATGAAGCTATGAAATGATATGAAAAAATAGCAAATAAAGTTTCAAAACATAAACAAGAGAACTGAAGTGCATAAATGTCACAATATATATTTACACTGAGTGGCAAGATTATTATGATCTCTGAACACATAATAATCTGGCCACTCAGTATTTATCCTATCTAATAAAAGGCTAATATGTAAAAATTGTCCCCTAGACCAGGAGTTTGAGCAGCAGGCAGGCCGGCCAACTGCCCATGGCCCCTCCTCCTGGCCAGGCTGGCCGGACCCCACTCATGCATGAATTCATGCACCAGGCCTCTAATACACACACACACACACACACACACACACACACACACACACTGAGTGGCCAGATTATTATGTGTTCAGAGATCATAATAATCTGGCCACTCGGTGTATATACTGTATATGAGGCCCCTAGAACCATAAGAATTGCAACAACAAAAAAATCATTGTTAATAACTCATTCTCAAATTGCTCCCCTTAAACATCCAATTGCCCCCCTGTGGTGCATGTGCCCCACGTTGAGAACCACTGGTCAGAGAGTGATCTACTGATGGGCCAATGTCAGGAGACCCAGACCTCAAGATAGACAGGATTCTGGAGAAGCCCACAATCCATGGTGTTTAAATCATTACGCTCCCGTGAGACGCACATACAGAGATGAGAACTATAGAAAAGTCTCGCCCCTGTGTGCTCCCAGCAAACAGTAAGCACCCAGCCAAACGCTCTGGTGCAGACTTAGCCTGGATCCTCTCTGCGGACACATCCGCCAGCTCCTGCCGGGCGTGTCCGGACTGCAGTGGCAATGGGAGGGCCTGAGGCTGAGGGATGCCCCTACATGTTAGGGAGGTAAGCCCGATTCCAGGTTTTCCCCGGCACACATAAATTTCCCACAACATATCAGGACTTGCGTGCCTTACACACCAGGCGAACTCGTCTCGGTTTGGGGAGCAATTCGTGTCAGAATGGAGGAGAATGTCACTCGTGTCTGAGAGGGAGCTGGGGCATTGAGAGATTTCATCCCGGCGGGCCGCGTGAAACATAGGAATTGCTTGTTTCTGGAATTTTCCATGTAATAGTTTCGGACCACCATTGAGCACAAGTCACTGAAAACTATGAAAAGCGAAACTTTGGATAAATAAAGAGGGACTACTCTATCTAAAATTTTTAACATGGGTAAAATCTCTCTCTTTTCCCCAACTCCTCCACGTCTTCTAGAGTAGAGGGTATCACTTGTTCCGAACGTCTGTCTCTCTGTCTCCTGGGCCCAGGGCTACCCAGTCCCTCTCTTCTGCAGTCTCTCTCCCCCCCTTCCCCCCCCCCCCCCCCGGACCTTTGCTAGTGACATTGGCCAATGGGATGTGGGCGGGGTAACTGAAGATGTCATGAAGCAGTGCCAACCCTCAATCTTTGTGATTGAGATGAAGGAAAGGAGCTCTAAGACAATGACCTTGAGCTTGTAAAATAATTCCACACAGCCCCATTATATCCCGCCCATCTTGGCAGACTGGATTTTTCTTTCTTTTTTAATACATTTTTATTGATTTTTTTTTTTTTTACAGAGAGGAAGAGAGAGGGATAGAGAGCTAGAAACATCAATGAGAGAGAATTATCAATCAGCTGCCTCTTGCACAACCCCCACTGGGGATGTGCCCGCAACCACGGCACATGCCCCTGACTGGAATCGAACCTGGGACCCTTCATTCTGCAGGCCAACGCTCTATCCACTGAGCCAAACTGGTTTCGGCCAGACTGGATTTTTCATGCAACAGCTCAGTGAATCTCCTGAAGGTACCCATTTTGCATCACCCATGCTTGCTAGGACAGCTGGACCCTGTTCTACAGCCTCAGTATTTCCAAGGGGGTCTTCCAACACCTCGATTTTTTTTTTTTTTTCTCAAAGACCACAACAGAAATTTACACTGAGTGGCCAGATTATTACGATCTCTGAGCACATAATCATCTGGGCGCTCAGTGTATATCCTATATAATAAAAGGCTAATATGCAAATTGTCCCTTCGACCAGGAGTTCGACTAGCAGGCAGGCAGGCCAACGCCCCATGTCCCCTCCTCCTGGCCAGGCTGGCTGGACCCCACCCATGCACGAATTTACACACGCTAAGTGCTCCTGCTGTTTGAGGGTTCATTCAGAGCACAATCATGCAGGTTCGCAGAGCGAGAAAATAACACGAAAGGGCAAACTTCCTCCTCCCGGGAAACACAAGCAGCTTCTGCTAACTGCCAAACTACACTTTCAAAGGTCGCCTTTCAAGCAGCAAATGTCACCTCCCCTGGGAAGTCTCCCGTGACCTCTCGAGACCCATGCGAGCGATTCTTCTCCTGACCTCTCCGACGCCTTCCTTATAAGCAGCCGCGTGGTGTTGGCCTCTTGGTTCTGTTTGTTTGGGTTGGACGCCTCACCTCCTCGCTAAGCTGCCGGCCCCTGCGAACGGGCCTGGGCTATATAGTCCCCCATCTCCTGGCAGATCTCACGGGTCCAGATTGATGAAGGGACGATAGCAGCTTCCCAGGGTTAAAGCCTTGATGTTCGAAACTTAAAAATTAGAAAGCGGACTCGGGTCCAGCAGAATGCTTTCTGACTGATAAGAGGCATAGTTTCGCAAATTCCTTGGCTTCTGACCTCTCTTCGTAGTTTAGGCAAAGGCACAGCTGGACGATCCAGAGACCGACTCAATAAGCCTGACTCGTCTACTCCATACACGCAAAGGAGCCTGTCATCCCCCTAGGCCAGCACATGGTCACCTCTCACTCTAGTGCCACCTGTCCCTGGCCACGGAGTCAACGATGGCTGTGCCTAGCCTGACAGCAAGAACCAAATCCAACAGCTGTCCTTCCACACTTGTCAGCACAAGACGGGAGAAGTGTGGATCTTGGAACACGTCAGCGAAGGGACCAGCTGTCCCCTCGGCCAGAAATGCTCTTCCCCAGAGAGCCCCAGGCTGTTCTCGGACCTCCTCCAAGTCTCTGCTCAAATGCCACCCTCTTGATGACCCTCCCGGCCAGCTTGCTTATTCATTTTTAAAGATATATTTTTATTGATTTCAAAGAGAGGAAGGGAAAAGGAGAGAGAGATAGAAACATCAATGATGAGAATCACTGATCAGCTGCCTCCTGCACGCTCCCTGCTGGAGATTGGCATGTGCACTTGATGGGGAACTGAACCATGACCTCCTGGTTCATAGGTTGATGTTCAACCACTGAGCCACTCTGCCAGCTGGACTCTGCCAGCTTATTTGAAATTGAAACTCACTTCCCCATCCCCACCTGTGCTCTTCTTTTCTCCCCATAACAGTTCTCCAATCCTACCATCCCTTATCTTACCAATGAATTGTCTTATCTTCCCCCTCAAGGCAAAGTTCCCTGCTGTTTTATTCACTGATGGTATCGCCACTGCCCAGATGGGTGCCTAAGGCAGGGCAGACACAGGAGCCATAAATAACTCTTCCATGAGCTAACCTGTCATAGGACTGTCTTCTCTTGACCTCTGTATTCCCAGGAGCTCTGCCTACATTTGACATTGATCTTAGACTCTACTCGTAGTCAATGTAGACTCTTTTCGTTGAAGGCTTGTTGGTTGGGCAGCAGAATTCACACCCTCCATCATTCTTTTCCTACTTCAACAGCCATGGGGGCTGCTTAGCAAGGCAGGCCACGCAGACGTGGGCATTTCTCTCATCATCTGATGGCCAGAAACACGCTAGAGCTGTTCTGGATGCTTCCACAATAGTCTCAGGGAAACAGGAGAAAAGACCTAGAAGTCCTCTAGCACTAACTCTTCTCCCGAGGAGCCGGTCAGATTTTCACCTGCCCCAAACCTCTGGCGGAGCAAAGTACCAAAGCAAAAGCTGCAGGGGCTCGACGCTGAGTTTGGCCCAGAGAGGGGAGTTTACATCCCACTGTTAGCTAGAGCCTCGCCCCATGGAATGTCCCAGAATGGGATTCGGGCCATGAAGCGGTCAGCAGGGGATGAAACTTTAGCTAACGGCTTTTACGTTATAAAAATAAAATAGGTGTCGCGTGCACATTACACATTCGTTTTGAAAATCTCCTTCTCACTCCACGGTTGCCCAGGGGAAGGGCCTTGAGTGGGGGAATCCGCTCCTGGAAGAAATTTCTCAACCTAGACACCCACCCCTCTCCCCATGTGACTCACTGACTTCCTTGCACACGCACCACCGTCCCCTCTGGGGTGAAGAGGTATGGTGTGTGAGATTCATAAGTCTACCTCCACATCTGTATGCATCTGGGGAAATGGACAGTGCAGGGAGGGACGTGGCTCGGCTGTGCATTGAGGGCCCCTCGCTTGCAGGACCAGCGGATGGAAAAGGCCCCGTGGGATCTGAATCCTCTAGGCTGGGACTGCAGTGAACAGACCCACCTGATCAGAGCAGCAACAAACTCCAGTGACATAGGAATGACCCCAAATGCCATTCAATATGCAGATTGCTGGGCTCCGCCCACCCCAGCCCCACCTCTCTGCAGGTCTGGGAGAGGCCAGGGAATCTGCTTCCAAAGACTCATCCATCGGGAGACACTTTTTATATTATTAATAGAGGCCCGGGTGGAAGAATTTGCGCACAGGTGAGGTCCCTCGGCCTGGCCTTCTCACCCAGTCCAGGGGGAGGGGCTGCGGGAGGTTGGCTGTGGGAGCGCACTGATCATCAGGGGGCAGTTCCTGCATTGAGCACCCACCTCCTCCTGGTGGTCAGCACACATCATTGCTACCAGTTGGTCCTAACAGTCACTTAGGTATTTATATATAATGGAGGATCCGACCACCATTTGCATATTAGCTCTTTATTATATAGGATTATTTTTTTATCCTTGTCTAAGGACATGCAGGGAGAGGAAGACAGCCAGAGAGAGAGAGAGAGAGAGAGAGAGAGAGAGAGAGAGAGAGAGAGAGAGAGAGAGAGGAAGAGAGAGAGAGAGATCAAGGTTACCTTCCATCTGTGCCCCATTCGAGGCCCGAACCTACAACCCAGGCAGGCATGCGCCTTGACTGGAGGACAACACTCAACCAACTGAGCCATCTGGCTGGCTCAGGAGATAGTCTGAGAAACTCCGTCTTTAGATCTTCCCCCTGCTCCTTAGAGCCTCTTGCTCAGTAAACACGGGGAGAGAAAAACCCGCCCAAACAAACCTGCAATCACTTTCACTCTTAATCCATTCATTCCTGGACAGACTGTTGCTTCTGCATTTTTATGTTTTATTAGAAAACCACTCAGGCCCACTAACCTCATCCTAACCAGTAGTTGGGGGGGGGGGGGGGGAGAGTGGGGAGAAGGAAGGGGATAAGGACATTAACAAGAGCAACATGCTCTAGCCTCTGAGGAGCAATAACAATTGCATCCGCCCAGCTGGTGGTGACTGAGCCTTGACCTATGAACCAGGAGGTCACGGTTTGATTCCCGGTCAGGGCACATGCCCGGACTGTGGGCTCCATCCACAGTAGCGGGCGTGCAAGAGGCAGCGGATCGATGTTTCTATCTCATCATGGATGGTTCTCTCTCTCTCTCCCTCTGCCTTCCTTCAGAGAAATCAATAAAAATATATTATATATATATATATATATATATATATATATATATATATATATATATATATATAAAGAACAATCCCATCCTGTGTTGAAGGCTGATGAAGCCACAGAGCCCCCACTCCCATCATCCCTGGGGCCAGGACAGCTGTGACCAGCCACCCCCAGGTTGGAGCGAGGGAGAAAAGCAAGAGGGGCCCCCGGCCCCGCACGCTGCCTCCAGCCGCTCCCAGCGGCTCCTTGGCACGGAGGAGAGGGTCACGCAAGGTGACAGGGATGGCCCCGAAGCCGCTTGGCACGGCCGACCTCACGCAGCATGGAGAAACTCACCCTGACCCTGGCCGCCTGCCGCTTGGCATGGGCTCACTTACATTTTTACTCAATTACTATTTCTAAGAACAGAGACAAAAATAAAATAAATATAAAAAAAAATGCAGGGCCCCACCGCTCAGCAGTCTCGCGTGGAAGGGCCGAGAGGGGTCTATAGGGTTTTCCCAGCGATCGAGGGAGGGGGCTCTGGGTGCAGCCTCGGCCTCGCTCCCTGTCCCCACCCTGGGCGGCACCCCTAATGTCCCCAGGGTGGGTTTCTCCTGTGGTTTCATCAGAGAAAGAGGGCAGCTCGCAGCCCCGCGATGGCTGAGCGTTACCCCAAGGGAAGCGTGTCTGGCGGGGGAGACCACACAGATCACCCCTGGGAGGCCTCTCTCTGTGTTTCCTGCGGGAGGAGATGAAAGGGAAATGGATCCAGAGCCGTTAGGTGAGACAAGGAGAGCATTAAGGGGCAGGATTCCCAAGGGAACGCAGAAGGAAAGCCAAAAAGTGAGAAGTGTGGGGTCTGGGCAGTGTAGGGGAGAGCAAGGGGCCAGACCTGGCCTCAGATTGGGGCTCTGACCCCGGCCAGCTCTGTGAGAGGACCAGGTTCTACCTCTTTAAGCCGGTTTCCTAGAAAATGGGCAGTGCTACTTAGGTCCTTCCTGACCGACCGACCGACCGACCGACCATCAGCGGGAGGCCCAGGAGGCTGTGTCTTAAGGACCAAGTGGTGTTAAACAAACATTTTTCTTCTCTCGTTCTCTCCCCTTTCCTTTTCCAGAAAGCTACTAGCGGGGTGGGGTGGGGGTTGTTAGACAGTTCACTCCTTAGTTAATCAGACAGTGAAATAAAACATACATTTAGAGGTGGACTATAACATAAAACTTATCTCGCAAAGGAGAACTTTTTATTTTTTCACGTGGCAGCGTCTAGCTAGCCATTCTGAGGCATTCTGGGGGAAAATGTATAATCTCGGTAGAATCAGTTTTGTTTGGTTTTTGAGGTTGTTTTGTTTTGTTTTAGGAAACCCTAGCTTAGGCCACGTGAGTAAGTCACCTTCTCCCTTGATTCTTAAGAAGCAAAGTTAAGCATGGTAAAATTGCAAAGCAGGGTACACCAGGGAATCAGACTTCCGGGCGGGTAATAAACACATTTCTTTTGATTTCTTCTGTCCCTCTCTGGGGCCTTTGCCCACATGTAGAATCCATAGAATCCAAACCTTCCCAGAGCCTCACACATGCAGAGGGAGCCCACGGCCAGCATTACTGATCCACTTCCTCTCTTTCTAAGCACGGGTCAAGGTCACCTCGGGCCACTGAGTCCTTCGGTGATGGACAGCATCTAAATCCCCGTCTTCTCCGTGGCCTCCTTGCCCGGCGTAAAGTAGGCACCCGGTAAAAGCCAGCTGAATTGATTCATGCTCCAAATCAGAAAGGAGTGAGACCTTTGGCTTCCGTGACGCCGCCCCCCTCCCCACTCCCCCCAGCCCAGCCTGACAGGTGGCACTGGCTCTGAGGGTCGGGGCTAAGTGGTGTGAGCATGTGGCACGCTCCCAAGTCTTGACCCATGACAACCCATTTCTCATGCAACCCAGAAAGGACAACGCGAAGGTCACACACAAGGGCAACGGCATACCTCTCCCACAGGCCTCCCTCCAGGACGTCAAAGGAAAGGGAGAACAACAACAACAACAAAAAACAATCTCCTTTGCATTAATTGAGCAACTACTATGTGCCAGGAATAAGGACAAAGATATAAATAAGATACACACACACACTAAAGGAGACCCTCGACATTCTGCTCGTATGGGTCATCCCTCTATGGGGGTCAGCGGGGGGGCGGTCAATATTTTGATTCACTCTGTGACACCCCCTGGGACACGCATCTCATACACACCCCCTCCCCCCATCCCATCACATCGAGCAACCACGCCATCCTAGGATGTCAAAGCGATCCATGAGTGTTTCTCATTGGGGATCGAGCCTGCAACCCCGGGCATGTGCCCTGACTGGGAATCGAACCGTCACCTCCTGGTTCATAGGTCGATGCTCAACCACTGAGCCACACCGGCCGGGGCCGTGGTGGTTATCACATCCTGAAATTTGGAACTTTGCTTCCTTTGAGTTTGGGGCAACGGCGACCTTCAGGGGCACCTTTGCAACCCGATCAGCCACCAGCCTGCGTCTCACACGTCCACGAGGCCTCTGCCCTTTCCCCACAGGAGACAGACACCAGAGAGAAAGCCGATCGATACGAACTACGTGAAAGGAGGTATAAAGCAGAGGAGTGTACTCACCAAGGTACCCACAGAGCACCTGGGACTGCCGGGCACACAAGCTGCCCGCTGAGCCAGAGGGTGTTGTGACAACTGGACAGACAGCTAGGAGTTTTAAAAAGCACAGTCATTAGCTATTTGACGGACGAGCAGCCTGGCACAGAGCTATACAAAAGACTCAACGTGGGAGAGGGACTCAGTGGACGTTCTTTCTCATCGCTCCCCCCCCCCCCCCCCGGAAATACAAGGTCCCTGTTCCTCGGGACCAGATGGGGGAAGGGGGAAGGAGGGGGGGCGATGCGTCACTGAACACTTACAGGGGGGTTTTTGGGTTCCGGGCCCCACTTTTCGGCAGCCCTTCCCCGGCAGGCAGACTCCTGCATGAGACGTCCCCGCTAACACGTTCCCGTGTTAAAATAACCATGTACAATTTATATACCGAGATGTTAAAATAAATACCTCGCTTTCTATTAAAGACGGCTAGGGAAGGCCTCGACCTCATTTGACGAAAGGCAGACTACCTATTAAGCATAAAAGCCTGTTTCTCATTTGGTTGGCCTAGATTTCGGGTTCCTTAAAAACCACCTGTCATCATTTCTCACCCACACATGAGAACGCCTTCTCCAATGAGTCAAATGGACACGTGTGTATTGGTCCAGGGATGCTGAGCTAGAGTTGAAACCTTTGGGGCTCCCTGGATGGGATAAAACGTATCTCCCGTGGTTGTTATTTTATTTTAATATGTTTTTATTGATGTCAAAGAGGAAGGGAGAGGAAGAGAGAGAGAGAAACATCCACGATGAAAGAGAATCATGGATCGGCTGCCTCCTGCACGCCCCCTCCTGGGGATCTGGCCTGCCACCCGGGCATGTGCCCTGACCGGGAATTGAACCGTGACCTCCTGGTTCATAGGTCAATGCTCAACCACTGAACCACACCGGCCGGGCCATGGTGGTTATCACATCCTGAAATTTGGAACTTTGCTTCCTTTGAAGTAGCAGCAACTAGCTCTTGTATAAGGCCTGGAACTTATCCTCCCCAGCGTTCACAAACTCACAAGCTCCCCAGCGGCCTGTCTGCACACTAGGCGGGTCCCACCTCCAGGGGTGCCCTCTCTAAGGGACCTGAGACCCTGGATGGATGACCCTCCTGCCAGGGAGGCGCCCACACCCAGGCCCCTGTAGCACCCTGCGGTCACATGGTCTCAGATGCCCTTGCCAGCCGACACCTGTGCACATGTTCTCCCCAATAAGCAACCATGCTGTTCATTTTTAGATAAGGTCACCAGACGTCCCGCTTTTTAACAATTTTTAAAATCGGGACATTTTCAAAACGCCGCGGGACAACTTGTCAAAAATCGGGACGGTCCCGCCAAAAGCAGGGCTTCTGGTCACCTTATTTTATTTTTAATATATTTTATTGATTTTTTTTCTTTTTCTTTTTACAGAGAGAGAGGGATAGAGAGTTAGAAACTTCGACGAGAAAGATCCATCCATCAGCCACCTCTTGCACACCCCCTACTGGGGATGTGCCCGAAACCAAGGCACATGCCCTTGACCAGAATCGAACCCGGGACCCTTCAGTCCCTAGGCCGATGATGCTCTATCCACTGAGTCAAACCAGTTTCGGCTGGTCACCTTATTTTTAGAGGCTTCCCCTAAGCCCCCCGGGGGAGAAAATTCCTGCAGATAACCAGCCCCGCAAAGACAAGAAGCTTCGCTGGGCACCAAGGCTTTGTCCCAAGATTAGCAAGTCAGACAAAGCCTTCTAGCGCCTGCCTGACCTCTGGGAAGAGATGCGGAAAGCTGCCCTCCAGGACAAGCTTGGTGTCACCAGACGGGCAGGGTAGGGTGCAGCGTGTGCTATCTCTTCCCTCTGCGGTTCTGGGGGGATTTCACTCCTTTTGCTGGGAAATAGCACCTTCTTCAGGCCAGCGGGGGTTGCGAGAATCTTCTATTCATGGGATCAGAATAAGAATCCCTGAAGCGGTCCCAGGTCACCCAGGGCTAAGGAACAAGGCAAGGAACAAGGCAAGCTAACGAGCGTCATGCAATGCTCACGTATGAACGTGTGGTTTCCGTTCTCTCTGCCATAAAGCTACCCCATGACAGCATCTCCTTGTTGTTATTTTTTTCCTTGTTTGTTTGTTGTTGTCTTAGGCCAGGCCAAAGGATAGGACTGTTCTGGGCCTAGTCCAGGGCCTCAGAAGTTAAAACCATGAATTGGATGGAGACTTAACTGGTGTGAATTGTGATTATTTACGTTAAAGAAAGCAATTCTTGGTTTAAAAAATATATATATATATATATATATTTTCGCCCTAACCCGTTTGGCTCAGTGGATAGAGCGTCGGCCTGCGGATTGAAGGGTCCCAGGTTTGATTCCGGTCAAGGGCATGTATCTTGGTTGCGAGCACATCCCCAGTAGGAGGTGTGCAGGAGGCAGCTGATCGATGTTTCTCTCTCATCGATGTTTCTAACTCTCTCCTCCTCTCTGAAATCCATAAAGATCTATTTTTAAAATGTTTTTAAAAAAAAATCCATTTCAGCCGAAACCGGTTTGGCTCAGCGGTAGAACGTTGGTCTGCGGACTGAAAGGTCCCAGGTTCGATTCTGGCCAAGGGCATGTACATTGGTTGCGGGCACATCCCCGGTAGGGGGTGTGCAGGAGGCAGCTGGTTGATGTTTCTCTCTCATCGATGTTTCTAGCTCTCTATCCCTCTCTCCTCCTCTCTGTAAGAAAATCAATAATATATCTATCTATCTATCTATCTATCTATCTATCTATATATATATATATATATATATTAAAAAAAAATCTATTTCAACCATCTGTGATTGAAGTGGCCCTGTGGTCTGGATACATTTTCTCAGGTGAACGAGGCTTTGGGTAGAGGGGCAATGCTTTTAAAACCCTCGGGGGAAATCTGTAATGTTAACAGCCTTTGAGAAGAGGCACTTTCTAGAAGCATCCGGGCACTCACTCATTCACAATGGGGGCCTGTGGTTCATATAAACCGTGAGATAGAAACAGTCCCGGCATTGAAGTACCGTATCTGCAGTATAGCTAAGAGATGGCGCAAGTCATTCATACCCTCAACAGCCCAAGGCCTGATCCCATGAGGAGGGACAAATGAATGACTGAGTGATTCTTCACATCGACATGATTTTTAACAGATATGTCTAAGGGTGACAGTGAGGCTTCCCAGCCTGAGGTGACAGCCAGAACGCGGCTCTGCTTCTGACCAGGTACTGCCCAAGTCCGAGTTCTGGAATATTCCATTCCCTGCTTCCCTCTCCTCAATTTCCAATGCCCAGATGCCACGCTGTGCGCCTGCCTGTGGGGACAGAGCTCCAGGGCCAGTCCCCTTACCAAAGCATCCATCGTCCACAGAGAAATGCCCTGTCTGTGATCCCCTTTCCTCCTCCTAAAGTAGACTCAGACTAAGCCATTCACCCTACCCTCCCACCCCCTTGAGTATTCTTAGCCCAGATCTGAATTCTAAGAGTTTCTGAAAAAGAAATGCAACCTCAATGGTGTTGTCACTTAGATGTCCAAGCAGATCTGAAGCTGAGGTTAAGTCAGTGGACAGGGAAATCAATGACCAGATAATAACAATGACAAAGTTATCGCTGTTCCGTGTGGTAGAGAGAGAATGATCGATCCCTAATGGGTTTCGTCTGAGAAGCGTTGAGTTAACGATGCTGAAATGAATCCCACGCTGAAAAATTAAGTTATATCTCTCAGGGGAAAAAAAAAAAAAAAAAAAAAAAAAAAAAAAAAAGTCCTACTTATGTTTTGCCAGCTATAAACTGTGCTCTTAGAATGCATTAGCAAATACTGTCTTTATTAGATTTGCAAAGACCGGCGGTCTTGTGGTCATCTCAGTGTCTCGCTGGATAACAAAGGTTGCGTTCCTGTCCCCAAGATGAAGTGATGCTTGTGTGCTTGCGACAGTGACATCCTGAAGTGATGGGTGAGCAGTTGTGTGGGAGCTGGCTTGTCAGGCCAGATGTGACATCTGTCAGAGTGGAATGGGACCGATGGTGGGGGAGAGGGGGGAAGGGACCAGGGACAGAGCCAACATCTATGTCACAGCAGTTTTCTTTGTCTTTCTGAAGACTGGGGCGATGCTACAGATCTCCTGAAACAAACCACATGACCCCCCCAAAAAAAGCAGTCTCCCCGACTTCTCTCAGAACCTCAATGCTCTTCCTCAGGGATAGCTGCTTCCTACTGGCCCCCATTTTTAACAATTTGTCCCGCGTCCTGCGGTGTTTTAAAAAAGTCCCGATTTTTGGAATTGTTAAAAATCAGGACTGTCCCGCCAAAAGCGGGACATCTGGTCACCTTACCCATGTGGACAGCAAGGAAGGCACCTGGGGAGAAGGCCCCTCCCGGTGAACAGGGACACATGGGGCAAGCTAATATGAGAGCCTACAGCTGCACCCAGACGACTTCCAGAAGGTTGGGGCCTCACAACATCCAGAAAGCTCTGTCCCCTGGCCTTAAGTTCCTGAAGTCATTGGGGTTGAAGGAGCATCTGAGCCCCACATTTCTGACCAATCAAAGAGCTTGTTGGAGAGAATGGAGGCGGGTCCTGGTCCCAAAGACACTGGAGAGAAGGTCACGGCTGTGACCTTCCGGCCACCTACCACGGCGAGTCCAAGAAACTCAACTCCTCACCAACCCAGCGCGTTCATGTTTCTCAGATGTCTGAGGTCTTACCTAAGAAGGTTTCATTCTCAAGAGCTTCTTAGATGTCTCACTAGCCCTGCCAGTCCCTGATTCCAGCCCCTGAGGTGGCCAAGGTCACCTAAGAGACAATCCAAGTGTGCAAAGGAAACATCCCCCGAATAAAACCTATCAGATGAAGGTCCCCGGGCATCCCAGGCCAGTGGGAGTGGCTTCTAGAACACCCGTTTTGGATCACGTGTTAGTATGTCGAAAATCTCTCTCTTTCTAGCTCACGGCCCATGGAGCATTAGAATGAGTTGTCAGTGATGCTTCCTGCTTGGGGGCACACACCATAACGGTGCCCCTTAACACCCATGAGTCATGGCTGCCCTGCAACATAGGCCTACGAGGGCCAGAAGCAGAGCCAGATGCTCTGTGCACTTGTCCTCCTCCATCTCGTGCAGCCCTAGGCCAGCCTCTACTTCATGGTCAGAGGTGAAGAAGCTGAGCCAGGCTCAGAGAAGCTGACCACCACTGACGCAGATAATCCAGAGGTGTGAACACCAAGACACGTTTGGGGGTGACGGGGAAGAGGTCAAGGGTGTGTCACGCAACAGTGGGGCCACCAAGCCGACCCAGGAAGCAAGGTGGGGACCACACCGCAGTGCAGTCACCCTCTCCCGACTTCCGGATGAGAGAGGCCAGGAGAGAAACAAAGTCAAAAGCAACAACAACAAACAACAACAACAACAAACAACACCCCGTGTGTGGCTATGGCCTGATCGGAACGTCTCCGCTTTCTCCCAAACACAGACAGGAGCGAGCTTCACAGCCTAAACAAACCCATCCAAGAATCCCTCGTCCGTGATTCAACTGAAAACGCCCGGGGAACATGGGATTCCTAGGTTTAAAAAAAGAAAGAAAAAGAAAAAAATGATCCGGGTTTAAAGAATATCGGGAAAGAAACGCACACCATATGGCTTCAAAATGACAATGGGAACGTTTGTTTATCTCTGGCCAGAGGCACGTTTCGGCAAGCTGCTCCGGATCCGAGGAACGGAACCCACCCTCCCTCGGGCTGAAGGGCTGCGGAAGGAGAGGGAGCACATCTGGCGAGTCCGCGTCCCCTCCAGCATCCCTCCGCACCGGAAATGCTCCATCAGGACGGATGCCCGGGGCCGCTTCCAGCCTCTTCCATGCAGCGCCTTGGCTTGCCCTTCGCCTTCCCACTAAACCTACAAGAGGGAGATCATGCCGAAACCGTTTAGCTCAGTGGATAGAGCGTCAGCCTGCGGACTCAAGAGTCCTGGGTTCGATTCCGGTAAAGGGCATGCACCTTGGTTGCGGTACACATCCCCAGTAGGGGGCGTGCAAGAGGCAACTGCTAGATGTTTCTCTCTCATGGATGTTTCTAACTTTCTATCCCTCTCCCTTCCTCTCTGTAAAATAAAAAATCAATATATATATATATTTAAATAATAAAATAAACCTACAAGGGGAGTAGAGGGGGTGACAGGAGGAGGGGATGGGGTGCTGACCAGAGACTCCAACTCCATGGTTGGCCTGCACACCTCTCCCAGGGGCAGGTCCCTCCAGGAACCTTCTAAGAATGCGGCCTGGCCCTAGCCAGTTTGGCTCAGTGGAGAGAGCATCGGCCTGCAGACTGAAGGTTCCCAGGTTCAATTCCAGTCAAGGGCACATGCCCTGGTTATGGGCTTGATTCCCACTAGGGGGCGTGCAGGAGGCAGCTGATCAAGGATTCTCTGTCACCACCGATGTTTCTATCTCTCCCTCTCCCTTCCTCTCTGAAATCAATAAAAAAATATATTTAAAAAATAAGTAAATGCTGAAACCGGTTTGGCTCAGTGGATAGAGCGTCGGCCTGCGGACTGAAAGGTCCCAGGTTCGATTCCGGTCAAGGGCATGGACCTTGGTTGCGGGCACATCCCCAGTAGGGGGTGTGCAGGAGGCAGCTGATCGATGTTTCTAGCTCTCTGTCCCTATCCTTCTTCTCTGTGAAAAATCAATTATATATATATATATATATATATATATATATATATATGTATATATATATATATATATATATATATATATATTTTTTTTTTTTTTAATATGTAAATAATCAAGATGCAGCCTGAAGCGTGTTGTCATCTCTGGGCGAAGGCCTGGGAGTCAGCGACCACCTCGGTTCTAACCCAGATCTGATGGTGGATGGACACTGAGTCACTAGCCCTCTTTCCCCATCTCTGTTTCCTTTAGGAAAGGCTCTCTGTCATTGCTTGGTATCTTTATAGAGAAGATGCATCAGACAGAAGCCATCCTTCGAAAGGTGCAGTTCCGGCAGTCGCCCCCAGGGGTCGCTGTGGAGACACAGGGCTGGGCGTCCCTCTGGGAGGTCAAGGGGTCCCCCACCTGGCCCCTCTGACTCCAAAGCCCAGTCTCCCTGGTGGTGAGGAGGCTGGCCTCTGGCCTCCGTTGACGGCAAAGACCTGCCCAACGGCTTCACTTATGAACAGTATATTTCTTTGAGGGTTTTTTCTAGTCCTTGAAAAGTCAAAGAAAAAAAAAAAAACAGAGAGGAAATCCTGACAGAGTATGTGGCCTAAGTTAAATGTAACCACAATTAGGCACTAGAGTTAGTACAAGCGATGATGCAATAACAATGAAGGAATTAAAGTGGGTCTGTTGTTTATTAATAACTCAGCCATTGTGGAAGTCAAAGGGTTCAAGTCTGCCTTTGATCTCTCTCCTCTCTCTCTCTCTCTCTCTCTCTCTCTCTCTCTCTCTCTCTGTCTCTCTCTTCTTCCCTCTCTCTTTCGCTCTCTCTTTCGCTCTCTGTTTCTCTTGCCCATCCACACACAGAGAATCTCAAAAAATAAAATCCCTGAACATCAAGCAAAAAAAATACTACTATGTTCCAGCAACTGCTAATATTTTCCTTCCCTGGGCAACTGGCCCAGGAGTCCAGCAACTTGTGCACAGAAAGCCCTGTCCCTGAATAGAACCCTAAGCCGCCATCCCCGTCCCCTTCTTCCCCTCAGAACACAGCACGCGAGGGGTTATTCCTTCTATGCTCCTTGGAAAATGACAGGGGAAATAGAAAAGGACATTGTTTGGCACCAAATGTTTAACATTCATGTGAAAACAATGACCGAAGAAACCTAGCTGTGATGCTTCGGGCTGTATATTTTCGTTTATCTCATTCAATAGAACTGGATAAACCAACACGATTATTTATTTTCTCCGCTTGCCCGGCTTGGAGGATCCACTCTTTCATTAACATGCGCTGTTTATTTTCCTTGCAAGGGAACTCCGAGATGATTTCTTACTTCTCTTTGTCCCCGACTGATATCGCTCCCTGACCGGAGTTACTGAGGGGTGGGGCCACGCCGGTCCTCGGTCTCAATGAATGGGAGGCTCAGATGTCTAATTTAGGTGTTTATCACCATCCTAAGAAAGCACGGACTGTACCGAATGGTTCCATTTCATGCTCCTGTTTAATTAATAAGGCAACGTTCTGAGTATCCTTCTATTCAAGGCTCTCATTTTAACGTCCTTTGGATTATAAAGATATTTTATTTTTCAGGTGATGACTTTGAACATAGGACTACTAGCAGAATTCAGTAACCCCCAGTAAATATCAGGGGGATCAGGGCGTCTCAATGTTGGCATGCCTGACTCCTTGGGGCTGGATAATTCTTTGAGACATGGGAGGGACTCAGCTGTGGGTATTCTGGGTTGCCTTGCCCAATCCCCAGCCTTGCTGACTAAATACCCATAGCGCCCCTCCACTCCCAGTCAGGACAATCAAAAATGTCAGATGCATCCTGGGCAGGGGCGGGGTGTGTGTGTGTGTGTGTGTGTGTGTGTGTGTGTGTGTGATCACCACAGTTAGAATCACAAGTGCCTGATGAGTTAGAATGAAAGAAGGAGAGGAAAGAGAGAAAATGAAACGTTTTGCCTCTTCCTTTTTAGGTTTTGTCCAAGCCTCTCCAGATTTTAAACCGTCCCATCCTTTGACACCTCCCCTGGTTAAGGATGTTACTCTCGCTAAATCTCTCAAGCCTTGGGCAGGGCCTTTCGAATAGATGTGCTCTTGAACTTCAAATGGATTGTCCAGAAATCCGCCAATTCCCACTGGGTAAACGATCGGTAAACCTAAGCCCAGCTCCACTTTGAGCCTTAAACTAACAGCATGTGAGAAGATCAATATGAATAAATTCAAAACGAATCAGACCCCTTCTTTCACTGTTGACACAGTATTATTTATATCCCCTAAATACCTTTCTTGACTAAAATTCACCCGAGAAAACTGGCAACTGGCCAGTTCTATTCATATTTACTGTATTTATACAGTACGCCGGGCCAAGGATAATATTTAAGACAAAAATATGCCTGGAGGCATATACAATATCTCTCATATTTTTACTTTGAAATGTCCACGTCGCTAAAAATATTGAGTCTGAACCGTATATAACATGCGCCGCGAAGGGGCGATCCGAGATCCGAAATGATATATGGCTCGTTGAGTATAATTAGAGCATATTTGTAATAGTTGAGCCGGAGTCACTCCCTGCACGCTAATAAGTTAGGGGGTAAAAAAAAAATAAAAATAAAAAAATATGAACCAATGATCTTTCCCATGCCTTGGGCTCTGAGGCTCGTGACCCTCACCAATGTCACTGCAAGCAGCAACAGGCACAGTCCCTCCCAGTCCTAAAGGGGAAACACTGGTGAGGAAGCCACGGCTGTACTTTCAATTTGCTGTTTCAAAATATAGTGGAGTGCTTTTCTCTTTTCTCCCCCCTCCCTCTTTTTTTTTTTTTTTAATTTGGAAGGGCGTACTCTATTCCAGTATAACTCGAAAGTGCTGGAAAATCAGTTAACCTACTTTCTGTGGAATGGTCCATAGTCCTTACCCAGTAGGATGCAGTCTTGCTGTACTTCTCTATCCCTCAATGAGCTTTCCACAGACAGGCTATTATTTTTGGTATGAAAAACCAATGGTATATTTTGAAAATACTGGACCTCGGAGAGATTTTCTTTTCTCTTTTTTCTTTTTTAAAAATATATTTTATTGTTTTTTTTGTTTTGTTTTTTTTTTTTACAGAGAGGAAGGGAGAGGGAGAGAGTGTCAGAGACATGGATGAGAGAGAAACATCCATCAGCTGCCTCCTGCACACTCCCCACTGGGGATGTGCCCTCAACCAAGGTCCATGCCCTTGACGGGAATCGAACCTGGGACCCTTGACTCCGCAGGCCGACGCTCTATCCACTGAGCCACACCAGTTAGAGCTGGAGAGGTTTTCATATCTTTGGTGGCTCCACGTGGGGTGGGGGAAGAGTTTCTACTTGCTGATCTCAGCTGCCCTGTCTGGGATCCTGACACTGTGAGAATTTCTCCACGCTTTGATGGCCATGACCCCTGGCCGGATCACCTCAGCCCTCTGGACTGAGAGATGCCGGAGAGAACAGGGCATGAATGCCCTCATGGGTGACCTGCTCTCTCCACACTTCTCTCCCCGGATGGATGCAACCTCCTCTGTGAAAAGCGCTGGGGATGCATCCGAGATTTTGCAGATAAAACACTCAGGTGCTGCCTAACACCCTGGCCAGGCTGCCCCAACAGCCCCGGAAACCACGCATGTACAGGAGAAAGCAAACTGACTCAGCTCAGCGGTTCTGTCTGTCTCAATGGCTTTGGATTCATGACAATAAACCTTCTTGGTTCCACCCCAGACACAGAGCTTTGCTTCCCTCGGGGAATAACCAGGGTGGAGTGTATTTATCACCATCATCACAATAATAAAGCCCTCCCGCCGGCCAGGATCCCCTGCAGGTGAGGATGTAGGGACAGAAAGGTCGATGGGAAGACTGGGGTGAGTTAGCTCACCCAGTGAGCTAAGACTGGGGTGGAGACCCCCAAGTAGGAGACAGAGCTGGGACTTGTCAAACCAAAAAGAAGTATTAAAAAAAAAAAAAAAGCAAAGCTCCACCCTATCTATCCCTAAGAACCTCCGGAATCAAACGGATCCAGAGGGCCATAGGATGGATTTAGGAAAGACTCCCGAGATCCCAGAAGGCAGCCAGCCAGTATATAGGGCACGGAAAGGGGGTGGAGAGAAATGGGCAACCAATGAAAAGTTTACAACTTGGGGTTTGGGCGCCGCCAGTATCGAAGCTTTTTTTTTTCTTCTTCCTTTTTATTTTTCTTCTTCTTCTTCCTGGTATTTAACCCTCTCAGGTAGCACTTCTTTTTCCCCCCCCCCCCCCCCCCCCCCGCTTTCTTTTCAGAGTGGGAACTAAGTCTAAGCGGACTGTCTTTTTCTCTACCCCTGTACCCCCATCCCCAAGGGACACCCCAATAAATCACGGGCTCCCATTGCTACTGTGTGCCAGCTGGCTTGGAGGACGCTGCCCTCCAAGAAACAGGTTTACAGGAAGCAGACGAGCTGCCTTCTCCTCCCTCTGCGGCTCTCCGGCCGGCGCCCCAAGTCCCGGCAGGAGTTCAGGGCTCCCCGGGGATACAGATAAAACGCATAAGAAAGGCGATTTGGCAACCCCCTTGAGCTGCAGGAGGCAGGGTGGGGTAGATTCTGGAAAAATAACGTGCAAACCAACCCTTTTCCTGCACAGAATCAGACAGCAAGCTGCCCTGGCCACCGCTCCAGGTGACTTCAAAGAGCGGGCGCTGGGCACCAGCCGGCCTTTGGGGGAAGGAATGTAAACACCTGGCAGTGGCCACAGGCTCCAGGACCGGGGGGCTGGTTAGGAGGTAGGTGTTTTGGAAGGTTTTTTGTTGTTTTTTTTTTAACCAGATCGGGTTCGTCCGTCTTGGCGTTGGGAGCTGAGGACAATAGGGAAGCTTCCGGGGAGCCCGTTGGATAGATAGGTGGGTCGGCGGTGGGGCGAGCTTGGGGCGCCTTCCTTTCCTGAGAAGCTAGTCGGAGCCACTTTTTTTTAACCCTTCCTGCACCGGCTGGGCCGGCTCCACGGCTGTCGGTACCCCCCCCCCCCAAAAAAAAATAATAAAATAAAAAGCACCAGGATTCCCCTGCTGACCTTGGCATCTCGGGGGACAGGGGGGATTGGGGGAGCCGACTCCTAGCCAAGAATCTCCGGGGCCAGAAAAAAGAGAAAGAATGCCTTGGAGAGGAGAAGGAATGAGGGGGGAAGGGAGGAAAAAAAGGGGGGAAAGTTGGAAAAAATACAGTGAAAAGGCAACGTTTTCCAGCCTCAGGGAGGGGAAGGGGCATGAGTGGGGCCGAGGGGACGCGATCCCTGGCGCGGCGGTGGCACGGCGTTTGGGGGAGCCTGGGGCAGCGCTGAGCCCCCGGAGAATGCAAACACCCACACACCCACAACACACCCACCCACCCAGGCACACCGCACCGAAGCGGACGGGGCGGCACTCACTTTCGGAGGGGAAGAAGGGCGGCATGTCGATCTTGTAGACCTCCTTGGCATAGTACTCCTCGTCGCTGCGCTCCCGCTCGCAGGCGGCGGCGCGGCGGCCGGCCTTCTCCTGCAGCAGGTCCCGGGTGCTGTTGTAGATGGCGATGACCTCCGGGGGCACGTCCTCGGGCTCCGGGTAGTCCTCCGGGGGGCTGGTGAGCTTCAGCTTGCTGAGGATCTGCCCGCGGATCGCCTCGATCCTCTTGCGCATGAACTGGTCCATGTCGAGGGTGCTGCACGTCGACAGGCTGAGCGCGGCCGGCACCCAGTGCAGCAGCAGGACGGCGCGCAGCACACAGGACTGCATTTTATTTTATTTCTTTTTCTTTCCTTCTCTTAAAGGTGGAAAAAGTTGGGGTTGTTTTTTTTTTCCCCCTTAAAAAAAAAGTTTCCAAAAAATGGCACCAAAAAAAAATATATAATAATAATAATTAAGAATAATAATAAAAAAATAACAGAGAAAGAAATGCAAAAGAAACCCAACCGATCTGCAAATACAGCTCAGGCAGATGATTTTTTTAATGCGAAACTTTTGCTAACAATCGAGTCCCTGTCCAATAGAGAGAGGGAAAGAGCGAGCGAGAGAGAGAGAGAGAGAGAGAGAGAGAGAGAGAGAGAAGGTCTCTAGGTCTGTTGCTGGAGAATTCCTTCCCTAAGAAAAGGCCAGTCGTTCCCAAAGTGGAAGTGGGACTATGCGTTGGGCAAAGGGATCCCTCAATTGGGAGGAGGAGGAGGGTTCCGAGTTGGAAAAAAGTTTCCTCGGAGCGACGAGCCGGGGGGGAAGAGAGGCGAGTGGCCGGGAGGCAGGCGTGGGAGGAGGAGGAGGAAGAGGAGGAGGAGGACACGGAGTTCAGTGTGTCAGTGTCGGGCGCGGAGTGGCGGATCCGAACTCGGCTCCCGCGGCCGAGAGGGAGGAGAAGAGGAGAAGGTCCGGGCGGGCGGCGCTGATGGATGCGTTTAGCGCAGCTGCGGCGCTAGGAGCAGGAGCAGGCAGCTCGGAGCGGAGGATCGCACACGTGTGTGTATGCGTGTGAGTGTGTGTGTGTGTGTGTGTGTGTGTGTGTGTCCGTGCGCGTGTGCGCGCGCGGGGGGCGAGCCCGGAGCCTGGCGCGCCGCGGGGAGGCGGCCGCGCTGCGCTGGGAGCTGGGGACGCGCTCGGATCGAAGCGGCAGGGACTCTGCTCTGCTCCCCAAGGTCCCTGCTCTGCCCCCCGAGGACCCTGCTCTGCCCCCCGAGGACCCTGCTCTGCTCCCCGAGCCGCGATCGGGGGCCTCCACCCCGGCCGGAGCGCGCCGACCCGCCGGGTCACTCCACGTCGCTGCCGCCGCCGCCGCCGGGCGCGTCCAGCCTCCAGCGCCCTCCTTCTCCTCCCGCTCCTCCTTCTGCGCTCGCTCCAGGCGCCAACCAGGCAGCAGGCGACCGGCCGGCGGCCGCCTCCGTGGCTCCCGGCCCCCCGGGCCCGCTGGCTGGACGGTCTTATTCCTAAGGGGGAGTTGCGCAGGGCTGCCCCTGGGACGCCCACCGTTGGCCGGCCTCTCCCGGAGTCTCTGCCGCTCGGGCTTGCTCGCTTAGGGGAGGTGGGCTCTTGGCACCCTGGAGTCCACCCTCCTCCTTCTCCTCCTCGCTCCTCTCTGCATCCAGGCAGCCCCCTTGGCCGGATCCCGAATGGCAGCCTAGACCGTTATACCAGGCTCTCCATCCCTCTCCTCCTCCTTCTCCTCCTCCTCCTCCACTTGCGCTCTCTCTCTCTCTCTCTCTCTCTCTCTCTCTCTCTCTCTCTCTCTCTCTCTCTCTCTCTCTCTCTCTCTCTCCCTCTCCCTCCCTCAGCTTCTGGAGCTCCTCTCCAAGCGAACCCGCTGCTGCCAGCAGATAACATCACGGTCTTGCCTGGGAGCAGAGATTTATAAGTTCCCTCTGCACCACGTGTCTGCCTTCCACAGAGTGACGTGCTAGGGTTACAGTCAGAAGTCCTCTCTCTCCTCGCCTAGACCTGAGCTCGGCCTGAGCGACCCAGGGGTGGGTGGGTAGGTGTGTGTGCGCGCAGGGAGGGAGGGGGAGTGTGCACCCTGACAATGGTGATTTAGGGTATTTGCTTGATAGAGTCCCTTTGCAAGGGGCTGCTGAAGGACCTGCTAGCTAGTCTCCCCCTTCTGAGTGAGCTGGGCTCCTCCTCACAGTCTCCCAAATGGAATCACTTGCTCCAGCGCAGAAGGCTTCCCTCCTGTAGAGTGTGTACACACACACACATACACACGCACACACACACAGGAGCACTACTTTACTCTGGGCCAGGCCAGCCCCTGAGACGTGGCTTTCCATCTAAGAATCACCTCCTACTTTATTTTTATTTATTTGTTAGTGGAATCCGTTTCTGCTGTTCCCTGATACTATTTTATTTTTTTTTTTAAATATGTTTTTATGGATGTCAGAGAGGAAGGGAGAGGGAGAGAGAGTTAGAGACATCCATGATGAGAGAGAAACATGGATCGGCTGCCTCCTGCACGCCCCCTCCTGGGGATGGAGCCCGCCACCTGGGCATGTGCCCTTGGCCAGGAATCGAACCCTGACCTCCTGGTTGATACCTAACAGGATTCTAATGCGCATATCCTAAAGCACAATGATTATAGTTCTAGCTAGCCCTCCATGGGACCGGGAACTGCTGGGGACAGACAGACATCATTTTTTTTAATTTATTTATTTTATTAAAAGAATGAAACATGTTTGTTCATTTCGCTGTTGGAATGAATGGCTCTCTCTTTAAGTTGCTGCCTAAGCCTCTTCCTTACGGGGATTTTTCTTTATCTTCTTCTCCGGTGAGACAGTCACATCCAGGACGCTGAGCACGCGTGGCCTGTGTCCACCGTGAACATCACACATCACTTGACATTTTCTCTTTCGACGCAGCCCCAGTGAGACAACACAAGGAGCGCTCTTGCTGCTGTTTGCTTTCCCCCTCTCTTTCATTTCACCTTTTCTTGCTCCAAGTCAACATTTGCATTTCGGCAGGACTGTGGGCAAACTGTGACTCGAGAGCCACATGCGGCTCTTTGGCCCCTTGAGTGTGGCTCTTCCACAAAATACCATGGCCTGCGCGAGTGTATTTTGAAGAAGTAGCGTTAGGAGAAGTTTATGTTTAAAGAATGTGGCTCTTAAAAGAAATTTCAGTTGTTGTGCTGTGGATATTTGGCTCTGTGGACTAATGAGTTTGCCGACCAATGGACTAGACAGATGATGTGCGCTAGAAACTCTGTTGAGTGCTCCCCCAAACCCAATGCCTCTGCATTATTCCTTACGTGGGTGCTCCTTTTATTCTAGAAAGGCCACAAGGAACTGTCTCTAGCTTCTGACATGGACCCTTTACCTGTCTGAGGGGCCTGTATTACTAGGAAACAGACGGCTGACTAGATGTAATAACAATAGCTAACGTATTAGTCAGATAGAGAGATCGATGTATATGGACATTTAATCTGCACAACAGCCCCAAAGGACACGTTATTATCATCATCATAATATTAATAATAATATAATATTATTACCTAGTTCAAGGCCATCCTAAGTGGCAGAGCTGGAGTCTGCAGAGAGCATTCGTTGTCTATGTCCATACCCAATAGTAACTTCCAAGACTTTCCTGAATAAGTCTTATAAACGTGGATTTTATGGCGATGCCCGTTTGGGAGACACTGGACACTCTATTATAGACTCACTATGGCCATCATTATGCTAAAGGCTCTGAGAAATTGACACATTCAACTCTTTTTTTAAAAAAATATATTTTATTGATTTTGTACAGAGAGGAAGGGAGAGAGATAGTTAGGAACATCGATGAGAGAGAGTCATGGATCAGCTGCCTCTTGCACACCCCCCACTGGGGATATGCCCGCAACCAAGGTACATGCCCTTGACCGGAATCGAACCCGGGACCTTTCAGTCCCCAAGCCGACGCTCTATCCATTGAGCCAAACCGGTTTCGGCCACATTCAACTCTTAATCCAGCATGTTCCAAACCCCCTTGAACATGAAAATTCCCCCTCCCCCCCATTAATATACATTGGAAAACTCTGGAATAAAGGAATTGTTTCAACCCACTTCTGAATAATTCTGAAAGTTACATATAAATCAGCATCGGCAGGTGCCTTTCCTTTTTAAAAAATACATTTTTTTAAATATATTTTTTTATTAATTTCAGAGAGGAAGAGAGAGGGAGAAAGAGATAGAAACATCAATGATGAGAGGGAATCATTGATTGGCTGCCTCCTGCACGCCCCACACTGGGGATCGAGCCCGCAATCCGGGCATGTGCCCTTGACCAGAATCGAGCCTGGGACCTTTCAGTCCACAGGCCGACGCTCTATCCACTGAGCCAAACTTGCTAGGGTGGTTCCTTTCCTTGAGGCTCAATGGAAGCACCTAGAAAGGACTTAAACAAGCGGCCAGCACCCCAACAGCCAAAGCAAAAATACCCTCAGGCGTGGCTAAGACTTCCCTGAACTCACCCCGCTTTGAGCTCAGTTCCAGAAGAGAAGGGCAAGAATGCAGCCGCACCAGAGGGGGTAAAAGTGACCATTCTTACAGCCAGGGGTGATGCTGATGGCCCTGGTTCAGCCTCCCTCCCCCTTATCCCCTTCCACCCCGTCACCGCCCCACCTGAGCCAGGGAGACCACCTTCTTGGTAGAGACGCAAAATCACCGGAGACTGCGTGGATTCGGATTGGAATGTGGAGAGAGCAGCAAACGTCCATGTGTGTCACCGCGAGGGAAACAGCCTAGGCCATGAATTCTTCTGTCAACTGTCCCCGCTTCCCAATATAAACACACACACTCTTGTCCACGATGGTTTGTTGAATACCCACCGCTTCCTTTATAACAACTCAGGCCCCCGGCCTAACCCTCAGAGGCTAATTCTAATTTCTCTCCACCCCTTTCCACAGCCTAGGAAAGCAGGACAAGGGAGGGTAGGTGAAAATTTCCGGTGTCGGCTGAAACCGGTTTGGCTCAGTGGATAGAGTGTTGCTCTGCGGACTGGAAGGTCCCAGGTTCGATTCCAGTCAAGGGCATGTACCTCGGTTGCAGGCACATCCCCCAGTAGGGGGTGTGCAAGAGGCAGCTGGTTGATGTTTCTCTCTCATCGATGTTTCTAACTCTCTATCCCTCCCCTTTCCTCTCTGTAAAAAAATCAATAAAATATATTTTTTTAAAAACAAAAAACTCTGGTGTCGGTAGGTGAGCCCCTTTTTCCTCTCGGGTGAGCGATCCTTTGAAGGTGTGACAGGTTAGACTGTAAGAGCTGCCTCCCTGGTAACTAACTACACGGGATCCTTTCTTGTATTAAATAATTCCTTTGGAGTCTTTTCATCTCCACAGTCGACAAGGAAACAGTCACTGGATCTCATGAGATCTTAGTATGTGCTAGGGCTTCCTACAGTCTTTATGGCGAAAAGGGCATTTAACTCATCGAGACCTTGACTACCCTGAAGAGACAGGAGCATGCAGTGCTTACACGTTTTCTTGGGTTAAAATTTCTGTCCCTGCCCTAACCGGTGTGGCTCAGTGAATAGAGCATCGGCCTGCGGGCTGAAGGGTCCCAGGTTCTATTCTGGTCAAGGGCATGTATCTTGGTTGCAGGCACATCCCCAGTAGGGGGTGTGCAAGAGGCAGCTGATCGATGTTTCTCTCTCATCAATGTTTCTAGCTCTCTATCCCTCTCTCTTCCTCTCTGTAAAAAAATCGATAAAATATATATTTTTTTTCAAAAAAGAATTTGCTTCCTGGTTATATCTCCTAGCCGTTTCTGTACCTAGAAGGCCATTCACTTCTTTTAAACATGATGGCATTTGGGAGGGGGAAGGGGGATTATGAAATTCTGCCCCCGGTCATTATAGGAAGAAAGGAGACGAAAATATACTTTTGGCGAAGAGAACTCTTGACTGTCGGAGTCCAGTTGTGTCCAAATCCAAGATGAAGGTCTCTTGTTTGTTAACACCCTGAAATGGGCCCATTGTTTTCCAGAGCAGAGGGGGGGGGGCCGGGAGGAGAGGTGTGTGCAGCTGTTTGGAGGACTGGCCCTGCCTGGCCCATTATTGGGTCTGTCCCCTGAAGTCCTGTGGCATTCCTACAAGGCGCTAAACGAATGTTTGCCACGAAGCTGACTGCTCACTCCCCGCCCTGGTTCTTTATTCCTACGGATCCAAAGCCAGCGTGTACGATCTGACAGGTCCTCCCATCTCCGATGAAAGAGCAACTTCCTTTGGGTTAGATTTAGGCAGACTCCTTAGTCCCCAGAGCCACATATCAACAGCACAACGATTGGCGTTCCTTTGGGGAGCTCCCATTTTTTAAACGTAAACTTCTTCTAACGCCACTTCTTCAACATGGACTCGCCCAGGCCGTGGTATTTTGCGGAAGAGCCACTCTCAAGGGGCCAAAGGGCCTCCGTTCGCCGACCACGGGATTAGAACAATGGTGTCCAGCACGGTTGAGAACCAGGACAAGGCGGGGAAAGAACGGAACGGGCCTCCTGTACTGTCACTACACCTCACCCTACGTAGTGATCCTCGATAAATGCCACCTGACCCTTTCATGTGAAAATGCACCCAAAGTCTTTCCGGCTCGCGCTTGTAATTTATTTGCTACAATTGAAAAGCCATGTGTGGTTCTATAATGATTTCTATCTCACGTTCTGTATGCATTTCTAGAGACATGAGCTTCTGTGCTCTGAACAACGAGAAAGCAAGGGTAGTGATTTGTCCGAGAGAAGAAGTAAGTACCGTGTTTCCCCGAAAATAAGACCTACTTACAGGTTTCCTTCTGAGTGAAATATAAGGCATCCCCCCTGAAAATAAGGCCCCCCTAGGCTAAGCATGAGAGATTTGGTCCACTGATTCTGAAAGAAAAGGATTCACAAGAAACTCACCAGGAAATTCAGGAATTGGATTGTTATGATGATGTTCCAGAAGATGATGACATGATTGTCATTGAACAAACGAGTAAATTCTTGATACTGTAGGATTCACAGTTTGTCTGGTTTGTGTTGACAACTACCGTACTGCCCTACCGTATACAGGTAATAAATTTCCTTTATTTTCATTTGACAATAAATGTGTACCGTATTCTTCTTCATGGAAAAATAAAACATCCCCTGAAAATAAGACCTAGCGCATCTTTGGGAGCAAAAATTAATATAAGACACTGTCTTATTTTCGGGGAAACAGGGTAGTCCAGCGATGATCCCCATGTTGTGTCTCTAGGCTAACCTCAGAGCGAGGCCACAAGGGGAAAGGAGGGGCAATGGCAGGGAAGAGAGGGGCAAAGGTGGGTGGGAGATAAAGGGATAAACTTGAGAGACAGGGAAGAATTCTCCGGTCTCACTCAAGGTTGTAGGCGTGAGAGTTACAGCCCTCACACTTGAATGAAACACTGTGGGAACTTCTGGTGTTGTGACCAGCTGATGGATTATTGGTTGTGACTGCTGAGGCCTTGGGTCTCATAGGTCTCTGTGTTTCAGAAGGAAACCTCTCTCCTCTCTCTCTCTCTCTCTCTCTCTCTCTCTCTCTCTCTCTCTCTCTCGCAGGTGTCTCTCTCCTTGGCCTGTGCTTTGTCAATGTAGGGCCTGCTGAAGTTGGTTACAACCTCTGATTTTTGGCCCTGGTGTAATTCACCCCCTCAAATAGCTTTAGCGACTGATATCAATCAACAGCCGCTAGTGACGGACTGACAGAAAGAAGTGATTACTGTGGGGATGGTTGTCAGACAGTGTAACCTGGGGATGAGTTTAATAAAATGCTAATATTTATAGTAAGAGGCCAGCGGCAGCATGTTCCTTAGTGGCCAGGGTGGTGTTTGAGCCACACCCCTCTCCCCTATACCATCTCTACTCTGATGGCACGTAGCTGACCCCCCGAGTCTGCAGTCACATTTCACAAACAACCAGAGTGATGTTTCTGGGGAGAAAGGGAGAGAGAAGTATGCATGAGGTAAAAAATGAAAATAAAACTGAGGAAGGGAAAGGAGAGGCAAATGATAGAGAAAAAACAATCAGGACTATGGACAGGCTGGCCTGGCTCAGTGGTTGAGTGCCTACCTAGGAACCAGGAGATCACGGTTCGATTCCCAGTCAGGGCACATGCCCAGGTTGTGGGCTTGATCCCCAGTGGGGGGCATGGAGGAGGCAGCCAATCCATGATTCTCTCTCATCGTTGATGTTTCTCTCTCCCTCCCTCTCTGAAATCAATAAAAATATATTTAAAAAATAATTTTAAAAAATCAGTAGTACTATGAAGTGGAATTCTCATTTTTTTAAGGATACATAGCCTTTGGATAAATTTCTCTGTCGGCATTTCAGTGGGTTTCATAGATTGTGTGAATTTCCACAAGCAAAGTTCCCAGCCTATATTTCAAACAAGTTTGCCTTTCTCTGGTCCGAGCCCAGCCAGATTCAATTGTTGCATTTTGGGAAAACGGACAATAGATTGGGGATCCAAAAAGTGGCAGTGAATGCTGACCCTTCTCGTGTCAGCACGCAGAAAAACAGAAAAGAGTGCCTTCTGTTTGTCATTTGGTGTGTACGGGTCATTCAATATTGACGTTTTACAGGTTGTTCTTTCCTGTTTAATAAACAGTAAAGGCTGCACAACTTCACCTCATTGAAAGGGGTGTGTTTCCTGTTAATGTTTATGATCAGGATCCCTATGATTTCTTTTTTTAAAAATTATTTCCGCTACATTGGCGTGTCCCTTTAAGTCCAAAAGCAGTATCTTTATAGCTCCCATCCAGAGGCGAGCTATTTACTATAAACCAAAGGAATAAACCTAAAAACGCGTGTGCCTAGGACCCAAAGAGACTTCAGCAATACACAAAACAATCATTTTGGCTGCCTGGTTATGAGCGATAAGAAGTTTTTTTTGTTTGAGAGGGTTGCGAGATTAAATTAGTTAAGGTCCTTAAACAACAGGCTCTTCTAAGATCAATCTGCCCATTTGGCCAGTTGTAACAATTAAATCGAATCAATGCCACCATGGTACTGATTGTTCAGAAACTAGCCACTCATCCGGTTGCAAGGGGGAATGGGGTGGTGGTGGTGGTGGATTTATAGCCATTAAGTCCGTGACAGCCTCAATCGCGCCACCTGGAGGACAACAGTGGTATGACTTCCAACTCCCCGTTCAGAGCAAATCAGCATGCTCCCTCACTCTTCTCATCACAGCTTAGTCAACAGGCTCGCAATGTCATTTTGTGGTAAAAACCTTCCTTCAAACTGTGGTGAATAGTTTCGCCTCAAGCATATACTCCGTTGATTCGTTGTTGTGGTTGTTTTACCCGGAGGAAAGACACAAGCTAACAAAAATTCCCTGCACACAAAACGAAGGCTACAGATCCACGGAAAGGCCAGAAAAACGTGCATTTTTGTTTGTTTGTTTAAATTTCTTTATTGATGAAGGTATCACAAATGTGTCCTCATCCCCCCATCCCCATCCCAAACCCCTCCCCACGCATGCCCCCAGCCCCCTGTTGTCCGTGACCACTGGTTAGGCTCATAGGCATGCACACAAGTCCTTTGGTTGATCTCTCCCCTTTACCCGCATCCTACCCTACCTTCCCTCTTTGGTCCGACAGTCTGATCCATGCCTCCTTCTCTCTGGGTCTGTCCTTGTTCGTCAGTCTATGTAGTTCATCATTTTCCCTAGATGAGTGCGATCACGTGATCCTAGAAATACACTTTATAGGAACCGAAAATGAGACAAGCCATAGCGGTTATGCTGAGAGGCAAGTTTCTTTAGAAGAGAACCCAGCTCAACATCAATGGGGTTTCCTTAATGACAAAGATTTAGCTCCCTGTTATCTCATAGCCACTATCATCCTAAGCTAAAATCCAGTCTTTCTGTAATGAAGCATATTTAGAATATCTAAATGCTTCATAGCAAACTATGTCAGCACTTACACTTGCAGAAGTTATGTCCTTAAGTGACCAATAGGACGCCCGGTAGGAGTGGCTCAAAAGAGTTTAAGGAATTTGTCAAGGACACATAGATAGCTAAGACAGTCCACACCGAACTCCGCACTTCGTTCTGATCCCACCGTGATCCCTTGTCGCCTCACACGGAATACTATTTGCAAGAAAAGGTTGATATAAATAGAATTTCACTGGCGTCCCTCCCATTTGCAGAGAGGGTCAAGATGGCCTTGAACCTTGTGAGCTGAGCTTTTATCCTATATAATAAAAGTGTAATATGCTAATTAGACCGGGTGTCCTTCCGGATGACATTCCAGATGAACCTGGGGCTGCGAGGGAAGTCAGAGTCCCAGTGCCAGAGGGAAGCCAGAGGAAGGAAGGCCTACTCTTGCACGAATTTTGTGCATTTGGCCTCTAGAATTTTTAGAGCCTGGTGCTATGGTAGATGGTTGCTCAGCATCTCAGGGTGACTGCATCTGGCTGCCTCGCTGGTGTTTTGAGAGCTGACGTCAGCCCGTTGTTTATGTCCATTCCGTGGACCTACGATTGAAGTCTAGATCTGCAGGCACAAAGAGGCAACTGCCTGGTATAGCCGGAAGGGGGAGTCAACAGCTGCGGGGCCACCCACGCATGAGGGCGAGGGCACAGTGCTCAGCTGTCTCCCCATCCCGAGCCTGCCTGGCTGGTCCTGACCCCACACAAATTCGGGGCTCTTGCTTTGATGTGTACGAACCGACAGCATTAAAAATACAGGATAGCCAGAAACTGGTTTGGCTCTGTGGATAGAGCCTCGGCCTGCAGAATGAAGGGTCCCAGGTTCGATTCCGGTCAAGGGCATGTACCTTGGTTGCGGGCACATCCCCAGTGTGGGGGCATGCAAGAGGCAGCTGATGGATGTTTCTCTCTCATCGATGTTTCTAACTCTCTATCCCTCTCTCTTCCTCTCTGTAAAAAATCAATAAAATATATTTTTAAAAAATATATAGGATAGTCCAGCTGATGTTGCTCAGTGGTGGTTGAGCATCGACCTATAAACCAGAAGGCCATGGTTTGATTTCCAGTCAAGGCACATGCCTGCGTTGCGGGCTTGATCCCCAGTGTGGGGTGTGAAGGAGATAGCAGATCAATGATTCTCTCTCATCATTGATATTTCTCTCTCTGCCTTCCTCTCTGATATATATATATATATATATATATATATATATATATATATATATGAAATGCAGGATGATTCAGGGGTTAGAGAAACTGTCATTTATATGAATGTGGTTAATGCGCAACATTTTTTTTCTTTTTAAATATATTTTATCGATTTTTCACAGAGAGGAAGGGAGAGAGATAGAGAGCTAGAAACGTCAATGAGAGAGAAACATCGACCAGCTGCCTCCTGCACACCCCCTACCGGGGATGTGCCCGCAACCAAGGTACATGCCCCTGACCGGAATCGAACCTGGGACCTTTCAGTCCGCAGGCCGACGCTCTACCACTGAGCCACACCGGCTTCAGCTAATGCGCATCATTTTAAACTGGCTGTGCTAATAAAAAATAATGCCCTCTGTGCTCTGTTTTCTGTGGTCCCCCCACCCCCAAATCTGCATCCTCCATGTGTTCCAGCAAGATGTCAAGTATGTGCTGGACCATCAAGCCCTTCTGGAAGGCACTTCGTCCAAAGCAGGGGGGATTGCATTACGATTCATCACCACTCAGCATTTTGTTCACCATCCCTCGGTGCTCTCAGTACCGCCTCACTCAAACCTCCTCCCTCCTCCCAGTCTCTTCATGGACAAATTAGCACCATCAGGTTTCAGATAAGCTCCCAGGGAGAGTGGGAGAGACTCGTGTGTCCAACTGGCCCAAGCTCAGCTCCCGTGCTCCTGGGGAAGCGGGGAGAGGGCCTTTGTAGGCTCGGAGTCACGCTCTCGCCTGTTCTCAAGGTTTGCTCTTGCTGCCAATTGACCTCAAATGGTCTTCGCACTCGTCATACCTGCCCGGCTCAACAGCCTCTCCACCTGTCACTCATGTACTGCGCGGACGTGAGCATCCGTGCGGTACATGTCACTTTGACCCTAACAGGTGACTCTAGGGCAGGATGAATCCGGCTCCCCTCTGCAAAGTGTTCCCGAATAAAAATGAACGTATCATCCTGACCAGTTTGGCTCAGTGGATAGAGCATTAGTTTGCGGACTTAAGGGTCCCAGGTTCGATTCCAGTCAAGGGCATGTACCTTGGTTGTGGGCACATCCCCAGTGGGGAGTGTGCAGGAGGCAGCTGATTGATGTTTCTCTCATTGATGTTTCTAGCTCTCTATCCCTCTCCCTTCCTCTCTGTAAAAAAATCAAATATATATATATATATATATATATATATATATATATATATTTTAAATGAACGTATCAAGGGAGTACCAAATAGTCACCTACTCACAAGCCTCATTAAATTAGGACCCTTATTAATGCACAACTGGGATTCCATTATAATAGCTTATCGCAGGTTATCTTTTAACGAATATATTTTTAAAGTCATGGCAGGTAACCAATGTGTGTGAAGTTATCCCCGTTAATCAATCCCAATGGCCACACTATTTAAACTGCATAGTGAGAACTGATGGCAGGAATTTGACTTTAAAAAGGAGATAAAGTTTTTTTTTCAACTTTTTGGTTTTTAGAAGAGTAAACTATGAGACATTATTTACCAATTCTATTCAGAATTTTTGCAAAGGTTCAGTATGATGCCGGAAGAGTAATAAAAAAATAAAGCGTTATTTTTAATTCTGGGGAGAAAACAGTACTTAGGTGCTATACTAGTATATGCATATTGTTTTTCCTCCAAAATTTAGGTGTTATGCTAGTAAATACATATTTTTTTCCTCCCTACTTTACCCTATATAGTATTATTGCTTAAATAATTCTAGCAGTTCCTGAAATGGATATTCAGTTATTGCTAGATGAATGCTTTCATTTAGTTTTATTAAGAAATTTAAGTCGAGAAACGATGGTAACTAAAGTTACTCCATGTCTAAGTTAAAAATGTACAATTTCTGCCGGACTGGAGTGGTTCAGTTGGTGGGGTTCCATTTCCGGTCAGCAGGAGGTCTGCAAAGGCAATTGATTCATGTTTCTCTCTCCATTCCTCTCTCTAAACCTGTCCTTGGGTGAGGATTAAAACAATTTTCTTAATGTAGTTTGCTGTTTTAAACACTGTCTCCTCCTCAAATTTATATGTCGAAGCTCTAATCCCCAATATAATGGTATTTGGGGTGGGGCCTAATAAGGATTAGTGTCCTTATTAAAGAGACACTAAACCCTAGCTAGTTTGGGTTTGGCTCAGTGGATAGAGCGTTGGTCTTTGGACTGAAGGGTCCTGGGTTCGATTCCGACCAAGGGCATATGCTTGGGTTGCAGGCTCTATCCCTAGTAGGGAGCATGCAGGAGGCAGCTGGCCAATGATTATTCTCTCTCATCATTGATGTTTCTGTCTCTCTCTCCCTCTCCCTTCCTAAAATCAATAAAAATATTTATTTAAAAAAAAAATAGACACTGAGAAATGAGGTGCCCTCCACCCCCATTTCACTAGGGACACACATAGGTATTAACAAAAACCTCTAATAACATCAAGAACAAAAAGAAAACAATACACATAGGGAGAAAAGAAAGTTGTCCCAAGGATTCAAAGTATCTTCTGATGTATTGGGTCTCCTCCTGCCTCTTCTGCAGAAATATGTATCTCTTTGACGATTCCTTTCTGGCATCTTCTTAGGCCTCTGGATTCCCTTGGTTCCTTAGCAACAGGGTATTTCAGCTGGTCTCCCTTGCCTTCCACACTGGGACTTTTAGAGCTTCTCGTATCATTACATGTTGAGCTAGGACTTCTATACCCTGTAGTCACACGGCGGTATAATTACTCCTCCTGTCCGCCAGGCCAGCGCAGGTGGCAGGACTAGTTCGGTTGAGGGCCACTGTGTTATTAAGTATATTCACGTGTGCAAAACCGTGATTAAAAAGCCCTGGGAGGTTTTCCAGAATCCAAACACTCCCTTTTCACCCACTTGTTGTAAAAGACACTAAATGCTTTGAAGAATTTGGGACTTGCCCTCCAGTAACCTCTCGGGCTTCCCACTGAGTCACTGCAGGTGAGCCTCTGAGCTGTCTCCTGCCAATGGTTGCCAAGGTGTCCTTTTCAAGTAGAATAATACTTGGTCTAAGAGGGATTCGAGGTAAACCCAGGGCCTCAGCTCCAAGTTCAAGTGCTAAACCATCAAAATGACTGTTGTTATCCCTGGACACCGGGTGTTACCTTAGACTTGGAGATTTCCATGCTGAAGAACAATAACCAATACTACTAAACAATGCTACACAGGACACTCATCCCTCCACCCCACCCAAACCTTCAGATAAGAAAGGAAGATACAATAGCTTCTAGTGACTAGTTGCCTGGTTACTATTTTGCATTGTTCCTTGTAAACAAATGAAGAAAATAACTTTTTATTACTCTGTTACTCTAAATAGTCACCAAAGATAATATCAAGTATTGTTAAATTTAGATAAATTGGGGGTGGAGATGGAAATGCAGTTCTTTTTTATTTCCCCCCTCAGAGAACTCAAGGACGAGGTAGGAAGAGGAACTAGATGCAGAATTCCTTATCTAATCGATGTCAGAAAAATTTAAGATTCTTAGGGTAGAGGTTTGTAAACCATCCATCTAAAGGAACAGTTTCTAACATAACATGCTCATCCTTAGATTCATATTCCTATATGGTGGCATTTTGCTTAAATATTTTCTCTTAGCCTCTAACATGATGTATTTTTTTTATAGTGACAACTCAATTTTATTTTGGGATAAATTCTGAAAGGAAATCTGCAGATATTCTTTTCCTTACCTTCAGTTTGAAAATCTTGTTCAACTTTTTCTAAATCAAGCACTATACAAGTATATTCAAAAACAACATTTTAATAATGAGAAGTTATTTACCAGTTTTATTCAGAATTTTTGCAAAGGTTCAGTATGATGCAAAAAGAGTAAAAAAAAAGCATAATTTTTAATTCTGGGGAGAAAATAGTATTTAGGTGTTATTCTAGTATATACTTTTTTTTTTTCTCTCCAAAATTCACCTATGTGTTAGGTTATATGGAACTGAATATTCACCTGTGTTAAGTTACAAGGGGGTATTTAGCCCTCCTCTGTTACTACTATTTGCTCACTTTTATTTATATTACACTGACAAATGGCAGTCCTATCATTTAATAAGGCACTCAAGTTCAAAGGCTGGAACACATACAAAAATGCATCTGAGCTCTGCTGGTTTAATCACCTGATATCGTAGGTGTGCACCTTCCTTTAGGATAACAGACGCCAGGCCGTGGACTAATTTAACTCCAGTTATGCAATGCCTGCCTCGCTCACCGGGTTGAAGAATATAAACATCCCCTCTTTAGCAGAGTCTGGGGGAGGGTTTTCCTTTGGTGTTTGACAGAGCAAGTATGTACATGGGTACCCGGAGGGACCTATCTGAATTAGGGGAGATGGACAAAGGGACAGGGCCTTTTTTTTAAAAAAGGGAACAGGTCACATTTACAATTCCCCTACAAATGTAGATGTTAGGCCCAGTTTCACAGAAATTTTTGAATAATGATACAGTCTTACTTGGCATTCTCCTTTTATTTAACAGGCACTCTTGTTAGCTAACTATGACCTCACTGGTCATGAGAGAGAATTCAAGGTAACTCACAGTCTCCCTCTCTCTCTCTCTCTCTCTCTCTCTCTCTCTCTCTCTCACTGGTCATGAGAGAGAATTCAAGGTAACTCACAGTCTCCCTCTCTCTCTCTCTCTCTCTCTCTCTCTCTCTCTCACACACACACACACACACACACACACACACACACACAGAAAGTGTCACATGTGCTTCCTAAGAAATGACACGAGAGCCAAGACAGCCAAAACTTAGAATAAATCTTAAGGCATTATTTATATACAGTACTCAGCACATAAAAGTAATAGAAAAGTATAGATTTGACATGTTTGTTATATATTTGTCAGAATATCTAAAAAAAAAAATAAAATAAAAGCATCACCCCAAACCAGAAATACTATAATTTAAAATTTTACTACCTGCTTTCTCAATAACTCACCAAAAACAAACACCAACCTTTGCCCCCAAATGACAGATGCACACAGATCTGTGGGCGGGAAACATTAAGATGAGCTCATTTTCATGGTGACTATCACTGCATTTCTGGAAATGCTGATAATACAATACCTGTGGCCAACATGTAAACCAGGGATGGGGCAAACATTTCCTCTCACGAATGTTTTGAGGGAAATTTCTTTTTACAAATGCTTAAGATTATACACAGTTCGAACGCGCGACTTGAACGACGTTTAGGTGAGAAGCCCAAGTCTTCTGCTTCCTTAGACATAGCGTCCCGGAGCCAGAGGTGTTTTCTCTGGGGAAGAACAGAGCGATGTGCCGTGCCTCCCGCACACCCACTATGTGTCGGAGTCGCTTCCCCTGCCCGGACTGCTGCCATCCGGCCCGTCGCTCTCTTTGTCCCAGTCCTTCATGGACGCTCCCATCATGAAGTCGTCGCGCAGGATGCTCCATCCGGGGCGCTCTTCTCTCGCTTCGGTCTGCGGACAATCACAGGAAACAACACACTGAAAAGCCAATTTAGTTGCAGGGGGACTGAGAAAGTCCGTGCCACAAAGCACACTTCTCAGCAACAGGAGTGAAATCAAGACAAAGTAGGGATCGGCCTTATGCATATATTGTAAGCATATATGCACAAATAGCTAATAGAGCTACCTGTTAATGAAATATTTTAACCCCATAAAAGAATCATGGAAGCAAACTTTTTTTTTTTTTTGCAATAGGGAGAAAATACAGTAAGTTCTAGGTTTGGTATAAAAAAATTTCTAATCTATCTTTATTGTTGGAAGTATTGCAGATGTGCCTCTTACCCATAGACCCCTTCACTCTGATCCACCCCCCACCCCCCAAGCCTTCACCACATTACTGTCTGTGTCCCTGGGCAATGCAAATATGCATTTAAGTTCCCCAGTTAATTTCTCCCCACTCACCTCCCAAGCCCCACCTTCCCTCTCAGATGCCTCAGTCTATTCCAGGCTTTTTATGTTTCTGGATCTAGTTTGTTCATTAGATTTCACATATAAGTGAGATCATGTGATACTTGTCTTTCTCTGACTGGCTTATTTCACTTAGCGTGATATTCTCCAGGTCCCTCCATGCTGCCTGAGGGTAAGAGATCCTTCTTTTTGATTGCCAGATAGTATTCCTTGGTATAAATGTACCACAGCTTTTTATCCACTCTTCTACTGACGGGCATTTGGGTCGTTTCCAGATCTTAGCTATTGTAGATTGTGCTGCTAGGAACGTAGGGGTGCATACCTTCTTTCTGATTGGTGTTTCAGGTTTCTTAGAATATATTCCTAGAAGTGGGATCACTGGGTCAATATTTAATTTTTTGAGGAGCCGGGACCGGTTTGGCTCAGTGGATAGAGCATCGGCTTGGGGACTGAAGGGTCCTGGGTTTGATTCCGGTCAAGGGCATGTACCTTGGTTGCGGGCGTGTCCCCAGTAGGGGGTGTGCAAGAGGCAGCTGATCGATGACTCTCTCTCCTCGATGTTTCTAACTCTATCTCTCTCCCTTCCTCTCTGTACAAAATCAATAAAATATATTAAAAAAAATAATAATTTTTTGAGGAAACTCTATACTGTTCTCCACAGTGGCTGCACCAGACTGCATTCCCACCAGCAGTGCATGAGAGTTCCACATCCTCGCCAGCACTGTCCTTGGTTGATGGGAGCCGTTCTTACAGGTGTGGGTGAAACCTCATTGTCGTTTTAATCCCTCTGATGATCAGTGACTTTGAACATTTTTTTCGTATGTCTCTGGGCTATCTATATGCCCCCTTTGCAGAAGTACCTAGTTAGGTGCATAAAAGCTATCTCAAAACTGTCATTATTCGCAAATAACACGATATAGAACATAGGAAACCCTAAACGACTCTACCAAATAGCTACTAGGATCAACATCAAAATGTCTATACTACCCAAAGCAATCTAATAGATTCAGTGCAATCCCCATTACAATACCAATGGCCTATTTCACAGATCTGGAACAAACACTCCAAAAATTTATATGGAACAAATAAACAAACAAACAAATAAATAAATAAATAAAAATCCTTAAATAGCTGCAACAGTCTTGAAAAAGAACAACAAAGTTGGAGCGATCACAATCCCAGATATAATATCAATTTTTAAAATCTTTTGACAAAAATAATCTTATACTATTATTTCAAGTTCACTGATAATTTATTAGAAGACTTCAGGCAAATTATTTAGACTAATAGAAGTGTAACAAAGACTTTTAAGCCAAAGTAAAGGAGAGAAAAGGAAACTAACTGAGCTAGGTTTTCACAGATTCTCTCTCATTTAATAGTTGATAAAAATGAGAAACAAATCGTCTTTATTTGGGTTACGTATGATCTCATTGTCTGACCTAATCATGTAATAAAAAGGCCTAGTCACGTGCTAAAATGACAAATAAGTGAGCAGGCAATAAGCAGAGGTAGTCCATTTGATTTGTTTCTTCCTAGGATTTATGTAAAACTAGACATAGCTGAGCCAGAAGACAGCCTCTCCTTTCGTGGTACAACAGCGCCACCGTGTGGTAGTAACTGAGACAGTCTCTGCAGAACTCCAGGCTCTGGAATTTCTTTCCCTCACTCCACAAATACTGAGAGAGCTGAGTCTGTGTCTAGGCTGTGTTCAAAACAGAGCCCCCGTCTTCATGGAGCTAAGAGTCGAGGCTTTCCTAGTTATTCCATCCACAGAAACACACAGTGCCGGACAAACCATTTCTATGCCTATCCACGGCAGAGTGTAATTTATAAATTTGCCATAGAAAGAGATCAAAGGTTAATAACTAATAATGAAACAGAACCATCGTAACCGTGTAATTGGAACGGAAGCTACGCGAATGTGCTCTCTCTCAACGTGTCACTGTCCTGTACGCACCCTCTTCTTGACGGGATAGGACACAAGGCCCACGTGATGAGATAAAGGGACATGGATTTTCCCAGTTAATATCTTGGGGCTCCCGTTACCCTGGGTAATTACTAAAACCATGGGAAGTGAAGCCATGAATAAGGGGGTGGTAGGCACTACAGCAGTTGAGAGAGAGAGAGAGAGAGAGAGAGAGAGAGAGAGAGAGAGAGAGAGAGACATCAATGGGCCAAAGTTCCTTAATGGAAATGTCAAGATCAATGGTCTGACGTTCCTTGTCTAGAAAGACAATGATATTGTACCCGCATATGGCAGGCAGGAAGGGCCACAGCAGGGTAAAGTCAAGCCCCCGGGCTTGGCCAACCGGAAGGAAGAGTGACAGTGAAGCCAGGCTCCTGGAGGTGTTCGCCCATCACTTGCTCCCCCAGTGCGGTCCCCAGGCCAGACAAGGGCACCCTCATCACAGTAGGAATCCTTTCTCCCGGGGTCCCTTCCTGCTGAGCCGGGAACCCGGGCAGAGCACAGCCATGGCCTTGTAAACCCTCCGGAGGCCACGATGGAGCGGAAGCTGGGCCCCAGTAAGACACGGCCAACCGTGCTACAGGGGGCAGCCTGCAGGGCCACGCCCCGTGCCCACGGCAGCTGATCGGTGGTGAGGTTGATTAGATGCAAAGACCTAATGAAAACCACGTGAGGCAGGGAAACCAAATATCCCCCCGCCCTCCTCGGCCTGGCTCTCTACAGATATGTCACCGAGATCACACAGAAGCGTCTGCGTGGATCTGGGAGATGAAGACAACCCTGAGAAGTGTTCATCAGCTTCCACTGCAAGGTTCACACCCCCGCGGGCAGATTCCGCCCAGAAGACGGGAGCCGAGGCTCGGGGATTCCTCATTGGTCTGACACCGAAAGATGCAGAGCTTAACCACACGCCGGTTCTGAAGGGGAAAATCAAAGCCGAACCCTAAAGACAATAAACAGCACAATCCAGCTGCACTTCGCAATCAGCAATACTTGATTTCTTGGCTTTCACCAAGGATGTTGCACTTTTACTTTAATTTAGCTCCACCTAAACTTAAAAAGGTTCGGAACGCTGGCTAAATGTATCTGAAGACATTAGTTGTTGCAGTCTTATAGGGTAAGCTCTTTGCAACTGTTAGTAATCGCCCTGACGACGACTGACACCCACTTGAAAATTCTGCCTGTGACATGAGGGTCCGGGAGGACCTATTTGCAAAGATGGGAACACAGACAGCACGCACCGCCACTGAGAAACCCCTCTCCTGGGCAAGTAAAATCTTCTAAGTCCTCGTTAGCTCACCCCTTGCTTGGAATGGGGAGGGCTCTAGGCCCCCCAGATCTAGTTTTATATGTTGTGAGAATTATATATTACCAGGCCAAACACACCTAACACGAGAGAAGCGCTCCAAATCTAAACACGAGGTATTAAATTAGAGAATTCTGGGGTTAGCCAGTCATCCGAAGCAGTCAGCTCTCTTTCACATTGATTCCCATCCCAGCTTCATCTCCGACTACCATCTATTAGGAAAGATCAGAACGACATGTAAAGAACTCATGCTCGGGTCACGTGTTTGCTGTGTGCTGACATGTGTTTGCTGTGTGCTGAGCATGGCTCACTTCCGGGGCCCTCACGGCGTCTCCGAGGTGGCTGTACCACTAGAGTGATGACCTGAGAATGCGTAGGAGGCAGATGTGGGTGAGTGACCCAAAGGGCAGGCCAGGTGTCTGCACCCAGGCCACCTGGTCCTACAGCCCAGCACCTGTGCCACTGTGTAGCATGCACGGCACACGCCCATCAACATTCTCCACTGCCCACGCCTCAACATTAGTATTTTTTGAGTAGGCAGCAGTAAAATACTCCTTTCAATTTTAAACGTGCACCACAGCCTGACCAGCACGGCTCAGCAGCTATGAACCAGGAGGTCACGGTTCGATTCCTGGTCAGGGTACATGTCCAATTGAGGGCTCCATCCCATTAGGGGGCGTGCAGGAGGCAGCTGGTTAGTGATCCTGGTCATGGATGTTTCTATCCTTGTCTCCCTCTGCCTCCCTCTCCGAAATCAGTACAAAATTTGTATTTTAAAAAATGCATCCCACGTGCAAACATGTGGACAGTCTATTTTGCAGAGAGAACAGTGCCTCAGAGAAGGTCAGCAGGTGCACGCACACCATTACCGTTATCCTAACGGTCACTAAGAGTCTCTACAGCGCTCTGGGATGGTTCTAAGTCCTCCCTCTACCCACACCCTGAGCCAAATGCTGTAGGTCCCACCCTGCCCCACAGGTTCACACCACTCACACCAGACACAGCCGAGAAGCAGCTATGGCAACCAGCATGCCTCGAAGGCCAGCACAATGGGAAACTGGCTTTCTCGCGTTCCCATAGACAGAATGCAATGCTCGCTCTCACCGCGAACTCGGAGTCTCCCTTTTGTCTAAACTCTAATCTATTTAGGCATGAGCAGTAAACAAACATGAAGCTGGATTATTTACAAAGTTGGGATTCCTGGCATTCCTGCGAGAGCAGCTTTATGTGAAGGCAGCAGCGGCTGGCATGCGAGGCAGGGGCAACCTGAGGACAGCATCCCTCTGCCCGCTGCCTCTCTGCCCCGCTCCGTGCCTTCCACACACACACACACACACACACACCCCGTGAAGAGGAAGACCCACAACTAATGGGACCGCCTTGGGGTCACCCTGAGGCGCCCCTCCACTCCTAGAGTCCTGCTTGGGAGCAGACACTCAGCCAGGCCATGGAGCAGAGGAGTGGCCACTTTATTTATTTATTATTATTTTTAAAATATTTTTTATTGATTTTGTACAGAGAGGAAGGGAGAGAGATAGAGAGTTAGAAACATCGATGAGAGAGAGTCATCGATCAGCTGCCTCTTGCACATTCCCTACTGGGGATATGCCCGCAACCAAGGTACATGCCTCCGACCCGAATCGAACCCAGGTCCCTTCAGTCCCCAAGCCGACGCTCTATCCATTGAGCCAAACCGGTTTTGGCAGGAGTGGCCACTTTAAAAGCAGATGGCAACTGGAGCTGAGCTCTCGTTACTGAGACACCAAGGAGCCCGCAGGTCACAGCATCCCCACCACTGAGAGCAGCTCTGACGGGGCACCTGGCTGCCATGGATGAGAAACGTATGCGGACAGAGCCCCTGAACTCGCTTCTGCTGGACAGTTTTCACAAAAGCGGGAAAATAAATAGTAAATACCCAGTCTCTCCCAGTACCTGTTTTAACCAAGGGATTTTTACTGAAATCAATCAATCAGCCGAAACCGGTTTGGCTCAATGGATAGAGCGTCGGCTTGGGGACTGGAAGGTCCCGGGTTCGATTCCGGTCAAGGGCATGTACCTTGGTTGCAGGGATATCCCCAGTAGGGGGTGTGCAAGAGGCAGCTGATCGATGACTCTCTCTCATCGATGTTTTTAACTATCTCTCTCCCTTCCTCTCTGTACAAAATCAATAAAATATATTTAAAAAAAAGAAAAGAAAAAGAAATCAATCAATCAATCACTGAAGAAACCCTTCCCAACAGAAACTACTAGCACTTTCCTGTCCTGCAAATCTCCCAGCGTGGTTTCCTGAGAACAAAACAGAAGCTGACAGCGACGTGCTGGCCAGTTCAAATCAATGAAAGCCTTGCACAGTGCCTGTGATCCGAGACGTAACACAGAGTCAGTGCTTTCCTATCTGCAGCCAATAAATTGGGGCTCCTTCGAGGAATCTACGGGCTGAACGCTGGAGCCCCACACTGTGCCTACAATCTGCTTCCAGAAGGCTGGCAGCGAGTTCCCCGCCCTGTGTAGGCAGCAGATGGTAGGGTTCTTCTCTGGAAAACGCCCAGTGTAAAAGCTGGGAGCCTGAGGCCCTGAACTTTGTATAAAAGCCCTCACCTGTTTGGCCTGCGAGCTCTTTCCGGTCGAAGCTTTCTCGCTGGCACTTCCGTCCATGCCCCGCAGAACGCTGATGAAGTCTTTCTTGGAAATGGTTGACATCAACTTTGCTCGCTTCCTGATGGAGCTTCCGGCTTCCTTCACCTTCTCGTCCACGTTCTTCTGATGCTTCTGGACGGCGTTGAACAACTGCACCACACCCCTGGGGACCACGCCAGCAGAACAAGGTAGTTAACAGTGATTATTCTAGACCAGCAGCCGCCAACCTCTCAGATCTCAGTGGTCCAGGATCACCGGTTGGCGACTGCTGACATAGATTACAAACTCCGAGGGTAGAAACAGTGTGTTTTCTCTGCTTAGGAGAGAGGCAAGCTTTGAGTAGGCAAGCAAATGAAAACAGCTGACTGGTTAGATACTTCTGGAAAGTGATCGTGCATTTCAACGAACGAATGGAAGTCTAGGAACGCATTCACAGGATGAATATACGTGGATGGATGTGTGATCTGTTTTGTTTCGGCTCTGGTCTTTCTCTATCAACTTTTATGCGATCAGAACTAAGAATTACTTTTAACACCTGCACCTATTTCTCGGAGCGGGGTTATATACAGCTGGGGCTCTGCAGTGAATAGGAGCAGATGTCCTGGGTCTTACTATACGATTTGCAATTCTCAGGATATGAAACTAATTTTAAAATCCAATTTTAAAAAATATTCGAAGACTTAGTATGAAAAAGCATTTTAGAATCTCATTAATAATTGTTTTGTTTTGGTAACAAGTTGCATTAGTAATCATTAGAAGGTACTGGGTAAAATCCACGTTTTTAAAAAAATATATTTTATTGATTTTATACAGAGAGGAAGGGAGCAAAACCGGTCTCGGCTAAAATCAACATGTTATTGAACTTAATTTCACCTCTTTTACTCATTCGGACAAACCTACATTACGTTGTGTGGCTCCCATTCCGTTTGCACCGGGCAGCACTGATTTAGACCATTAACATCCCTCCCGGCTCTAAGATCCTATAACCTGCTCGTTTCCTGCTCAGAGGATCCCAGGGAGAGGCGGTCCGCCCCGGGCCTGACCGTCCTGCACGCTCGTGCTGCGTTTTTCAGGAATCCGGGCCCTAATTGCTCCTCACCCAGAACACTTCTCAGGGTTGTGTTTGCAGCACGAAACCTTGAGGAATGAGGTAATGTCTCCCCCAGACAAAGAGCAGGCCTGTTCCCGTTCACCGTAAAAGCAGTGGCGTTCCCCGCACTGCGTTCCCCTCCTGTAACGTGAACCGCCGAGGGCACCTGTGCCAGCCCTGGGGCCGGGGGCAGCCAGTGGGAAGGAGACGCTGGGCTACCACCTCTGTGAGTCATGGAGTCCCATGTCTCTGACCCAGAATGCTTTTGCCTCCTGTCAGCATCCAAGAAACTAACAGGCGAGTTTAGGCTGTAAACAGGGCAAAATCCCATCCCTTCACAGCAGGGCAGGGACCAAGGTGAAGAACGTGAGGTGCCTAGGACATAAAACTAAAGAGGCTGCCAAAACCGGTTTGGCTCAGTGGATAGAGCATCGGCCTGCGGACTGAAGGGTCCTGGGCTCGATTCCGGTCAAGGGCACATACCTTGGTTGCGGGCACATACCCAGTAGGGGGTGTGCAAGAGGCAGCTGATCGATGATTCTCTCTCATCGATGTTTCTAACTCTCCCTCTCCCTTCCTCTCTGTTAATAAATAATTAAATATATATATATGCAGAATAAAAGGGAAGCATGAAGCTGCTATAATGTGAAACTCACCATGCCATAAATGTAACGCAAGATAACAAAAATCGCCAGTGCCACAAATTTAGACACTTTAGCTAAGTGAGGGTTCTGATGACAGTTCTCTCGACTATAAAAACAAGACGATGTGAAGTAGGGTTGTGCTGAACGTGTACACTTGGCACATTGTACTCCTTCCCGAGAGACCCTCGGCCTATGGTTGAACTCAGGGCAGGCAGGCTGGCTGCCCCACGGCCCCTGGAGTGGGAAGGGCGGGGTGCTGAGGACTGCCTCACCTGGTGGCGATCCTCTGCAGGTTCCTCTCGGTGTCTTTGTCTGTGACCACGTCTGGCTTGACCCTGCACATCATTTCCCACTCCCGCTTCTTATCGAGCTGCGGGACGGACAAGGTTACGAGAGAACATGAGGCAGTTTAGAAACACTGGCACTTTAAGGGTTCCGCACGGGGAGCCTGTGGCATGTGAGAGGCACCGGGTGGCCAGAGGGGCCTGGAGGGCCGCCAGCTCACGGAGCCTGGGACCAGGCAGGTGTGGAAACCACAGTCCTGATCCGCCGTCACAGATGAGACCCCAGGCCCCCCTCCTATAGCCACAGATTAAACGCTGTGGCTTTTTCAGTAGACAGAAAGATGAAGGCTTTCTATCAGCTTTTAAACAGACAGCATCATCTCCAGATGTAGCCTATTCACACAGTGGCTGTTTGCCTTTTCATGAAGCATTGAAATTCACCTCTTTCAGGGCACATCTGACCACCGTCCTTGCCACATATGGCAACCTGATCACAAATCACAGCGCACGGATTCTTTCCCATCAAGCAGAAGCAGAAGAGGGTCCGGAAATAAGAAAACCCCCACCAGATAAAATAATCTAATTCCAAACCACCTCTCCAGACTCCCTTTACTGAGCAGATTGCATTCATGGTGATCTGGCCGCGAAATAGTCTGCTTTCAGAATTGCAACCAATCCCTATCAGAGACATCACGGATCTTTATTATAAAATAGGTTTTGGCAAAAAAAGCAACTAATAGGATGATTATAGGATGATTAATCCCGCACCTAATGGACAGCTAAATGGAATAAAAAGACAGGGGTCATAGCCACATGGGTGATTACTTGACTGTAGAAGGATAAACTTCCCTGGAGTTTATATCTCTATTGCTTTCCAGGTGATTGAAAAGTAAACATACTCCACAGAGTAGCTTAGAGGAGGATTATAAACAGAACCTTGGTTATCCACCCCCACACACAAAAAGTCCAAGGCTGGAATGTTAATTGAACAAACAGTGCAGGGAGAAGGCGGCACAGATAAGGCCTAAGCACCAGGCAGACACACAATCTTATCTACAGAGCAGCCGGACAGACATACCTGCTTTCTCTTCTCCAGTCTCTCCTGCTTTAACTTCTCCTTTTCCTTTTCCAGCTCCTTGTTTTTGACCAGGATGGTGGGTTTGCTCTTAGGGGTTTTCTTGTTCAGGATTTTAGCCATGGCGTCGGCCCAGCCCGAGCTGGTCCCCGCCTCGGCTCCCGCCGCATGTTCACTGTCATCGTCACAGGGTTCAAGCTCATCTTCGTTGTCAGCCTCTGCTGCTTCGTCATCGGAAGAGAAGTGAGCCTTCTGTGACGCACACCTTCGGGTAGAACCTACGAGAAGAAACAGAGTAGACTCTGATGCCGGAGGCAGAGGTGGCCCTGTGACGTTCTCCATCCGTCCCCATTCTCTGGGACAGTGACAGGAACACAGCTGCAGGGACAGTGGGGAGCAGTGGCAGTGGGACTCTGATCTGGCCCAGCCCTGCTGACAGGGGAGGCTGTAGGATCACAGGACCCAGGCCCCAGGCAGCAAAAAACAAACAAACAAACAAACAAAAACACAAAACCCCAAAACCAATCCCCTCTCCCCCCTAAAAAAATCCAATCCCAGAAGTGGAATTGCTGGGTTATAAGGCAGCTCCATTTTTAATTTTTTTAAAAATATATTTTATTGATTTTTCACAGAGAGGAAGGGAGAGGGATAGAGAGCTAGAAACATCGATGAGAGAGATACATCGACCAGCTGCCTCCTGCACACCCCCTACTGGGGATATGCCCGCAACCAAGGTACATGCCCTTGACCGGAATCGAACCTGGGACCTTTCAGTCCGCAGACCGACGCTATATCCACTGAGCAAACCTGTTTTGGCTCCATTTTTAATTTTTTGAGGTAACTCCATACCGCTTTCCACAGTAGCCATACCTATTTGCATGTGGAATCTAATGAACAAAATAAACTATCAAACAAAACAGAAACACTCATAGATAGAAAACAGACTGACAGCTGTCAGAGGGGAGGAGGGTTGTGGGCCTGAGTGAAAAAGATGAAGGGATTAAGACCTAAAAACTAGGCAGACACAGAAAAAAACAAAAACATAAAACTCACGGTCACAGACCACAGCAGTGGGAATCAATGGTGACAGGAGACCTGGGGTAAGGAACACACAATGCAACACACAAAATGATGTATTATAGAACTGTACATCTGAAATCTGTATAATTTTATTAACCCATGTCACCCCAATAAACTCAATTAAAATTTGTTTAAAAGAGAGATGATGGAAAGACTTGACCTTTTAGCTGGTCATTATAATACTCCTAATGCTGGTATTACTTTTGCACAATAACTTTATTTTTGAAGTGCTGAGAATTCATGAAATGAAAAGGATTCGTAAAAACTAAATATTTAATATAGTTCAAAAAATTTGTAACACATTAGAAAACAGCCAATAAAAACATAGTAAGCATTTATCTGAATGTAAGGAACAGGATGGCTTAAATGTTTATCAGTGAAGAATACTGGATGATGAGAAGCAGAAATCTTGATCAGTTCCTCCTGATAAAACATCAAAACTACAACACTGACATCTAGTGTTTTGTCCTGATGAATTCTCACACAAATCTCACAGCAAGTCTCACGTTTTTTCAGCTGCAATGTCAAGGCAGCCAAAGGCTTTGTGATTGTGTAAGCCACTCCGACTCTCCCCTTCTAAATTGACTATTTTCTTTGGTGTGTTTCTTCCCCAGCTGGACTATCATAACACTCACATATGGGAACACGATAAACCTGCGAAAAGTTTTCTAACACCATTTTATAAACCAGCACTCACCCCAATTAAAAAAAAAAAAATCCAGAAGAAGTCACTGATGTCATAGTTTTTTTTATTGTATTATTTTTTAAAAAGCAGCTGTAAGCTCAGAAGATTTAAGCCAAGCACTCAAGGCCGAGGGGCATGTTGATTTTTATAGAAGTAAATGAAAAATGCCAATGCAATGAGGTCTTCCAGCCACTAAAACACAGGGCCTACTCCTAGGACACCAAAGATAATCACCATGCAGATCAGAAAGCACAACTGGTTCTTAAAAGTATAATGTATCACATACAGATGTGACTTTTTAAAATTTTAAGCTAAGTGATCTTTATTTTATTTTTCAAAAATTCTTTATTGTTTAAAGTATTACATATATCTCCTCTTCCCCCACCCCCCCAACACACACACTGACCTCTCCCCAGTCACTCCCATCCCCTCAAATAAGTGATCTTTAATAGCAGAAGGTAAGTGGCTATATCCACGGGTCTCAGTGAACTTTTTTTTATAGCCAAAAGAGTTCTCTGAAGTCCTGTGTGTTATTTTAAACATTAACTCTAACCTTGAAATTTATTTTAAAACTGGAAATAAGGAAGGACCGGAGAACGCTATGAGAATCACAGGAAGAGGTGATCCGCCATGGGCCTGACCGTCCTGCACACTTTTGTTGGGTTTTTCGAGAACTTGGAACAATAACCAAGGGTTCCAAGTATTTCTGCATTCATGGGAAGGTTCTGTTATCAGAGCTGCCCAGCAGCCACCACCCTCAAAAGCCTCCTGCGGGCTTCAAACCTGGAGTTTTACATTTTATTTCATTTTAATTAGTGGCTAGCATGTAGGGCAGGGCAATAGACACTGGCATTTCTCATCTCCTCTGCCTTTCCCCCAAACTTCCAGCTCCCTTCCAAACTTGCCATCTGTCCCTGACCCCCGGGTATGGCCACAGGCCAGGGGCTAAGTGAGCCACTGACTTCGCCTCTGGAACGGGGACCAAGTTTTAAGCAGCCTCCCCGCCCCTCGATATTAGTGGAGGATGAGGAAGGAAGGGGAAACAGAAAAGCTCTCCATCTAAGTTTCTCTCCCTAAAGGAACCGCACGCCTTGGAGGGGAAATACGATCGGTTAACCAAAGGCAAAAATGTGTGACATGTTCTTTTAAAAGACAGACAACGAAAAAAGAGTGACTGCCCTGACCGGTTTGGCTCAGTGGATAGAGCATCAGTCTGCTGACTGAAGGGTCCCAGGTTCGATTCCAGTCAAGGGCATGTACCTTGGTTGCGGGCACATCCCCAGTAGGGGGTGTGCAGGAGGCAGCTGATCGATGTTTCTAACCTTCTATCCCTCTCCCTTCCTCTCTGTAAAAAAAATCAAATATATATATATAAGAGTGATTGTTTGAGGGTATCTTCTACAAAGCTGACATGCAAAAAAAATTTTTTAAAGGGCAGAGCAAGGATTTGAACGACAAGAGAAGGGAGGAGGCCAAAAAAGTCAGATTCCGCAAGCCGGGCCAATGCAGAGGCAGGGTCACTGCGTGCAGAACCAAACCCATCCCGATCGAAGCCAATGCTGTGCATGAACGTGGGAACTGCTATTGTAAAAGCCATCACTGTCATCCCGGGCAGAAGAAGCCAGAAGTTTACAGGAAGCCACGCGGCGATGAAGCTCGGGCGGCTCGGGGCAGAGGCACCGCACCCCCGGCTCCCCGCAAACTCGGCCCGGCCTTTCCTCCGATCGGCCATGCGGCACGTTACCTCCCATGTCGGCAGCGTCTCGGTCCTCCTCTTCCGGCTCCGATGCCGCCGCCTTGGCTAGCATTTTCATCTTCTTCTTCCTCTTGAGGGCATTTTTCAGCTTCTTCCCCGCACTCCCACGTGAGTCCCGTACGGCCGCCGCCATGTTTGTTTTCCTCACCGGAAGTGTCGCGCCGGAGCTGCACCGGGTGGGGGACGCGAGGAACGTGGGCCTCGAGTTCCGGCGACAAAGGTTCCGGGGCGGGGCCAACCAGCCTGGAGGTCGAGGGCAGCTGCCTCAGGCTTGGGTGGCAGAGAAAGGCCTGGCTTCCAATTGCAAAACGGATAATATTATAGAATCTCGCTTTCTCCCTTCGTCCCGCGTGATAAGGGGATTCCGTTTCACTTTTCTGCTCCGCGTCCGACTGCCCAGTGCAGACCCTCCGCGGGGTGCTTCTCCTTTCTCCCTCCGGGCCAGCTTCTCCCTAAGGTGAGCTAGTCACCTGCTGTTGGCAGCCTCAAGCTCCCTCCAAACAGCTGCCACCACCAAGCCCTAATTTCCCCCCTAAAATTGTTGGCTCCTTGAGACTAGGGGCCATATTTCAATCACCAGTTTATCCCCCATGGCCAGCAATGGGGCCTGGCCCGGATTAGGGGCTCCCCAAACTATTTTTGGAAGGAAGAAAGGTTAGAATGAACGAGTGAAGGACAGAATACATTTATTGGTAAGGTTAATGAGTCAGAGGGATAGGATAACAAACCCTTGCATCGTGTTTTAAATAAGCCAGGTTAATCTAAAGACTAAGCTTTCAGTTTTACAGGTAGAGAGTTTCTCTTTTCTTTTTTAATATATTTTTATTGATTTTTTTACAGAGAGGAAGAGAGAGGGATAGAGAATTAGAAACATCAAAGTTTCTTTTTTTAATATATTTTATTGATATTTTACAGGAAGGGAGAAGGATAGATAGAAACATTGATGAGAGAGAAACATGCATCAGCTGCCTCTTGCACGCCCCCTACTGGGAATGTGCCCGCAAGCAAGGTACATGCCCTGGACCAGAATCAAACCTGGGACCTTTCATTCCACAGGCCCATGCTCTATCCACTGAGCCACACTGGTTTAGGCAAGAGAGTTTCTTGGTTTTAATATTCACACTTTTCTAAAGGAGTGGAACTTCTCAAGTGGACACATTCCAATTGATTATATGAGAAACACACATACACACACGTACAACCCCCACGCTCCATGCATTTGCAAACAAAATCGTGTGCAGGAAAAAAAGTTTCATTCCAGATGCAATTGGCACCTGATCCAATCCCAGCCTAAACCTTCTGAAAAGTGGAAATGTTGGCAGCAAAAGGGGTGCAGCTCAAGAGCGGGCCGAGGAGGACATGGCCAGTGCCCAGCAGCCATGCTGCTCGGTGTAAACCTTTCCTGCTGTGGCATGTTGGCCTTGAACCTGCATCCTGCTGAGTTTCCCATGTAGCCCTTGTTTTTGCCTGGTGTTACAGAGTTCACATCCATGTTGGGAAAGCATTGGAGAACAATTTAGAGGAGCAGCAAAGTGAGAGAGAAGAGTGACTACTAATGCCAAAATCGGTTTGGCTCAGTGGATAGAGCGTCGGCCTGCGGACTGAAAGGTCCCAGGTTCGATTCTGGTCAAGGACATGTACCTTGGTTGCGGACACATCCCCAGTGGGGGGTGTGCAGGAGGCAGCTGGTCGATGTTTCTCTTTCATCGATGTTTCTAACTCTCTCTCTCTAACTCTCCCTTCCTTTCTGTAAAAAATCAATATATATATATATATATATATATATATATATATATATATATATATATATTAAAAGAGTGACTACTGAGAAGAGGAAAGGGTCATGCATAGGAAACACCATTTGTTAATATTATTTGGTCATCACCAGTCATGTTTTGAGCATTTGCCAACGTGGTATGGTGGTTTATGTCGAGGGACTTACTCTGTTTAGTTACAATTTAGGAAATTGCTTGGTGGGAGGGAGGGGGTAAGGTTGGTTTGTTTGTTACATATTCACGTTTTTCTTTAAAAAAAAAAATAACAACAGGTTCCAGGTTTCCCTGCAGAAATCTGATTTTTCCCAGAAAGGGATTACTGCTAGTACTTGAGATGTTTCCATGTGAATTTATTTAATCGGCGCAGTAAGTTGGGTACCGGTGTTCCCATTATACAGATGAGGAAACTGAGGCGTAGGCAAGATGAAATCATTGCTCAAGGCCCTACAGCCAGTAAGTGGCAGAATCACATTAAAAAAAAACATAAGCCACCGGCTCCGGAGCCTGTCTGTTCAGCCCCTGAGCTAGTGTGCCGGACTGTTTGCACTTTCACGCTTAGCAAGTATGTCCTGAGAACAGACAGTGGAAGTTTCTGGCAAGCCCTGGCATTCATAAATTAGAAGAAGAAGAAAAAAAATTAAATCCTGGCCGTCACAATGAACTAAAATCATTGACAGGGTGCAAATAGAATGGGCACTGAATGACGGAAATAACGGAATGATGGAAATACAAAAAAAATCTCCTGTATACGTGTATGAGGTTTTGTGCAAACACACCTGTGCTCGTTACCGGCTTACTGCCTCTCAGCTCCACGTGCACCCTTTTTGGCTGCTCTGTGAAAACACGGTGGGCTCCTTTAAATAGTTCCCCTCTGCCAGGACCAGCCGGATATCCGGCTTTCTCAGCAGAGGGCACTGGAGTGGCTCTCTCTAAGAAGAAGGAGCCTGCTTGCGGGTCACAGTGTGGTTCTGTCTGTCTGCAGACTCCTGGGGCACAGGTGGCTTCCCTGGCATCGGACTCCTGCAGCGCCCGGAGGTCCCCAGCGTCCAGGGGCCAGCGGGCCACCCCTGTGGGCAGTGTCATCGCAGAGTGCATCGGGGGACCCCTGCGGGTGAACACCTTTCCCCGGCGCCTGCAAAGGTATGAAATGTGTCAGACGTGTGGTCCGCTAACGGTTCCATTTATGATCCTACGAGTTACCTATGTTTGCAACTACCTGTGGCCTCGCGCTTCTTTTTCATCCCGTTTCTTCTTAACGATGGTAATAGGGAGGGAGAAATTTAGAAGAGAAGCTTTATTTGTACTGTGTCAGCCCGTCTGTGCATGTAACAAACACTATTGTTGCTTTGCTCTCATCCAGCTGACTATAAAGATGGAAAACATGTAAGTCTGGAAATCCATGCTGGCAGGTGGAGCTGAGAGAAACAGGAGCAGTGAGATGCCCGTGTGGAAATGGAGCTTAAGTGTTTGCACCTGTTCTAACCTGGGATCCTTTTATGCACATGCATACGGTGTTTGTTTACAAACTGTAGGTAGATTTAACTTAAGGGTTTGGTGTAGTTGAAATTGGTTTGGCTCAGTGGATAGAGCGTTGGTCTGCAGACTGAAAGGTCCCAGGTTTGATTCCTGTCAAGGGCATGTACGCTGGTTGCGGTCACATCCCCAGTAGGGGGTGTGCAGGAGGCAGCTGGTCAATGTTTCTCTCTCATCCACATTTCTAGCTCTTTATCCCTCTCTCTTCCTCTCTGTGGAAAATCAATAAAAAAGTTTTTTTTTGTTTTTTTTTTAAAGAGCTTGGTGTAATAAACCTTTACCCTCCCCCACCTCCACTGAAATAAGACACAGACCTGCCCTCTCCCACAGGATCTGGACTTTGGTTGTGTGTGTGTTTGGCAAGGTTGGAGGGAGCGGCTTCTTGCTTGTGCTATGATGAAGACATAGGCCAGTGGTCGGCAAACTATGGCTTGCGAGCCACATGCGGCTCTTTGGCCCCTTGAGTGTGGCTCTTCCACAAAATACCACGTGCGGGCATGCACATACAGTGCGATTAAAACTTCGTGGCCTGGCTGAAACCGGTTTTATTTAATGTCTTTTAAAATATATATTTTATTGATTTTTTTTACAGAGAGGAATTGAGAGGGATAGAGAGTTAGAAACGTCGATGAGAGAGAAACATCGACCAGCTGCCTCTTGCACAACCCCTACTGGGGATGTGCCCACAACCAAGATACATGCCCTTGACCAGAATTTAACCTAGGACCTTTCAGTCTGCAGGCCTAAGCTCTAACCACTGAGCAAAACCAGCTAGGGCAGTGGTCTGCAAACTCCTTAGCCCACAGAGCCAAATATCAACAGGACAACGATTGAAATTTCTTTGGAGAGCCAGATTTTTTAAACTTCTGCTAACGCCACTTCTTCAACATAGACTCGCCCAGGCCGTGGTATTTTGTGGAAGAGCCACACTCAAGGGCCCAAAGAGCCGCATGTGGCTTGCGAGCCGCAGTTTGCCGACCATGGGGCTAGGGCCGAATAGGCTTTATTCAATTCGAACAGATAACCGGTGTACTGGTGGTCTCAGAGCCTGCGTCTGTGAGACGGGTCTCCATACAAGGAGGCAAACGTCACCTGCATAAAACCTTTCCATTAAAACTCGCCTGGAAATGGGAGTTAGTCTCCCAGGTAGTATTCGTTTGTGATGACAAGGTTTTGCCCAGGCTTTCTGAATAATAAGAGAACAGAGAAGTAGGCTACTCTGATCCTTCCCGACATTCAGATTCTCATTTCTGTTGGTTGAAAGTGTACCCCAAATGGTATCCTGGGGACCCACTTCCTTCCCACTGTGATGGTTGAACTCAACTTGTTAAACTTTAGGTTTTTCAGCGTCTTGGGCTCCACTATTGAGGTCAGCTGCTCGGGCGGTGGTGCTGTCATGATGAGATTTTCCCTCTAAACCAGTGTTTCCCAACCTTCTCTCATGATGAGAATCACCTGGTGGAGTTGTTAAACTACAGATTCCTGAATCCCAACTAAGAGGTGCTAAACTAGAATTTTTGGGAACATATAGGTAAAATTGTATACTTAACTAGTGCTCTAACACAGATGTTATATACAGAGCACTAAGTTAGGTATGCAATTTTACCTATATGTTCTCAAAAATCCTAGTTTAGCACTTCTTAGTTGGGATTCAGGAATCTGTGTTTTAACAACTCCACCAGGTGATTCTCATCATGAGAGAAGTTTGGGAAACACTGCTCTAGTGCAGGGGTCCTCAAACTTTTTAAAGTGGGGGCCAGATCACGGTCCCTCAGAGAGCTGGAGGGCCGGACTATATGAACTGCTAATTCCTACTGTAACACCTCGGCTGCGCTCACTGTCCAAAAAACCTGGCGGGCCGGATCAGACTCCTCTGCGGGCCGCATGTGGCCCGCGGGCCGTAGTTTGAAGACCCCTGCTCTAGTGGATAGCTTCTTGCAAAGCCCCGCCCCCCTCCCATTTGGTCTCTGCATGTACTGAGCAGATAGAATGATTTTTTTCTTTCTTTTTCTCTCTTTTTTAAAAATATATTTTATTGATTTTTTACAGAGAAGAAAGGAGAAGAACAGAGAGTTAGAAACATCAATGAGAGAGAGTGATCGATCAGCTGCCTCCTGCACATTCCCCACTGAGGATGTGCCTGCAATCAAGGTACATGCCCTTGACGAATTGAACCTAGGACCCTTCAGTCTGAAGTCTTATGCTTTATCCAAACCAGCCAAGGCATAGTTTTGATGTAATTAAAGGAAGACACCCTACTGTCCTTGAGAAAGTGTATCAGCCCCACATGTGCCTTCTCATGGATGTCATGTAATAAAGCTGTAGTTGACAGTGTACTATGTAACCAAAACTTAGTTTTTATAAAATAATAAAGGCCCAGATTTGGAAGAGAAAAACAATTTTTTTTTTCCTGCTGACATTGGATTAATAGGAACTAAAATGGAAGAAAATTATGTTCCTGAAACCCCATCTAAATAGCAAGAAGAAGATAAAATGCTTTTGGCTTCATTAACATCTCTGCATGGTGACTAGAGCTATTATTAAAGAGAGAATTATGTGTTTGAAATTTTTAGCCCAAAATAAAATTTCTAGGCATTGGAAAAGCTATGCTTTCAACCGTCTTCGCTAAAATACTTAACGAAGCGAAAATAAAACATGAGAAACCATGTTAACCTTGAAGCCCCAAATCCCATGAAAATGTCCCCTTCTTATCTCCTTCATGGTAATATTGCATTTTCTGCATGGCAATCTTGTTGTAGTTTTTTTTTTTTTTTTTTTTTTTTTTTTTAATATATTTTATTGATTTTGTACAGAGAGGAAGGGAGAGAGATAGAGAGCTAGAAACATCGATGAGAGAGAGAGTCATCGACCAGCTGCCTCTTGCACACCCCCTACTGGGGATATGCCCGCAACCAAGGTACATGCCCTTGACTGGAATTGAACCCGGGACCTTTCAGTCCCCAAGCCGACGCTCTATCCATTGATCTAAACTGGTCTCAGCTTGTTGTAGTTTTAATGGGCGGACATACAGACCTATTTCCATGGCCAAGTTCAAGTACGAATGGCATGAGGTCGAAGGGAGTGGCCCTTTCCAAGTTCAGAGCTCTCCGGCCCCCCAGACCACGCTGGGACACAATGAAATGCACAGCCACATCTGAAATCTGCTCCTGTACTGTCCTCCCCACCCCCCCTCACTCTGGGGCGTTCCCCCCCCCCCCACCTTCCTTTCATGGTCAGCTCTGCTCCCCAAGTAACTCCTGCCTCCCTCTCCCAGAATGCCACCAGGCCTCCCTTCCCGGTGCTTTATTTGCATGTGCTGGCCTTTTTATTGCAAATAGGGCTCTAAATCTTACTTTGGAAATGGATATTGCCCAGTGTGCGAGCGCACGGGCGAGCCAGGCCATCCATAATGTTAGTTATGAAAACCTGATCATAAGTGTTTTTAGTCCATTAGCCATTTCCCGTTATTTATGTCCCCTTTCCGGCAGGATGGGAGGCCAGGATTCCAGAGATGGGGTTTGGAGGGAGAGCCGCACAAGAGGGTATAAAACACTGTCGCGTTCTGTCAGGCCGGGATGTGCTTCCTCCTTATGTTGTTTCTGACACAATCCCCAGCGATCCGGTAACTCTAGAGCAAGCTTGTCAAACGCAAAGGCTAACTCAGGCCACATAAACAAGGGTGAAGTGTATGTGGGCCCCCAAAAAGCAAAAAAGCTTCCATTTTCTTTTTCTTTAAAAAAAAAAAAAAAAATTATATATATATATATATATATAATTGATTTTTTACAGAGAGGAAGGCAGAGAGATAGGGAGCTAGAAATGTCAATGAGAGAGAAACATTGACCAGCTGCCTCTTGCACACCCCCTACCAGGGATGTGCCCGCAACCAACGTACATGCCCCTCACTGGAATCGAACCCTGGACCTTTCAGTCTGCAGACTGACGCTCTATCCACTGAGCCAAACCGGTTCCGGCAAAAGCTTTCATTTTCATAGACACCTAGGTTTATTTCGATAGAGACATGCTGAATACAAAGGGCTGACATAAATGAGTCGTTAATAGAACATTTTAATAAAAATTTAATATATTTTTTCTTGAACACTAACTTAACCAGACACTGAATAACTGCACAAATTAATAAGCGTAATGCACATAAACCCATTTTTTCTGTTCTCTGAAAGTGAATTATTTCCTGCTGTGCACACACCAAATAAGTCAGTACAAGACCAATGCCGTGGCCATCGGCTGCTAAAATATTCGCTGCTGGTATTAGTGGAGAGAAATGGTGCGCCTGTGCATAAGGCGTGTAAGGAAAATGAATGAGACACCAGGATAGTAACCAGTCATTAGCCAATGTTGTAGTTTATTATTAATAATTATGTATGACAGGATATTGTAAAAATTAAGTTACAAAATTTGGATTAAGACATTTCTTTTTTTCTTTTTTTTTTTGGATTAAGACATTTCTTATATACTGTTACATTGGCTGGGTCTCAAAAATATCCGATGTGGGCCACATGTTTCACATGTGAGCCACGAGTTTCACATGCTTGTTGTAGGGCAGTGGTCGGCAAACTCATTAGTCATCAGAGCCAAATATCCACAGTACAACCACTGACATTTCTTTAGAGAGCCGAAACCGACTTCTGCGCATGGGCCAGGAAGTTTCAATTGCACTGTACGTGGCGCCCCCACGTGGTATTTTGTGGAAGAGCCACACTCAAGGGGCCAAAGAGCCGCATGTGGGTTGAGAGCCACAGTTTGCCAACCACTGTTGTAGGGGAATGAGAGAAGAATGAGAAATTGGGCCGAGGAGAGGCGGTATTTAATATCTATCTATTTATCTTTTATGTATCTATGACCTACCTATCTAATACCTATGCATCTATTATCTACATATGTATGTATCTATTGTTCTGCCTATTATCTTTTATCTAGCTATCTACCTATTATCTACCTATTATGTCTCTATCTAGCTATTATCTATTATGTATGCATATATATATATATATATATATATATATATATATATATTACCTCTCTTTTCTATTATTGCATTCATTACTTTTAACGAACATTACCACATTCAAAAAAACAAAACAAAACAAAAACTTATTATACACTCAGTAACTATACCTGGAGGCAGTTTTGAGATATTTCGCTCCATTTCAGCATCAAACAGAACTCCAGTTCGTGATTGGTTAATAGGGTCCCGTTGCTCTTGCCACTGGCTCATCTCTCTGCATCACCCCAGCGGTGGGCATCATTCCCCAAGCTTTGCCCAATGAGCCAGGAGAGCAAACAAGCCTGGTGAGAAAAAGGATGCTTTGAATGATCTGTCTTTCCTATCACATTAAACCCCATCATAATAGAAACGCAAAAGAGAATGCATTTTCTCCACTAGGTGAAGAAGCTTTGGGGTAGAGGGGGTCTTGTAAGAAAAGCATCAGCCAAAACCGGTTTGGCTCAGTGGATAGAGCGTCGGCCTGCTGACTAAAAGGTCCCAGGTTCAATTCCGGTCAAGGACATGTATCGTGGCTGCAGGCACATCCCCAGTAGGGGGTGTGCAAGAGGCAGCTGATGGATGATTCTCCCTCATTGATGTTTCTAACTCTCTATCCCTCTCTCTTCCTCTCTGTAAAAAGTCAATAAAATATATTAAAAGAAAAAGAAAAGAAAAAAGCATCAAATGTTTGGCCCAGTGTCCAAAAGCAGCCAGCGATGTTGTAACTCAGTGATGGGCTGGCTCCCTCATTTGAGCTCGCCCACTTCCCAGAGCGTGTCCCACCGTTTGCATTAATTCCCATCCATGAACATGCAGATACGATGTTTTCCATCCTCTCGCTGGTACGGATGTAAACGAAAGCCAACACAAGGAACACCAGCTCCTTGAGTCCCCTTGCCCTCCTCCTCAGTGGACTCGCTCCTAATTGAATGTTAAGATCAAAGTTGAAGTTTATAAGAAAGAAAAACAAGTCCGGATAAATAGTGACGATCCGACACTCTTATGAACATTTGCGACCCGCCGTCCTATCAGGCGTCTTGGAAGAATTCTAATGCGAGGTGCGCAGAGCTATTAACTTGGCTGTTCCGCGCCGGTGTCTTGATAAGAAGTGAGTTAAATAATTGTCCTGTTCAACTTGGCGCTTGTTAACCTTTAAGGTCAACTCGTTGGAACATACGTTTAATGAAATTCCGGAGCCGGAATTTATGAGACCGCCGCTGAATGTTAAATTGGACAATTTACATAAGCAGGACATTAACCTTCCGAGCACTAAATAGCATTTTAGCACTTAGCCGCTGGGGACGATAAGGGACATGTTCTATATATTTGTGATTAGCTGTGCCTGGAAACTCTCCTGGTGACCAATTGGCCCACCAAGTTTAGCGGCGTAATTAAATGAATGGACTCGGCCTAAGTAAATTATCAGAGCTGTGTATAGTATATCATTCCCGCGCGGAGGGAAAAGGGAGAGATGAATAATTTAATAATACATGACTAATTTATCAATGCTAAGCGACTCCGAGGAGGCTCTCAGTAGTTCATTGTTTTAGAGCCGAGATTTGATTTGCTGCTGCTTCGGAGATGAAAATGGAACCGATTTCATGTCTTAACCTGAAATAGATAGAAGCTGTTGGTTTTATTTTTCTTGAGGTGAGAGGTGTCGTGTGTTTTGCTTTGGAAATAGGACCAAATACCTACTACAGAGTACTGTGTAGCAGGTAAACGTGTCATTGGTCATAATCAAATGTCTGTGGTCCTGTGGAAACCGGTGTGGCTCAGTGGATAGAGCGTTGGCCTTCAGACTGAAAGGTTCCAGGTTCGATTCCGGTCAAAGGCATGTAACATCCCCAGTAGGGGATGTGCAAGAGGCTGCTGATGGATGTTTCTCTCTCATCGATATTTCTAACTCTCTCTCTCTCCTTTCTCTCTGTAAAAAAATCAATAAAATATATATTTTTAAAAATGTCTATGATCCCTAAGACTTGGGAGCCTTCCTGAGGGGAGAGCGTGGCCTGTGTTGCTTATAAGTCTGGCTTAGGAGACGGGTGACAATGGTCATTGTGGTTTGGAAGGTCAAGGGTCAGGTACCAAGGAGGGCAGTTGGCACTTCACCTAAAAATACTACCAGTGAGCCAGGACCGGTTTGGCTCAGTGGATAGAGCGTCGGCCTGTGGACTGAGGGGTCCCGGGTTTGATTCCGGTCAAGGGCACGTATCTTGGTTGCGGGCGCATCCCCAGTGGGGGGTGTGCAAGAGGCAGCTGATCGATGATTCTCTCTCATCGATGTTTCTTGCTCTCTATCCCTTCTCTCTTCCTCTCTGTGAAAAATCAATAAAATATATTAAAAAATAAAAATAAAAATTTGTAAAAAAAAAAAAATACTACCAGTGAGTATGGATGCCCAGCTCACTGCAGGTGCATCCTGTAAGCTCAGCTGACATCCGGCGGGCATTGACCTCCCACGGCTGACTCCCTATTTGGGGAGCTAGTCGGACACCCTGAAGTCAGCTGGGACCTCTGCCTCTTAGATGTCTAAAGTGAACCTGGGCCCTAGCCGGTTTTGCTCAGTGGGTAGAATGTCGGCCTGGGGACTGACTGGTACTGGGTTCGACTCTGGTCAAGGGCATGTATCGAGGTTGCAGGCTCCTCCCCGGCTTGGGCCCTGGTCAGGCGTGTGCAAGGAGGCAAGCAATCTATGTGTCTCTCTTATGTTGATGTTTCTGTCTTTCCCTCTCTCTCTTCCCTCTCTCTAAAAATCAGTGGGAAAATATCCTTGGGTGAGGATTAAAAAAGACAAGTGAACCTGGCCCAGATCTCAGCCCGTGCAGGTGATGGTCCGAGACTCTTTGCTTTATTCCTGAAATGCCCTCGGTTTTAACTTTCTTGTGCTTCTCTCTCTCTCAATCTCTCATTCTCCTTGTCTCTTTTGTTGTCTTGAGAGAACCTATACATATTGACTTAGCCTTCTTACTGGCTTCCCCTGAATCTATTCAACTCCCCACCCCAAACCCCAAAGCAACTACTCCTTCCCATTGTTAGGCAGACACTTGGTGCTGAGACACTTCCTAGACCAGTGGTTCTCAACCTTCCTAATGCCACAACCCTTTAATACAGTTTATCATGTTGTGGTGACACCAACCATAACATTATTTTTGTTGCTACTTCCTAACTTTAATTTTGCTACTGTTATGAATTGTAATGTAAATATCTGTGTTTTCCGATGGTCTTAGGCGACCCTGCTAGCGGTTCTCAGCCTGTCTCGACCCACATGGGAGGGCAGTTGAGGGGGACCAGGCCTGCAGGGGAGGGCAGTTAGGGGTAATCAGGCTGGCAGAGGAGCAGTTAAGCATCGATCAGGCTGGCAGGGGAGTGGTTAGGGGGTGATCAGGCTGGCAGGCAGAAGCAGTTCGGGGCAATCAGGTAGGCAGGCAGGCAAGCAGTCAGTTGGGAGCCAGAAGTCCTAGGATCAGGCCTAAACGAGCAGTCGAACATCCCTCAAGGAGTCCCAGATTGGAGAGGGTGCAGGCTGGGCTAAGGGAAAACCTCTTCCCCGCCCTGTGCACGAATTTCATGCACCAGGCCTCTAGTTACATATAGAGAATAACTCTTGAAACAGGCAGATCTTGTGACTTGGAACCCAAGTATCTATTTCAGAATCTCTAGCGCCCCCTGCTGGTTACCATGTTCATCGGGGAATTACTGAGCCAGACAGGAGAAGAACATTCATTCGGAATATTTTTCAAAGGCTGCACGTGATTGCATTGCCCTCTTCTTATGGGCTAGTATCGTCTCAGCTAGGAATGCTTTTCAATAAGCATTTGTGCCTTAACAAGCAGATTTCCTTGTCTCTGCTTTACTGCTCTTTCGTGCTCCCTGTATTGTTTTCCCTTTGGGGGCCCGGAATAAATTATTTCATTGGGCAAAGATAACCTTACATTATTCCCAATCAACACCTGGCTGGAAATATATACTGACAAGATTTTTTTCATCTATGAGGACAAACTCAACTTGGAAAAATGGAAGTGTTGGTTGCAGCCACCTGAAAAGATATGAAATACCCAGTCTATTTTATTGCAACCGGCAGGCACTTTGCAAGGAACACACGTCCTGTCACCTGGAAAGGAAAGAAACGTCTCTGACATGTCCGCCGCTCAGCCTCTTGCAGAGAACTCCTTTCATGGCTCGGGGAAGCCAGTCACACGCACAGGCCCCAGTTATTCTGTACCCCCACCTCGGGCTAACATAGCGCTGTGACAGAAAACCCTTTAAGGTTGTCAGGTGTTCACGTAGAACACCCCAAGACCTGCGGATGCATCTTCATTCAGTTGACAAATGCCTTCCCCGTGTCTTTCCGTGTTGGTAAATTAGAGAAACCTCCCGGACAGCCCTGTCAACAGTTTACTAAAAGGCTCCTCGTTTGTGAGGTTGAGCTGTCACACGAGTGTAATTTAATCCTCTTGAACGATCACTCGAAAATGCCCCAGTGTTTGGTGTTTAGATGCCAGATGGGAGGTTTGCTGCTGCCATAGTCACATTTCCAGCTCATGAGAGGGGAAATGAGTGAAACATATGCGGTTCCCACCCCCAGCCACTCCTCCCCCCAATACAGCAATCCTTATGTCATCTCCCGAACAGGACCAGAATATTGCTTTCACTGTAGATCAAACACATCCCTGTGGATCATTATCTTTGTTTGTTCATTTTATTTTTAAGTATATTTTTTTATTGATGTGAGGAAAGGAAAGGGATAGAAAGCTGGAAACATCGATGGGAGAGAAACATCGACCAGCTGCCTCCTGCACACCCCCTATTGGGGATGTGCCCACAACCAAGGTACATGCCCTTGACTGGAAGCGAACCTGGGACCTTTCAGTCCGCAGGCCAACACTCTATTCACTGAGCCAAACCAGTTTCGGCTGGATCATTATCTTTGAAAACCTAAGGAATAAAAGGGTCAATGTGGACTGATGCCTCCTTTATTTCCTGGTCCCCTCGTGGAATGAATCATTGCTGCAGAGGCTGGCCTAAGCGAGGGGTTCAGGGTTAGGGTTAGGATTAGGGTTAGGGATCTATGTATGGCATTTCTCTGATGTGAACAGAACTCCTGACCGAGGTATTACTGTGTGTGAATGGCTGTAGGTGGCAAGGTGCTTGAAGTGGTGTTTGGTATTTGAATTATTTTCCTTTGGTTGTATCTTCATTGCTGTTGTACACTGTTCTGAGATCGGCCGTGTCAAGGGCAAGGCAAAGAGCTGGTTATGGAAAGACGATGTATTATAAAGTTGTGCGCTTGAAACCTACATAATATTAACCACTGTCACTCCCAATGCACTTCATTAAATTTTAAAAAGGGAAATGAACACAGACTGGGAGGTGCACAGGAAAAAAACACCTTATTAAGCTTTCCTGTCCGGAACACATTTGTATTTATTTTCTGTTATTCGGATAATTATGACCATATGGTGAGTTTTTAACTGTTGAGACAGGCCAGGTCGACCAGCTTAACCTATAGAAATTCAGAGGAGTCTCTTTAATTGCTACCTGGCCAGCATGGCTCAGTGGCTGGGTGTCAACCTATGTATGAACCAGGAAGTCATGGTTTGATTCCAGTCAGGGCTCAGTCCCCAGTGGAGGGTGTGCAGGAGGCAGGTGATAATGATTCTCTCTCATCATTAATGTTTCTCTCTCTCTTCCACTCCTTTCCTCTCTGAAGACAATAAAAATACATTAGCCCTAGCTGATTTTGCTAAGTGGATAGAGTGTCTGCCTGTGGACTGAAGGGTCCCAAGTTCTGTTCTGGTCAGGGCACATGACCATGTTGTGAGCTCAATCTTCAGTAGGGGGCATGCAGGAGGCAGCTGATCAATGATTCTCTCTCATTATTGATGTTTCTATCTTTCTCTCCTGTTCCCTTCTTCTCTGAAATCAATAAAATAGATATTTTAATAAAAATATATTAAAGACAAATGGCCAAAATACACTGGCCAGATTATTATGATCTTTGAATTAATAATAATCTGGCCACTATATATATTGTGTGTGTGTATATATATATATATATATATATATATATATATATATATGAGACCTGGTGCATTAATTCATGCATGGGTGGGGTCCAGCCAGCCTTGCCAGGGAGAGGGGACATGGGTGGTTGGCCAGCCTGCCTGCTATTCGAACTCCTGGGTGAGGGGACAATTTGCACATTAGCCTTTTATTATATAGGACATACTCCGAGTGGCCAAATTATGTGTTCAGAGATCATAATAATCTGGCCACAAAGTGTGTATATATAGGTTGACCTAAAGAAATTAGCCTGGCTTATGCTGGTGAGGTATCTGTCATAATTATAAATACGAGGCTCATCAACTTTCCAAGCTGTCATTTAGTGTGTGCTCACATAGGCCACCCCCTATACTATGTCTTTTACATGGGTTTGTTTTTTATTTCTCTTCATAGTCCCAAGCATTTGACTCTCTTCTTCTGACCATTCCGTGGTTAAGGAAGCTACAGGGATGTCGCTGTTCAGGTCATCCAGCTCACAGTGGCAGAGTTGCAATTTGAACCCAGAGCCTCCTGCAGCTAACAGCTCTGTGGCTTTGCAGTAGCACTTACTAAGTCCCAGAACCAGAGCCCGCTCCCACGTTCTGGGCACTGTCACCTGTCACGGTGATCGGGTCTCTGGAAAAAGGTTGGCCACCAGGCAACACCAGTTCTGTCCTTTGCACTTGGCCTCCTGTTTTGGGGGAAGCCATGCTATAGGATTGTGTGTTTTCCCTGCTCTGTCGTAGACTCTGGCTTTGGTCCTATAGGGGGATGCAGGTCCTGGGATAAAGAAATGAGAACCTGTAGCTTTAAGGCCTGGCTAGCACCCCAGTGACAGGGCACTGGACCTTATCTGCTTGCCATGCTTTCCTGGGCATGAGGGTTGTAAATTATATGGCTGCCTTCATAGAACCTCTTAACCGTCTTCCAGCCGCCCTCCCCCGACCCTCCGTGTACCTGTCAGGCTGCCCGGAAGAGGCACTAAATTCTACTTGGTGGGAAACTGACTCTGGGTAACACGTGGGTGCAAAAGGCCATAGGGTCTTCTGTTTCCCATTCAGACAGCAGCCAACTTCAAACACGAAGGGGGCTGCCTGGGAGAAAAATCACCTAAAGCAGCGTTTTTCAACCGCTGTTCCGCGGCACACTTTTTCAACCGCTGTTCCGCGGCACACTAGATGTTGCCTGGTTGCCTTGTCTGTGCCGTAGGTGCAGACAAGACAAGAATTTTATAATTTTTCACTATTTTGTTTACTTAATATTTCATAATAAAGTAATTATAAAATACTTTCTTTGTGTTTATTTGATTCCTATTCAAGAGAATTACTTTATATATAGTCAATATAGGCACAGAGTTAAATTTTTTAACATTTTCTAATGGTGGTGTGCCTCGTGATTTTTTTCATGAAACAAGTGTGCCTTTGCCCAAAAAAGGTTGAAAAACACTGACCTAAAGAACACACACGTTCATGCTCATTTTATTTTATTTATTTATTTTTTCTTTCTCATTTTTTTTAAATTAAGGTATTATATGTGTACATACCTTACCAATCCCCACCCCCTGACTCTCATGCATGTCCTCCCTCCCCAGGGTTGTACATTGGTTATGTACATTGGTCGTCCATTGGTTATGGTTCTATGCATGCATACAAGTCCTTCGGTTGACCTCTTATCTCCCCCACCTCTCCCTACCCTCCCCGCTGTAATTTGACAGTCTGCTTGTTGCTTTACTGTCTCTGTATCTATCTTTTTGTTCATCAGTTTACAATGTTCCTTATTATCCATGAATGAGTGAGATCATGTGGTGGTGTTCAGGCTCATTTAAAAAAACCCTCACCTGCAAGCATTATGTCAAGTGAACTAAGCCAGGCAATGGAAAAAAAAAAAAAGTACCCCATGATCTCACTCATTTATGGAAAATAAAGAACATGATAACCCGATGAACAAAAAGATAGACACGGAGGCAATAAAGCACCGAACAGACTGTCAAATGACAGTGGGAAGGCTGGAGAGTGTTGGGGAGGGGGGGGAGAGAGGAGAGATCAACCAAAGGACTGTATGCATGCATATCAGCACACCAATGGACACAAGACAATGGGGGGGGGGGTGTGTGGGATGGGGGCATGCAACAGGGTTAGGGGAGGCTGGGGGAAGGTCAATGGGGGGGGGGAAGGAGATATATGTACTACTATATGTAATACTTTGAATAAATAAATAGATAAATAAAATAAAATAAAAACCTCACCCACAGTTACTTTTTCCATTGATTTTCAGAGAGAGTGGAAGGATGGGAGGGAAGCAAGGTAGAGGGAGGGAAGGTGAGAGGGAGGGGAGGGGGATCCCCAAGCCACCCCTACCCCCTGTCGCATGCCCTCATTCCCTTCCAACCCCTCCCCTCCGTGTCTGTGTCCGTTGGTTGTGCTTATGTGCATGCATACAAGTCCTTCGGTTAATCTTTATTGCTGAAAATATTACATGTGTCTCCGCCCCCCTAACTGAAGCATCTGGAATAACACTGGCCTAAACATTCCTTGCCGAATATTTACTTATATAACGTGCTGCCAATAGAAAGGATCTCGGCATTTCAATGTGACTTTTAAATGCTATGAATGAAAACTGAGAAGAAACCATGTCAGGCTTGCCTACAATCCAGTGAGTATTTATTGAATATCTACTGTGTGTTCCACACTCTTCTAGGTACTTTGGACATAGCAGTGACCAAACCTTCTCCTGTCCTTAAAACTTACACATCCATCATATTCGTTTGAGACTGGAGGAATATGGAAGAATAGTTATTAAATATACTGTTTTGTGTTTTTTTGATATTGGATTTGATGTTAATTATTTGATGATTGGATTGCATATGAAAGAATGAACTCAGTAAGGAAGGAATGAGTGGATTATTTTTGTATTCTTTCCAAATAGTTGAGAAGGAATGGGTGGAAAGCTATTTTCTAGAATGTTCCTATGGTGTATGGGTGACTTCCCACTTAGAGTAATGCTGTACTCTTTCTAATTTAGTGTCTTCCTTACATATAATCACCATTTATTGCCTTAAAGAAATATAGTAATCGCCGAAACCGGTTTGGCTCAGTGGATAGAGAGCCAGCCTGCGGACTGAAAGGTCCCAGGTTCGATTCCAGTCAAGGGCATGTACCTTGGTTGTGGGCACATCCCCAGTAGGGGGTGTGCAAGAGGCAGCTGATCAATGTTTCTCTCTAATCCATATTTCTAGCTCTCTATCCCTCTCCCTTCCTCTCTGTAAAAAAATCAATAAAATATATTTTAAAAAAGAAAGAAATATAGTAATCACACACAGTGTGACCTCACTACATATCTAGGTGGTTTTTTTTCAAGGTTTCACTCTTTTATTTTGAAATAAACTCACAGAAAATTTATCCTAGAATAGGAAAAAATAAGCACCCCAAAACAAAACAAAACAAATACAAAGACAAAACAAAAAAACACCCCACACCTTACCTCTGGTCATTTGTGTAAGTCCAGTTATCTGTGCATTAGAGGAGATATGTCGCTTTTTAGAAAGAGCTTTTAATTGCTGGATCTGAGCAATGGCATACGCATTTTATTTTAGGGTCTATCTAGCCCACTCGGAAAATGTAATGGACCTCATTTTCATTTAGTGTAGGTCTGTGCAGTTCCTAAAACAGCTAAACGGCTATTAATTTAATCAGGTAATTTAACCATAGCTCCAGCAAAGGCCACCAGCTAGTTGTCACGCAATGATTATGAGGATGACATTTCTATCCCAGGATGCCAGGGGCAGACTTTGATACATCATTTTCTTTTTGAAGGTTAAACTCAGATAACCTGCCTTTGGCATTTAATTAGCTCCATATTAAACACTCTTTTAATAATAAAATGATTAAAAATTTTATTGCTTCTCAAATGAGGCCCTTTCACATAGATTTAATGACTTGGTTAGAGCTCTGTAAGTTTGCGAACCAAACCTTCCCGAGGCCGGCCTATTGTAATGATATGCTTTACAGCTTGCAAAGTCTGTATTTTATTCAAATGATGGCCGTAATCATTTCGGATAAAACGTAGAATGCTTTCCTCTGTGTTTTTAAGTCTTCGCTGTTAAATGTCATTGCACGATAACCAAGAAAACCCATGGATTACAAATCCCCAGCAATGATCAAGTTCAAGATGAATAGAGAGACTCGGAAGTCTGTTTAATGCGTTGAATCTTAAATACGGGTTGTTTACCCTTTGAAAAGTCATTCGTCACCGTTGACTACCTGCAAAAAAAAAAAAAAAGTTATAAAACTACTGTAGAAATTACAGAAAAGTGTGAGTAGACTGCAATTCGCCATCTGTATTTCCGGTTAATATTAGCTGTTCAGTGAAAACGATCAGCAAGAGACCATTCACTGTTTGTCTTTAGCATGAGTTGGGGGGAGAAGGAGGAGGGGACCCTAAAATATCTGTAAAATAGAAGAGGCAGAAGGCTAGCTCACAAGAACAGGGAGTAACATCAGTCTGAACACAAGTGACCATTTCCTCTTTATGCTGTTGAAGTTTTCTTTTAACCTTGAGTTTCTTTCTTTTTTTTTTTTATTTTATTGATTTTATTTTTATTATTTTAAAAATATATTTTATTAATTTTTTACAGAGAGGAAGGGAAAGGGATAGAGAGTTAGAAACATCGATGAGAGAGAAACATTGATCTTCTGCCTCCTGCACACCCCCTACTGGGGATGTGCCCGTAACCAAGGTACATGCGCTTGACTGAAATCAAACCTGGGACCTTTCAGTCTGCAGGCCGACGCTCTGTCCACTGAGCCAAACCGGTTTCCGCTAACCTTGAGTTTCTTTTACTTTTAGGATATGCACAGGGTGACGTGCCCAGTTCAGTGAGATTTGACACAAGTCTACATGCTCATAGAACTACCACCTTCAATCGAGTTAGAGCAATTCCGTCACCCCTGACCCTGCCTCTTGCCTCTTTCCCTCGGCTTCCCACCACTGCCCAACTATTTTGAATCCTGTCACCATCACAGAGTTTTACTTCTTTTCCAGAACATCATGGAGATGTCATCACTGATTTCTTCACAGTGCCCCTCTGGGCATACTTCTGCCGATGACATTAATTTTGAAGTTTACAACAGCTTCTGGGCTTACCGGTAGTTCATTTCTTGTTATTGCTGTGCGAAGTCCCATTGTGTGGGTTCATAGCAATTGTTTATCCATTCACCTGTTGATGGAGATTTAGGTTGTTTCCGGTTATTTACTAGTATTAGTAAAGCTATGAACATCCTTTTTTGAGCATATGTTTTCATGGCTATTTAGAAAAAGCATCATCGGTTGTTGGAATAGTTCTTTTGTTTCCCTGGAGGAGAAACTGCTAATTCCTTCCATTTATTTTTAATTTTTAATCTTTATTATTGAGAAAGGAGAACAAAGTTGGGGTATCCTGGTCTTTCTGGTTCTTTCTGGTTCCATATGATTTTTTGGAGTATTTGCTCTAGAACTGTGAAATAGGTTGTTGGTGTTTTAATGGGGATTGCATTGAATCTCTAGATTGCTGTGGGTATATGGGCATTTTAATGATGTTAGTTCTACCAATCCATGAACACGGTATATTCTTCTACTTGTTTATATCTTCCTCTGTCTCTTTTTTCAATATCCTGTAGTTTTTCAAGTCTTTTTACCTCCTTGGTTAAGTTTATTCCTAAGTTGGTTTGTTTTGTTGCAACGGTGAATGGGATTACTTTTTTAATTTCTCATTCTGAGAATTTATTATTGGTGTATAAAAATGCCATTGATTTCTGGGTGGTGTCGTATCTTGATACGTTGCTGAATTCCTTTATTAAATCTAGTAGTTTTTTTTGTTGTTGTTGTGTTGTTTTTTAAAAAAAAATATTTTTTGTTGATTTTGTACAGAGAGGAATGGGGAGAGAGAGAGAGAGAGAGAGAGAGAGAGAGAGAGAGAGAGAGAGAGAAAGAGAGAGAGAGAGAAAGAGAGAGAGAGAGAGAGAGAGAGAGAGAGAGAGTTAGAAACATCGATGAGAGAGAGTCATCGATCAGCTGCCTATTACACACCCCCTACTGGGGATGTGCCCTCAACCAAGGTACGTGCCCTTGACCGGAATCAAACCCGGGACCCTTCAGTCCCCAAGCCGACACTCTACCCATTGAGCCAAACCGGTCTCGGCTAAATCTAGTAGTTTTTTGATGGAGTCCTTGGTTGAGTTGTGTCGGCCTGCTATTTCTGGTTTTCTCTCTGGAGAATTGTCAGGGAGCCCCCGTGATTTCATGAGGTTTGAAGAAGAGGTTTATTAATAAAAGAAAAACAAACACAAATGTTCATGATCAGCTGGCTCTGTAGGTCATGGGCTTCTTTCTGGGGGCAGGGGTCGACCAGAAGCCCAACCAGCTCTTTCTCCAACCTCCTCTTGGCTTGAATCAAGTTGCTTCTCTCACTTTCGGCTTCATACCTCGAGCTCCACTTGTCGGCAAGCTGTATATCAGCTTTGGGGAAAACACGTTTTTCTCCAAGTCTATAGGAAGAGAAACATGAACTTGATTTCCTTCCAGTGCCTCTCTGGGACAAAGCGAGGCTGATTTGTTTCCCAGAGCAACCGGAGTCTCATCAGTGCGATCGTATTAATCTACTTCTCCCGTCAACAAGCGTTCCTAGCAGGGGCTCGGTGACTTGAAAGACACGAGCCAAATGCATATTTAATGACCAAGTCCATATTTTTAGATTTGAGGGTGACATCTATAAATTGGAGATGTTTATTAAATGCAATAAAAAGTCTTTCTTCTATTAGAGCCTGGTGACTGGTTTGATTTGTATTTATATTTGTTATATTTGTTGCTCCGGAAACAAAATTGCTGCTACTTTTTAATGTGAACACTGGGACTGATTAAATAAGTTCCAATACATCCATACTGCGGCCATGAATAGAGCCATCTGGGGAATATGTCTGTAGACACACAACGATATTCAAAGTACGTTCTTAAGTGAAAAAAACAACAACAAAAAAACCCACGGAAATTACAAAACAGTATCTGTAGTATGGCCCAGAGTTTCAGAAAAATATCTGAGTATCTAGACACCGAGGTATTAGTTATTATTAATTGAAGCTGGTAGGAAATGGGAAATTTTTTTGTGTTTCTTTTTACATATTCTCATTTTTATACAGTGAAACATGTTTATGAGAGAGATGTTGAACCAAGCTAAAGACACAAATTCAATGAATACTGTAATGAGCCATTTTGCAATTTTAATTGATATTTATTAACATTGAGTTGATATATTTGTGAACATTTTGTTCTATTTATTAATTTATTTTTAGGTATGTTTTTATTGCTTTCAGAGAGAGGCAAGGAGAGGGAGAGAGAGGGAGAGAGGCAGAGAGAGAGAGAGATGATCATTGATCAGCTGGCTCCTGCATGCACCCTACTGGGGATTGAGCCCGCAACCCGGGGATGTGCCCTGACTGGGGAATCAAACTGTGATCTCCTGGTTCATGGGTCAATGCTCAACCATTAAGCCACACTGGCCTGGTGACATTTTGTTAAAAAAACAGGACAAAAAGTAATATGAATTAACCTTTCAACAAATACTGCAATTTCTTGAGTGCCTACTGCTTGGGAGGAGCTAATTGAATTATATTAAAATGTTTAGCCTAAGTAGTATCATATCCACTTGACTGATGAGGAATCTGAATTTAGAGAAATTAAATAACGTGTACAATTCCCTGGAGCTTGTAAATAATAGAGCAAGGATTCAAACCTGGGGCTCATTCTACCACCGTAACCTTCCTCTCAAGATGAGGGGACAGGCATTATGTCATTTTTCCACTGTCCTAGCTAATACATTGCAGATCTCTCACTTGAACTTGGGTCTTGCTGACTTGAAAGCCCAAGATTTCTCTACTCCACTGCTCTGGGGTCATGTCTGCCCATGTCCTATTGGCCAAAGCAAGTCATGGCCAAGTCCATAGGCAACTTAGGAGGGAACTATTTATGGGGCTGGATATTGAGAGGTGTATACCTCTTTGGAGGCCATTAATAAACATACAGAATACATAGAATGGAAGAAGTTTCAGAGAAAAGTAACTAAAATGGTTGGGAAAATGCGACTGAAGAAAGTGAGCTGTTGTAAGAAGATTGTCAAGGTTAGGGTGTGAGGTCACCCTAGTTTTCTTGCCTCTGGCTGTTTCTTTTGCTGTATCCCTACCTAATAAGGCTTATTTGGGGAGAATAGTCATACTGCCTTTATCTAGACCAACTTTCTCCCCCCCCCCTCCATTTTGTTATTAAGGTATTATATGTGTACATATTTTACCATTGTCCCCTGACCCTACTCCCATACATGCCCTCACCCCCCAGTGTTTTGCGTCTATTGGTTATGCTTATATGCATGCATACAAGTCCTTCGGTTGATCTCTTATCTCCCCCACCTCGCCCTAACCTTCCCATTGTAATTTGACAGTCTGTTGGATGCTTTACTGCCTCTGTATCTATCATTTTGTTCATCAGTTTATAATGTTCTTTATTACCCACAAATGAGTGAGATCATGTGGTGTTTTTCTTTCATTGATTGGCTTATTTAACTTAATATAATGCTCTCCAGGTCTGCAAATGGTAAGAATTCCTTTTTTTTTTTTTAAATGGCAGTATAGAATTCCATTGTGTAGATGTACCACATTTTCTGATCCAGTCATCTGCTGATGGGCACCTAGACTGTTTCCAAATCTTAGCTATGGTAAATTATGATGCTATGAACATTGGGATGCATATGTCCTTTCTGATTGGTGTTTCTAGTTTCTTAGCATATATTCCTAGGAGTGGGATTATTGGGTGATAGAGTTCCATTTTTGGCTCAGTGGATAGAGCGTCGGCCTGCAGACTCAAGGGTTCTGGGTTTGATTTCGGTCAAGGGCATGTACCTTGGTTGCGGGCACATCCCCAGTAGGGGATGTGTAAGAGGCAGCTGGTGTTTCTCTCTCATCAATATTTATAACTCTCTCTCCCTCTCCCTTCCCCTCTGTAAAAAATCAATAAAATATATATTTAAAAAAAATCAAACAACTTTCTTTCCTTCCCTGATGTGGAGACATTCCTGCCACGCAGTTCTGTGATTTGGGAGGGAGTTTTGGTTCTGCTGAAATCTCTGTGCCCTTTGTAAGCCTCCAGGCAGTTAGAACCAACTCCAGATGCTGGCCATGAATCCCTGTTTGAAGAAAGAGCTAGGAAGGGAGGGCAAAGGATCCTACTTCTCTCTTGATTTTGCAGGACCTATTTCTTTTTTTCTTTTTTTAAAATATATTTTATTGATTTTTTACAGAAAGGAAGGGAGAGGGATAGAGAGTTAGAAACATTGATGAGAGAGAATCATCGACCAGCTGCCTCCTGCACGCCCCCTACTGGGGATGTGCCCACAACCAAGATACATGCCCTTGACCGGAATCGAACCAGGGACCTTTCAGTCCACAGGCTGATGCTCTATCCACTCAGCCAAACTGGTTTTGGCAGGACCTATTTCTTTACTTTGCTGATCAGGATGAAAGCCTCAGATGCTAGCACATCAACAGATACACATGTTTTTGTTTTCTTTGTTTAAGACCGAATACTCGCCCAGAGGAGAGGGCCATCCTGGCCAAAGCATCCCCCACACAAAGCTTGTGCTTCCAGTGGTCATTAATACTCTCGGCCCGAGAGCAACTGCCCCCACCTCCCTTGCCCCCCACACACAAGGGTTGAAATTGCTTCCCAGCTGAGGCCGTAACAGGGCATCGATCCTCATCTGTTCCCCACCACTGAGTCCTCCACTGTGAGCGAGAAGCGAGCAGCGCCCTCCGACACCAGGGGACTCGGCGCGGAGAAGTAAGATGGAATGGCTATTAGAGGGGGCGACGGGCATGACCTAACGCCACACAGGGAAGCTGTGGGGAGAGGAAGTGACACAGGACCGGGGAACGGTAGACCCCGAGGCCCCTTGGACGGCATCCTGGCCCCCACCGGTGAGGAACCCAGGTCCAGGGAGGTTAATGGACTTACCCAAGGTCATGTTGTGAGTTATTGTCCTTCTGTTGTTCCGGGTCACCCTTCAGCAACAACATATTTTTTCAAGGTGTCTAAGAGTTCAGAGTTCACCTGCTAGCATAGTTCAAAATGCTTTTTTCCCGAGAACTCATTCATTCAGCAGTACTTAACGGGAACCTACCGCGAATGTGTCCCACATCTTAGAGGTGATTGAAAAAGGAAAGAGCTTCCTGCACTTACAATAGCTTACAACTGACTCTGTTCAATGTTTTCCATAGATTATCTCACTTAATGCCCCCAATAATCTTAGGAGGTGGGTACTGTTATCATCCCCATTGTTCAGTTAAAGAAGCTGAAGTTTAGGAGGTTCCGTCGACTGCCTAAGACGTATCTAGAAAACACGAAAGCTGAGATTTAAAACCAGTTCTTTTGACCTCGTGGACAATATGCTAACCATTACACAGTATTGCTGCCTGGCTTGTGATATGCTAGATGGCTGATTATTATTATTTTTAAAATATATTTTATTGATTTTTTTTTTTTTTTACAGAGAGGAAGGGAGAGGGATAGAGAGTTAGAAACATCAATGGGAGAGAAACATTGATCAGCTGCCTCCTGCACACCTCCTACTGGGGAAGTGCCCGAAACCAAGGCACATGCCCTTGACTGGAATTAAACCTGGGACCCTTCAGTCCGCAGGCCAATGCTCTATCCGCTGAGCCAAACCGGTTAGGGCTAGAAGTTTGATTATTTTTAAGTTGCTTTGGTCAACCTAGGAGTTGGGTGAGCTTGAAGTCTGAGGAGTGTGTGAGGTGGTGATAGGGGTGGGTGAGGGGAATGGTTCATTGTTATCCACTCTAGCTAAGTGTATTTAATTACAATCTTTCCAGGATTTTTGTGAGCGACCCATTATGGTGGCCTTGAGTATTCCAGAGGCAGAGGTGTGGGTGCAAGGGTTAGTAGACATGCTTTCTTCATAGCCTTTGCCAGCCATCACAAAAACATGCATCTTCTCACCCAGGGCTCAGAAGCTATCTCATTATTTAAATTTTTGATCTGCCGTGTTATATGAAATACTGTTCAGATAGATCTTTGTGCTTCGGGATCTGTGGAATAGCAACACACTTTCCCAGCCTGAGTCGAAAGCACGGGGGCTTAGTAATGTACACTGAGTGGCCAGATTATGATCTCTGAATGCATAATAATATGGACACTAAGTATAAACCCTATATAATAAAAGGCTAATATGCAAATTGTCCCCTCGACCAGGAGTTCGACCAACAGGCAGGCCGGCCAACCAGCCATGACCCCTCCCCGTGACCAGGCTGGCCGGACCCCACCCATGCACAAATTCATGCACCAGGCCTCTTAATATCTATATATATCTATATATCTATATATCTAATCTATATATCTATATATCTAATCTATATATATATACACAGACACACACATACATACACACACACACACATACACACACATACACTGAGTGGCCAGATTATTATGCATTCAGAGATCATAACAATCTGGCCCCTCAGTATATATGACCACACTGCCCTCCCATTTCCCACTGCTGTTCAAAGAATGAAATAGAGAGCCCACGCTCTCCAAGAATGTAACAGGCCAATTTATGGTTCTAATTCTCTGTTTGGTCATCTGAAATATACGATTTGAGCAGCTTTATGCCTTTAACAGGTATTTCTTAAAGGCAATTCCCTTCTTGCATTACCTTGCGTGCGTAATTGTTTTGGCTCCAAAGCGAAAATGTGCCCTTCAAACAAAAGTTGGTTTCTCTGTGTGTGTGTGAATTCCGAGGTGCTGATGGCCCGGCGTTCCCTGCGATTGTCTTCTCAGGGCTCAATTCATTACCCCTGTTCATTATTCAATTTGTTGGGCTCTGAGCACCTGAATAATTGAAAGCGATGCAAGTATTATAAATTATATTGTCCACGTTCATAATCCCCATTTGAGAGTTTATAGCTTCCCTGTAAAAATTCACTGTGTCGGAACCCAGCATACAAGGTCTTATATTGAAAACAAATTAATTTATAAATACATTTTTTTTCTTCCCCGGACTCAATATTTATCAAATCTTACATTTTTCAGTTGTGGTTTTTATGGCTTTTACTGCCACAGCAAGACCACTGGTGGGAAAAATTGTCTTACATCTTCACATCTTCATTCTCTCTTTTTTGCAACAAATATTTATGGAATGGCTGTTCTTCTGACAGTGGGAGGCTGGGGCTGGGTCAGCCTGATCTCTTTGAGAAGAATAAGAGGGAACACAGGCTTGATAGCCCTGTAGGTTATGGCTTCCACCTCCTGCAGGCATTCTCAAAACAAAATAAACATACCCAGATTGTCAGTAGCCCTGTCTGTTGCCTCTGATCCTTGGGTCTTCCTGGGGACATGAACTTGATGGTTGTTTAGCCACCTTGAGACAGGTTGCCCAGTTCTTACTCTGCAAAGAAGGGTGGAACACATTTTTTAGTGAAAATGAGAGAACTATGCTAGAGAGAGAAAGAGAGAAAGAGAGAGAGAGAGAGAGAGAGAGAGAGAGAGAGAGAGAGAGAGAGAGAGAGAGAGAGAGAGAAACATATGTGGGTGAGTTTTCATGAAATGATTCCTGAATCAGAAGGCAGGCTGCAGGCTCTAAGTCTTGGGAATGCCAACGTAGGGTAGTTTTAACTTGATCAGCGCTACCTCTGCATTGCCTGACTGAGGAATGAATGGATTAGTTTTACCGCATTAAAAATAGCTTTACTGTTTTCCCCCTAATTATAAAAAAAGAATGTACACTGGTTTCCTTGTAAAAGAGGAATCAGTGGGTGAAGGCATAAAATAGAAAGTGAAAATCACCAAAACCGGTTTGGCTCAGTGTCAGCCTGCGGATTGAAAGGTCCTAGGTTCAATTCTGGTCAAGGGCATGTATCTTGGTTGTGGGCACATCCTCAGTAGGGGGTATGCAGGAGGCAGCTGATAGATGTTTCTCTCTCATTGATGTTTCTATCTCTCTCTCCCTCTCCCTTCCTCTCTGTAAAAAATCAATAAAATATATTTAAAAAAAGTGAAAATCATCTGGACATGAGTTTGTTGACCCCTCGCTCAACAGGTATTTCTGGAGCAACATTCTGTACTGCTGGGCTCAGGTCAGTAGTGGTAAGGTCCCTGCCTTCAGTTAGCGTGGACTTGGTGAAAGACACAAGTAACAAACAAGAAAGCAAACAAATAAATGTATATTATACTTTTATGAAGGCAGAGTCATGATGGGAAGTCAACAGTGGAGAACCTGCCACAGTGCTTCCTACATATATTTTGAAGAAGTGGCATTAGAAGAAGTTTAAATTTAAAAAATTTTGCCTCTCAAAAGAAATTTCAATCGTTGTACTGTTGATATTTGGCTCTGTTGACTAATGTGTTTGCCAACCACTGGGTTATACCAATGCATACTCCACCAGCAGCGAAGGAATGATTTTACATCATTGCAAACCTACTTAACTTGGGAAATCAATCCATCCACTAATATTTATTGAGCAGCTACTGTAAATAAGGGTCATGCCCTAGGTCAGGGGTCCTCAAACTTTTTAAAGTGGGGGCCAGATCACGGTCCCTCAGAGAGCTGGAGGGCCAGACTATATGAACTACTAATTCCTACTGTAACACCTCGGCTGCGCTCACTGCCCAAAAAACCTGGCGGGCCGGATCAGACTGCTCTGCGGGCCGCATGTGGCCCGTGGGCCGTAGTTTGAAGACCCCTGCCCTAGGTGTTGATAAGATACAAAGGAATACAAGGGAGTCAGTTCCTACCATCTGAGCTGGAGCAATAGGAGATATATAAGCACCGTGGAGTTCTTTATGGATAGATAGCTTGTTGGAGAAATACTACATGCCGGGTACCGTTCTAGACTTTAGAAATACCAAAATGATTCAGAAGGCAAGATCTGAGCAGAAAGGCGAGAACAGAGGCAGAAAGTAATCGGAAGGAATTCCCAGGAAGGTAGATTCTGAACGACCTCAAGTATTCTCACTGCCATTCTGCAGAGTGGAGAGTCATACACCAATCTGATGAATTCTCCAGTTACCCAGCAGGACAACTCCGAAATGAAAAAATGTGTCATACACTCGAACAGATGGCTTGATTAAGGAATTTTGTCTTAAAACAATTGCTACCGGTAAATTCCAATCTCTGAGACAAAAATGTATATTTAAGCTAGTTAGACTTTTCATTGTTCTAAACACATTTTAGAAACATCCCAACGTTGGTTTGCTGAGAGCAAGGATTGCTATAAGAAGATAGAAAAGCTCCTTATTCTTTTTATGGGACTTCTGCATAAATCTTCTTTGGATAACACGATCCGGGGACATAAATTTCAGGAGCTTGTTGCTGCCTCACCTGCTCTGGAGCCCATGCCCGCCGACAGCAATATCCAGGCCTGGAATTGAGCCATTTGCCGGGGTCATAAATAAGCAAGGGTGTCACGGCTGTTTTCATTCGACTGAGCAGTAATGGAGTTAATTATACTTTCCGTCTCTTTGTTTTTGATCTGTGTTTCCAAAGTCATCTAAGCTTTGGGGAGTTCTCAGGTTTTAACTCTTCCCTGGGCTGATAGGATTTCTTCACAGCGATCCATGAGGCTCTGAATTTTCGCCTTTATTTGCAACTGTGTAAGCCTGTGTTCGCCTGCGTTCTCCTGCAAAGCACTGTGACAATTGACTTTATTTTGTACGTAACATGTAGGGTTTTTTTTTGTTTGTTTGTTAATATATTTTATTGATTTTTCACAGAGAGGAAGAGAGAGGGATAGAGAGTTAGAAACATTGATGAGAGAAAATCATTGATCAGCTGCCTCTTGCACACCCCCCACTGGGGATGTGCCCGCAACCAAGGTACATGCCCTTGACCGGACTGGGACCCTTGAGTTCACAGGCCGATGCTCTAGCCACTGAGCCAAACAGGTTTCGGCATGATGTGTAGTTTTTAATTTGAGCATTTTGCATACCGGATTGATAGGGGAGGAAGGATTTTGGCCCAGTTTTCCCGTTGAGACGGATACAGGAAAGACAAGTGACTTCTGTAATTCATTAAGATGTCAGGAATGAAAATGAAATTTTCTAAAAATGTCTTTTATTGTTGAAAGTACTACAGATGTCCCCTTTTCTCCCCCGATTCGCCCCCTCCAGGCCTCACCTCCCCGTTAGTTGATGAGGAACCCTTGTTGAATGCAAAAGAACTCCCGTTATTTTCCTGCCAAGCCTTATTGAACTGAGAGATTACATTACCTAAGTTAGATAAATACACATGTGCATACAGGGTAGGTCCAAAGTAGGTTTACAGTTTGTATGGAAAAATAACACAACCATTAGTAAATAATAATACAAGAATCAGCCGTGTTTTCCATACTCACAACTGCAAAGCTACTTTTGCCCCACCCTGTATATATAAACATTTAGAGTCATCAGACTAATATTCCCCCCATTTAAAAAAAAATCCTTTTTTTTTTTTTTTTAAATCCAAATGTTTATTGATTTTAGAGGGAGGGAGGGAGGGAGAGAGATACACACACACACAATTGTGTCCCATTCGGCAACCAAAGTCACAATCTAGGTATGTGTCCTGACTGGGAATCGAACCTGGGACTTTTTGGTGATTAGGATGATGCTCCAACCACCTGAGCCACAGCATCAGACTAATTTTTAATCTCTATTGGTTTATTTCTTCGAATCTACCTAACCTGAAATAGATTGTTAAATCAACATGGACACTTTAGTTTTAATTGTAATCAATTAATTTTTTTGTCTATGTAGATAGTCTCTCATTTAACTGGCAGCCAAGCTTCTAAAAAATTTTGAAGAAAAGATCATTTGCAAGTTTTATTCTTATGACAACAAATATTGAAATATTTGGAAATAAGGAGATTTAACATTTTTGACTTTTATCAATGCTCGGACAGTTTAGATAACCATGGGAAAGTAGTCTATGCTATTCTCACATATACATACACATGTATACATACATACTAAATATAAAAATAGTCAAACAAATCTACAGCTGAAACCGGTTTGGCTCAGTGGATAGAGCATTGGCCTGCGGACTGAAGGGTCCAAGGTTCGATTCCTGTCAAGGGCATGTACCTTGGTTGCGGGCACATCCCCAGTAGGGGGTGTGCAAGAGGCAGCTGATAGATGATTCTCTCTCATCATCGATGTTTCTAACTCTCTATCCCTCTCTCTTCCTCTCTGCAAAAAATCAAAATATATACATATATATTTAAAAAATTCTTGATTAAAAAAAACACCATAAAACAAATCTATAGTTTTGATGTTTCATTTGATTTAAAATGTGACTTTGCTTTTCAAGAAGTATAGCTTTTTCCTTGGTAATGCTCCCACGCTAATGAATTGCTTCCACCAAAAGCTTTCTAACCCATCATTCAGGTTGAGATTTGCTTTGAAAGGTGATTTAAAGCAATGCTCAAGCTGCTGATTTTGATTCCAATTAAAACTAGTTAAGAAATCCTGACAATCACCTACTCATGTCTCCTGTCTCCTGCACAAATGATGTTTCCTAGTAATCATGCTCTTCCCATGATTGCCATTGTTTTTATGAAGAACCCATGAATCAGTTATTTTTCATCATGAAGGAAAAATAGGTTAAATCAGAAGAACTACGTTAAAAATAGGGCTGGTATCGTGGAGGCATTTTACTGAAATCAAGGGAGAAGTTCAGTAGAAATCCACTGTTTGGTGGGAAAAGATTTTTAAGTTTTTGGCCTGAGATTTTTTCCCTAAGAAATTCATGTCATTCTCTTTGTATCAGGAGTGTGGATGGGTTGGGTTAGGGTGGTGGTGGGCAAACTCATTAGTCCACAGAGCCAAATATCAACAGCACAACGATTTAAATTTCTTTTGAGAGCCAATTTTTTTAAACGTAAACTCCTTCTAATGCCACTTCTTCAAAATAGACTTGCCCAGGCCGTGGTATTTTGTGGAAGAGCCACACTCACGGGGCCAAAGAGCCGCATGTGGCTTGCAAGCCGCAGTTTGCCAACCCTGGGGTTAGGGTTACGTGGCACGCATTTTATAGAGATCTTTGGGGGATAAATTAGCTCCAGGTACTGAAGAATGACCCTACATGACTTCTTGTGTCTTTGAAGGTTTTGGTTGGATTTTTTTGTTGGTCAGCTTAGCTCTGAACTCACTGTAACAGATCCAAGTGCCGCTTTGGCAAAATGGCTTTGCAAGCTGATAGGAAAGCCCCAGGGTGAGACTCCACACCTCGTCATAGGACATATCTGGTCCATGAAACCTCCTTCTGCCTGGAAAAAGGTGGGGGGCAGTGTGGGGCAGCATTTTGCGCTAATATAACTGCTCAATTTTGATGTGATCCCAAGTCAGTTGGAACTGCTGGTCCAAAGAAAAGAATGGCAATACACTCACCCAGCACACGCCCAAAAGAGGAGTTGGAAAGGAAAACCCATCAATCCCAGACCCCTCAGTAGCTGTCAAATTTCAGCCTCAGGTTACAGGCCTTCCTGTGGATGAGTGTGTGTGTGTGTGTGTGTGTGTGTGTGTGTGTGTGTCTTGCTTTGTAACTGGAAGATGTTTCAGAGATGAGCTTCCACGTAAGTCCCTGTGACATGGGACGCAGCTTTGGCATTTAGGAGAAAAAGCATTGCAAACTTGAATACTCGTTTGCCCAGTTGTTATAGAAATGGCTTCCAAGGCAAACAGATATTCTTCTTATTTTAAATATATATTTTATTGATTTTTTACAGAGAGGAAGGGAGAGGGATAGAGAGTTAGAAACATCGGTGAGAGAGAAACATCAATCAGCCGCCTCCTGCACGCCCCCTCCTGGGGATGTGCCCGCAACCAAGGCACATGCCCTTGACCGGAATCCAACCTGGGACCCTTGAGTCCATAGGCTGACGCTCTATCCACTGAGCCACACCAGTTAGGGCCAAATAGACATTCTCTGTGTATGTGTGAGGAATGCTCCCGAAATTCTTAAATGCTTAAAGCATGCCTGTACCTGAGCCACTTCCTCTAAGGAAGGTCACATTTTTCTTCTCGTTGAACTCTTTCAGCCGTCCAACTCGATTTGCATATTGAGCTTCCAGAACTTATTTTCAACTATCCTGAGGAGCTGGGGCATGAAGAACACATTCTGATGTCTTTAGCTACAAATTGGTAAGCAAATGAACTCCGGGGGAGGGGGGGGGGCAGAAGGAGGGGGACCCCCCGTCCACCTTAAACCCAGCCTGTTTATGACGGGGAGGAAGTTCCGATCAGTGTAAAAGTCTCCAACACATCACCTCCATTGGGGAGCGGGACGAGCCCTTGTAAATAGGAGCCATCAAAGCAGCAGCCATTGCAATGAAATGAAGCAAATCAATTGTTTTTTGAGAAAGGTGCCTTTCAGATCTCCTTCCTCGGGCCCTGGGCTTCCGAGCCAAGTTCACAGGAAAGCAACTTGAGCCGAGAACTTGGGATGGCAGCTCGGGGTCTGGGAAAAGGTCAGGGGGTTGGCCGGTCAACCGTCCTTTCCCCAATCTGTGGCCAGGGAATCAGCATGTTCCTGGAAAGCCATTTTAAGCAATTCGGTGACATTGGCCTCAGAATAAACAAAAGCCAAAGGGCTCCAATAGACACAGTTTCTCATGTGGTGGAATTGCTTCTACCCATCAGCTGCCTGCTATTTAATATGGCATTAACGGTTTTCCCCTCCAAAATAGGTTATGGTTTATCAGAATTGATAACTGTGTCAGGTGCATGTAGACTTAGAGATGTTATTTATTTATTTATTTATTTGGGGATGGGGGGGGGGGATCAAAACATCTTCGGTACCTCCATCCGAGCTTTGTGTTCTGTAAAAGAATTTCAGCTGCAAAGAGGAAGCTAGCTGAGTGTGGTTTCTCTTTAAGCCAGGAGGGTAGTGATGACTATATCCTGATGATTTCTTTTAACACAGTAACAGCGTGGCTTTCGTGTAGCAAACACTGAACCGGTCACCCTCACATGTTGTCCCCGGGGAAATGTGACTGTGCTCATCTCCATCCATGGTGGGATTACAGATCAGAATCTTGTTTTGTGAATCTTTGCGAAGTGCCTGGCCTGTTGTAGGTACGCGCGGTCTTTCTATCAGATAAATAGAAATCAAGGTAGGTAGGGTTGGAAAGAATTAATTTCGGGACTGAGAATTTGAATTCAAGTGTTTAATCCTTTGGAGAGGGCAAAGCCGAAGGGATGAACTTGCAGAGCGTGCTTTCCCCGTGTGGTCACATGGACGGTCTTTCGTGTTTTGGTCGTGAATGCCACTTCGAAGCTGGGAGGGACTGACAGGTAAGCAATACATGTGTTTGTGTTTAAAAGGTATCTACACTAATAAAAGGGAAAGATGTAAATTGACTGTACCATTGCCACACCCACCAGCCAATCAGGAATGAGTATGCAAATTATCCAACAAGGATGGCAGGTTAATTTGCATACACAGGTACCGAGTAGCCAGGGGTGGGACACTTGCTTCGTCAGGCATTTCGCATTGCCCAAGCTGCTCCGGGCCTCTGGGCAGCATGGGAGACTGCAACCTGGGCATGTGCCCTGATCGGAAATCGAACCCTGATCTCCTGGTTCATAGATTGATGCTCAACTACTGAGCCATGCCAGCCAGGCCATCCCTGTCTTTCGGTGACACATGACTGTATATTGATTTCTAGGCGAGTCACTGTTATATGTCACAGGCAGAAATTCAGTGTTTGAGGATGATGGAACTGGCACAAATCAAAGAAACCTGTAGAAATTCTCAGGACCTCAGATAAGTGTGTGGCTATTGCCATCCTCTATGGTAGGGGGTAATAGCATAGTGTCTTGGGTGATTTATTAGAGCTCCTCTCACTTCTTGATCTTGTTGGCTAATACACACTCAAAATCAATAATGCAGCCTGTCTCAAGTTATTTCCTTACCTAGATGGCCAAATTGGCAAATACAACGAGTGGAACAAATGAAACATGATTTTTAAAAATTATGCTACATATGTCTCTCCATTTGGTACTTGGATCCGTATAAATGAAACGTGAGTGGCCAGTGTAAAAAGTCAGAGGTCTCGCCCTAGCTGGTTTGGCTCCCTGGATAGAGTGTCAGTTCTCAGACTGAGGGTCCCGGGTTCGATTCTGGTCAAACTAGATAGTGTGTCTCTTTTACATCTCTCTCTCTCTCTCTCTCTCTCTCTCTCTCTCTCTCTCTCTCCCTCTCCCTCCTTCTCCTCCCCCCCCCCCCCTTCTCCCTTCCATTCTCTCTAAAAATCAATGGAAAAATATCTTTTGGTGTGGATTCACCTAAAAAAAAAATAATCAAGAGTTCTTTAAATTTTTTCCCTTTTTTAAAAATTGAGTTCTTTAAATTTACACCTATTCTTTTTTTTTTTTTTAATTAAACCCATGACTAAAAAAAAAATCTAATCTTTTCCTTTTCCTGAAGGAAACATGGAAAAATGTGTCCGTGTGGATTCTGACTACGTGACTGTAAAAAAATGACAGAAATGGGGCTTCCGGCCTATAAATCATCCCTCCCCTTCATTGGCTACTGTCTGTTTTATGAGCTTTGGCTGAGCCACAAATATTTGACCGGTATCAAGCCCTAATTTAGGAGAGAAGCTAATGAGGGAAATGTCTTCTGCATTCTGCAGGCAATGAAATACCCTTTCAAGTAACATGGTGATGATGGTGTTTGCATTCTTCCCCCTTCACGAATATCCAGTCATCCTGAATGAATTAATTGAGGTCCGAGAGTAGCGAATGTACAATTACCTGACACACATACGCAGCTCACAAGTATAAAATATTTGCATTGGGCTCCATCCATCACATTTATGGGATTTCCCATGTTCGTTATGATTGTAGGCTCAAATGCTAACGACCCTTAGCCTGGCAGGGATACTGGGATGCAAGCAGTTGTGTGGCAGTGAGTCCTTCCAGATTCATCTGGTTTCCACAGGTTAATGGAGAATTTGAAGTCATTATCTTTCGCCCTAGCTGGTTTGGCTCAGTGGGTAGAGCATCGGCCTGTGGACTGAAGGGTCCCTGGTTTGATTCCAGTCAAGGGCACATGCCCGGGTTGCTCCCCAGTAAGGAGCGTACAGGAGGGAGCTGATCAATGATTCTCTCTCATCATTGATGTTTCTATCTGGTCGATTGGTTGTTTTAATCATTCTGCTTTTCGGTCACTGGGCTTTTATTATATAGGTTATCTATGGATATCTACCTACCTAATTCCATTTCATTTTGAATGCACATGAGGATTAATTTGGATTGTACTTGGAGATAGATAGATAGATAGATAGATAGATAGATCTCCCAATATGAATTTAATGAGCTTTTTCAGTGTGCAGATCATGTTTTTTATCTTGTTTTTCTTTCTTTTTTTACTCTGGAAAACGTTTGTTATCACTTACTTATTTGTTATTTAGCTTTTTCTACCTGTTTTAGCTCCTGGGCTTTTGAGTTTGGTTTTGCTTTTAACTCTTTTGGGCTGAGTATGTGACTTCCTCAGGTGCTTCTCCATGGCTCTTAGCATTTATCTGGCTCATTTGCATATCACAAGCTCTGAGAGCCCAGGTTCTGCGTCATAGGCACTGCACAAGCTCCAGCCCTGGCCTGACTCGAGTGCTACACAGGAAAGACTTGGTCAGTCAAGGAGGAAAGGACTGGATTTCCCCCTCCCTTATCCATGCTCTGCATTCTCCATCTTTTAGCCTTAACGACTAGTTTTATTTTGTTTTTTAAATAGTATTTTGATTTCAGTAATCCCACTTTTAATTCACGAGAGCTCATTCATGTGCTTTCATCGGTCTTTTCTCAAAGAAGCTGGCTCTTTTATGAATGGCAGCACTGCCTGAGCTCTCTCTAAAGACACGGCTTGAACATGTGCAAGCGTTGTCTTCTGTTCTCTGAATTCCCTGTTTCCTTTGGCATCTGTGTGTGCTGTTTGGTTTCCTCCAATCGATACTTGAATGAATATTGATTCATTGACTCTCTTTCCATGTTTTTGAATGAAAGAATGCCTTATCAATATAGGGAGTTGGAGTCTGATTCTTTGTAGTTATTTCCTCCCTCCAAATAGGTGTTGTCTGGGACAGGTTTGGCTGAACGGAGAATTGCTTGGGTGAAGGATGATGAGAGAAACCTCAAATCCCTTCTCCAACTTGGATGTGCATGTGTGTTACCTGCAGGACTCATGAATGCCAATTCTAATTCAGTAGGTGGGGCCTGAGAGTCTCAATATCTAACAAGACGCCTACGTAGCTGCCCTGATAACCACACACTGAGTGCTACGGCCTCAGTGATCCCTCTAGCTCAGTGACTATCTGCAAACTGCGGCTCGCGAGCCTCATGCAGCTCTTTGGCCCCTTGAGTTTTTAGCAAAGGCCAGCTTAGGAGTACCCAAATTAAGTAAATAACAAGATACCTACCTATATAGTTTAAGTTTAAAAAATTGGGCTCTCCAAAGAAATTTCATTCATTGTACTGTTGATTTTGGCTCTGTTGACTAATGAGTTTGCCGACCACTGCTCTAGCGTCTTAATGTTGAAGATTTTCCTAAAGCAATTATGGCCAGGCATGTAGATTGTGGTCCTGTTTTGTTCCAGGTCATTGTAGAATGGCTGTGGGGATTAATTCGGATTGTACTTGGATGTATTGCATATGCATAACCCAGTGATGGTCATGACATGACACATTAATCACTGGGTGAGGGGGAATAAAGTTATTTTAGATCAACAAGGACATATTCTGGAAACATCTCCTCCATGAACATTAAGTCTGATCAGTCTTGCCAACAGATCCTTCTCTCCGAAGCTGGGATGCTGGTCGGCAGAATAGTAAAGGAAGCAGCTTTTGTTGAGCCCAAGCCAACCATGTCTACATGCATTTGGGAACACACCAATTTCTAGAAGGAGAACGGAAGTGTGCGTACCACATGTGCAGGGAACATCTGCAGGGCAAGTGCCTACAGGGTTAAACCCGGTGTATGGGCATCCGAAGCGCGTGCCATTTTGGAGAATAAAAATAGTGTGTACCTTATTAAAAAGCCAGCTGACAGGGTCAGCAGCCCAGTCACAGGCTACCTACCCAGAACAATTTCATTTTTAATGGGTTTTACCATGTCTTTCATAAGCCTGCCCATCGGAATTGAGTCATCAAAGCTTGCCCGTTTCCTCCAAGACAGATTTTAGCCCGAGAGCTCGGAGTAATTATCCCACTGGATGTTAGCCTGTGTCGCTATTTCAGCCTCGTCCATCATCCCAAACAGCGACATCCTCTGCCTGCTAATTTCTTCCCATGGATTAGCTGCTCTCACTTGTCTATCTTTTTTTTTTTTTTTTTTAATTTTATTTCTGGGAGGTGGTGTGGTGGGGGGGTATGTGTGAAATATTGCCTGCTGCCCCTGTTTTAATAAGCTGAGCCAGGCATGCACCACTGCACCGCGCCTCGCTCCTATTTCTTCCGGCTCCGAGAATGAGCTGCCGGGGAACAGCCGGCTCTGAATGTGAAGGTGAAAGCGTGGCCAGGGCTCCCTGCAGCCCGAGGCCAGGGCTGCATGCCGTGCTGAGCTGGCCACTCGGCATGGACCCGCTCCCTGTGTATCCAACGCTGTGTTGCTCTACACTGAGTGGCCAGATTATGATGATCTCTGAATGCATACTAATCTGGCCACTCACTGTAGGTCCTATATAATGAAAGGCTAATATGCAAATTGTCCCCTCGACTAGGAGTTCGACCAGCAGGCAGGCCACCCAACCACCCATGTCCCCTCCTCCCCCTGGCCAGGCTGGCCGGACCCCACCCATGCAAGAATTCATGCACCGGGCCTCTAATATACATATATGGGTTATGTCTATTATATCTATACACACATTGAGTGGCCAGGTTATTATGCATTCAGAGATCATCATAATCTGGCCGCTCAGTGTATATCTTATATAATAAAAGGCTAATATACAAATTGTCCCCTTGACCAGGAGTTCAGGCAACCGCCCATGACCCCTCCCCTTGGCCAGGCTGGTCAGACTCCACCCCCCCCTCCCATGCACGAATTCATGCACCGGGCCTCTAATATACATACATGGGTTATGTATGTTATATATCTATACACACATGGAGTGGCCAGATTATTATGCATTCAGAGATCATAATAATCTGGCCACTCAGTGTATTATCTCTTGCTCCTCTCGGTCTCTGATCTTTATTCTCCCCCTTCCCCCCCGTTTCACCTTTGCCCCGCCTGTGTGCCTCCAATCAGAAAACCACATGCACACGGGGTGGGGGCTGGGGGACGGTTTTCTCCATCCTGTACCACAATGGCCCCGTGGGAACATTTGAGTTCGAGGGTTCAGGCACTTCTTTCTTCTTGGGCCTCTCAGGGGGGAACACAGTTTCCCACGCTGAGAACATCTCTCCTCTCAGGTGGATGGAAGGAAGGCAAGGGTCCGGGGGCCATACCGAGGTGGGTTTTCATCCTGTCTCTGCCACATGGCAGCTCTGTGACCTGCGGTAAGGTGTTCGACCTTTTATCCCTCAGTAGGGATAACTATGTGTCTTTTGCCAGGGTTAGAGTGAACATTGACAAGTGCGATCGTGTGTATCGGCCGCATAGTAAGCATCCTAGCGCATGGAGCTGACTGTGTTTTCTTCACCCCAGTAATTAAACAGACGGGCTTTCCCCTAGTACCTGCTGTTCATGAGCTACTGGGGCTTTGAGCTTTGCAGTGGATCCTGGAAAGTCAGATGGAAGGAAGGCAGGAGCTGAGGGGGCTTGCACACAAGTCTGGTCTCACTTTCACGGCCTTTTTCAGGGGGTCTGAAGCTCTGCGGAACCTACCCATCTATGGGACTAGACTTCTCTCTCAAGGTTCTCCTTGAGGGTCTGGATGCTGGTTTGAAAGACTCATGTGCCGGGCCAGTGTGGCTCAGTGGTTGAGCATCGACCTATGAACCAGGAGGTCACGGTTCAATTGCCAGTCAGGGCATATCCAGTAGGGGGCATGCAGGAGGCAGTTGACCAATGATTCTCTCATCATTAATGTTTCTACTCTTTCTCTCCCTTTCTCTCTCAAATCAATAAAAATATATTTATTAAAAAAAAAGAAAAAGAAAAAAGAAAGACACGTTTTTCCTCATTGAAAACAGGTAACAAACAGCCTGGCCAGCATGGCTCAGTGGTTGAGCGTCAACCCATGAACCAAAATGTCCCCATTCGATTCCCGGTCAGAACACATGCCCGGGTTGCAGACCCCATTCTCTGGTGGGACATGTGCAGGAGGCAGCCAGTCAAGGATTCTCTCTCATCATTGATATATTTTTTTTTCTCTCTCTCCCTCTCCCTTCCTCTCTGAAATCAATAAAAAAAAATATATATATAAAAGGAGCCAAAACCGGTTTGGCTCAGTGGATAGAGCATCAGCCTGTGGACTGAAGGGTCCCTGGTTCGATTCCGGTCAAGGGCATGTACCTTGGTTGTGGGCACATCCCCAGTAGGGGGTGTGCAGGAGGCAGCTGTTCAATGATTCTCTTTAATGTTTCTAACTCTCTATCCCTCTCTCTTCCTCTCTGTAAAAAAATCAAAATATATTAAAAGAACAACAACAAAAAACAAACAGGTAACATGTAAGACCCTGGAGCCCCAGGCAAAGAGGACAACGGACAGACCGCTCTCTCAGATAAAATCTTCAAACGGATCAAGGCCAAAGTCACGGAGGCTCAGTCTTTCCAACCTTTAGCAAAGGCCAGTCTCCCGAGGAGAGCTGGCGAGTTCAGGAAAAGCTGAGGCTTGGTCTCCCAGCACCAGAACTCTCACACAGCTGCTGATAAATTGGAGATGGATAATTTTTATCCCGCACAGGAGGAAGTGCGCGGGACAGTAATTGGTAATTCTTCGAGAGAGTGGCTCAGCTCCCAGGTCTCTCTCTCGAGAGAGGTCTTTGGAAATGTGCTATCATTTGGAATTAGATTAATCAGAGCACCGCCTGGCATCGGAAATGTTGGAATTGGTTAGAAGTTTTTCTTCCTCCCCTTCCCCCCCCCCCCTCCTCCACTTCGGAAACATAAAGCGTCCATACTCTTCATTTACACATAAATTATATAAGTGGATAAAATCCTCCTCATTAGAGAATGACCTTGATGTTAGGACACGCTGATAGGATAGGTGATGTTCTCGGGAATTTTGCAAATTTTTGACATTAGTGACGGTTCAGTGGCAGTAGCAAGATCATTAGTGTGGAGTCAAATACTTCTGTACTCGCAGGGCAGTAATTAAAATGACGTTCTCCAACTATTTATCTGTAGTTCGTCCGATGAGATGTTATAGATACTTACAATAGGTGTAGTTCATCTTCCATTTGTCACTCTTTGTGGTCTTTTCTTTCCATCTCCTATTTCTGGGGCCCTGGGTAAAGTAGGATGGACAGGGTGTATCCATGTTGGCCTAGAAAGGGCATGACCCAAAGACTGGCGAGAGAAACTCACCCATCCCCCGGGTCCTTGGCTCACCCCACTGAGGAAATTCCCAGCCTATGTGCTGCTGTCTTTTCTTCCTCTCCCTGCTCCCTCCCTCCCCCTAACCAATGGAACAAATAATTGTATTTAGAAAAAACAGCCAAAACCGGTGTGGCTCAGTGGATAGAGCATCAGACTGCAGACTGAAAGGTCCCAGGTTCGATTCTGGTCAAGGGCATGTACCTTGGTTGTGGGCACATCCCCAGTGGGAGGTGTGTAAGAGGCAGCTGATCAACGTTTCTCTCTCATGAATGTCCAGCTCTCTATCCCTCTTCCTTTCTCTCTGTAAAAAATCAATAAAATATATTAAAAATAAATAAAAACAAAAACACTGTCAATGGCCTATCATGATCTATTACTCATTTCCTTTCTGTTGAACTTTCAGGCTGTTTCCAAACTTACTGTTATTAAAAAAAAAATGTCTTTTTATGTAGCTCTGACTTTTTTTTTTTTAGGATTAGGGTTGCAGAATATTACTGGGTCAAAGGCTGTGCCCTTTTAGGGATTCATGTTTTTTGTTTGCTTTCCAGATCAGTCATATCAAGTATACTCTGACACTATCTGAAGAGCCTCAGCTCATTTCACCCTTCATATATTTTTTTTATTATTATTATTTTAAAATATATTTTATTGATTTTTCACAGAGAGGAAGAGAGAGGGATAGAGAGTTAGAAACATCGATGAGAGAGAATCATCGATCAGCTGCCTCTTGCACACCCCCCACTGGGGATGTGCCCACAACCAAGGTACATTCCCTTGCCCGGAATCGAACCCGGGACCCTTCAGTCCGCAGGCCGACGCTCTATCCACTGAGCCAAACCGGTCCCGGCAATATTTTATTTTTCTTAATCCTTATATTCCAGGATAGTTTTCCCATTTGCTTTTTTTTTTTTTTTTTTTTTTTTTTTTAAGAGAGAATAGAAAGAAGGAAGGGAAGGAAGGATGGATGGTGGGGGGGGGGGGGAGAGAGAGAGAGAGAGAGAGAGAGAGAGAGAGAGAGATGGATATGCATCTTCCAGGGCCTGGAATTGAACCTGCAACCCAGGAACATGCCCATGACCAGGAATCGTATCCTTCAGTGTGCGGGGTGATGCTCTGACCACTGGGCACCACTGGCCGGGGCTCACCCTCCATCATATTTAATAACATTATCAGGTTTTACTCCTTTAAGTCATTGAAGAATGACAGCTCATTTGAAAAGTGTTCACTCATTGTTTTTCCCTGTGAAGTCGCCTTTCGCCGTGTGCTTTTTGGCTGTGCGTGGTTTTCCATGCTGCGTGTTCATGTTCTCCGCATGGCAGTGGTTTTCTCAGTGATCTGAAAGTCGTTTTCATATTCTACACCCTTAATTCTTCATAGTCTTGCAAATTTCGATTTGCCTTTTAATGTGATGGGTATTTTAGCACAGATCGTTTAAATCTCTTTTAGTCAGATATTCATGTTCTTTATTGTTTCTTTATTTCTCCTTTACATAGGTATACTGAGCCTAAACAAACATTGACCTTTATTTTTCTAGTTTTATGCCCTCCCCCGCTTCCCGTTTGATTAAATTCTTTAACTCTGTGGACTTGATTTTGTCTGTACTTTTTCATTTTCCTATGCCAGGCCTTTTTATTTTATTGAATGTATTTATTTTTTTTACCCTCTAAAAATTTATTTTTATCTTTATTTCTTATTTTATTTTTAACTAAATGTTTTATTTTATCTCACAATATATAAATTCTCAAGTTTAAGGTCATAATTCCTTTGATACAGCATTCAGTATTTGGCATACACACACACAACACACACACACACACACACACACACACACACACACACACATATATATATACACAAAGAAGTATTTTTTTCATGCATTTACAACACTGAAAACGTTAAACAAATATATAGATAGAAACCTATTTTACATATATATATATATATATTTTTCCCCATTTTTTTTATTAAGGTATTATATGTGTACATATGTTACCATTGCCCCCTCCCACCCCACTCCCATACATGCCCTCACCCCCCCAGTGTTTTGTGTCCATTGGTTATGCTTATCTGCATGCATACAAGTCTTTCTGTTGATCTCTTATCTCCCCCACCTCTCCCTAACCTTCCCGCTGTAATTTGACATTCTGTTTGATGCTTTACTGCCTCTGTATCTCTTTTTGTTTATCAGCTTATAATGTTCTTTATTATCCACAAATGAGTGAGATCATGTGGTCTGTGCGAGGCCTTTTTGTCCAGGGCACACAGAAAGCCAGGGAGCACAGGAGCCACAGCTGCCAGGGGTCTAAAAGGCTTTGGTGATGGGGGTGCAGTGCCAATGGTTTTGAGGGGTTCAAAAGTTACATGTGGATTTTAGACTATGGGGGAGGGGTCCGTTCCCTCAACCCCCACATTATTCAAGGGTCAGCTGTATTTCACATCGCCAACCATGTAAAAAGAGTATCAGATTCCATCCTGTGTGCTCAGACCTATGTGAAAACTCATGGGAGACATGAAAGAAATCTCATCTTACCTTCAGCTTAATTCGCCTGTGTTTCATGCACAAATGCATATACGTTGGTTTGTGTGTGCAAACATTATTCGTGTGAATACTATCCCTAGCCAGGTGATCTTGTTAACAGCCTGTGGGTATAGCCATGTCCAACTGTTCCAAGTTCAATATTGCCTCGCTGATGGAACAGAATGGAAAAGGAAAGTCGCATTGAAGGCGTGCTGTAAGGAATAAAAGCTTACTAATATTAGGTTCAGAATTTCCACATCCACTTTGGGTCTTCAAGATCTTTTGCCAGTGTTAATTAATTAGCATTCATAGTGCCCTGGGAAGTAAATATTATCATCTCAATTTTAAATAAAATTGGAGAATGAAGGTTAAGTGGTTTCCCTCCGGCTACAGCGGGATTACGTTTTGCTTTTTATAAGGAAAATGAAAAGGACTATCTAATAACACATTAAATGAGATCGAGGATGTAGAGGTCCCTGTTTACAATACTTGGCACCTAGTAGGCTTGCGATAACCGTGCTGAATTTTTAAAATCGGTATCTGGTTATGATCTCTATTTTCCATAAATGAGTGAGATCATGTGGTACTTTTCTTTCATTGCCTGGCTTATTTCACTTAACATAATGCTCTCCACTTCCATCCATGCTGCTGCAAATGGTAAGAATTCCTTCTTTTTTATGGCAGCGTAGTATTCCATTGTGTAGATGTACCATAGTTTTCTAATCCGCTCCTCTGCCGATTGGCACTTAGGCTGTTTCCAAATCTTAGCTATGGTGAATTGTGCTGCTATGAACATAGGGGTGCATATGTCCTTTCTAATTGGTGTTTCTAGTTTCTTGGGATATATTCCTAGAAGTGGGATTACTGGTTCAAATGGGAGCTCCATTTTTAGTTTTTTGAGGAAACCCATACTTATATTACATGTAACAAAGTGAATTTTTAGAGAAATGAAGGAGAGAAAAGTCTCTAATTATAAAAAGTAAGCCCCATAAACTTGACTACCATAGTGATTGAATGGAGTCTTAGGAACAATTTATCCAGATACCTAAGGACTCAAATGCCCTCATTCAGTAAGAATAGTTTGTCAGTTCCTAGCTAATAAGTTTTCTTTCTTGACAACATAGTCTATTAAAAAATCCAGGTTAAAAAACAGAATACACTCCTATACTATAGCATATATACAATACTATAGCATACTTATAGGTATATATTAGGATATGAATACATGTATACAAATACATGTATATAGTTTATACAGTCAATAATATGTTCAAAGTAATTAAGATATGTCAGTCTTTTCAATAAAGTGACGTTTCAGTTTATCACTTCATTTTGCTAGTAAAGTTGGTTATATGGTCAACTTGCTAAACTCTTAGGAGGAGGCCCTGGCAGATGCTCTTATCTAATTACTTAGTGTTAAACATCATCACCAATTGGAGAAAGGATGATAGAGCCAGAGGCTATGAAGTAAAAAGCCAGAGAAAACTTTAAATTTGCTGTGTACAGTCTACTTCCATAAACACTTGTGTTTTTTGTTTTAAAAAATATATATTTGTATTGATTTCAGAGAAAGGGAGAGGGAGCGAGAGATAGAAACATCAATGATGAGAGAGAATTATGGATGGGCTGCCTCCTGCCCACCCCCTACTGGGGATGAGCCTGCAACCCAGGCATGTGCCCTTGACTGGAATCAAACCTGGGACCCTTCAGTCGGCAGGCTGATGCTCTTAGCCACTGAGCCAAACTGACCAGGGCTTGTGTGTGTGTTTTTAAAGAGCTATTTACATTTTACTCTCACTGCCATTTCTCCTCATCCTTGATAAATATGAATTGCAGGCAAATTGGGAGACATTCTGGTCAAATTTTGTCATTTTTTTTGGTTAAAGCCATATCTATTGTTTTTTGGTGCAAGCACATAGGTATATTAAGAACCATAAAACCACCAAATTTTACCAATATTTAATTACATTTTAGAATATGGTATATCAGTTCTGACTTAAAAGAATGTTGCATAATATAAAACCCGCATTAATATGTGCATAAAAATATTCAAAAGGACCTATAGTTTTTGCATGAAAGTATTCCAAGGCTTAAGTGACTAGCACAGTGGTTTCAAATCCTTGTTTAAAATATGCCCCTTCTTAGGAGAAAAAAAAAAAGAAAAAGAAAAATGATGGGTATTCACATGATTGACAACCTTTCCAAATAGAAGTGTTGCTATAATTAAGCAATAATGTATGAGTGAGTGTACATTATGACAAATTGGAAGCTTGGCTGATTAGATTGAGCATATAAGTTGTCAGTATAATTATCATATTTTAATCATTTTTCTCCATTTTTTATAACAGCATTGTCTTCAGCCTCATTTGGTGCTTATTAGATTGATATTCTAAGAGGAATTGTACAACATAAAACATTTCCTTAAACAGGATGAACTTTAGATAAGGCTTTGGGAATGTCTATAAACATTTATAATGATGGCTGTTATGTTTCTGCCTTCTTCTAGCCACTGTTTCGCTTTGTGCAAAAAAAATGGAGATTTCTTTTCACGATAAAGTGGGTAATCTTGAGCTTGTCTCTGTGAAACACCACTATATTTCAATAGAAGCAGCTAAAATATTTGCTAAACCTGCCTTCACCCTATAGGGTTTCCCCCCATCCACTGCCTGTTCTTATCTGCAGACAGATCCTTCAGATGGATAACTCAAGTCCTTAGACTTATTTGCTTCTGTTAACCGATTTGACTCTCTGCAGTCAGAAAGGTGGAGTCTGCAAGACACACAGGAAAGGCACTTTGTGGGGAGAGGGGAGGGAGATGGAGGTGAGGGTCCAGCTTCTACTTACTACCCAATGAGGAATGGCAAGATACCACGTAGTAACCGAGTTTTAAATTCAGCGCCTGAAAACTGATAATTCTCACCTATGAAATGGACATTTAGGAAGCACATTAAGTGGCTTGAATACATATATATTTTAAAAATATATTTTTATTGATTTCAGAGAGGCAGGGAGAAGGAGAGAGAAGAAACATCAACAATGAGAGAGAATCGTGGATCGGCTGCCTCCTGCACACCCTCCCCTGGAGATCCAGCCCACAACCCGGGCATGTGCCCTGACAGGGGAATCGAACTGTGACCTCCTGGTTCACAGGTCAATGCTCAACCACCGAGCAACACCCACCAGGCAGCCACTTGAAGATTAATGTCCCTTTTTCCTGCCCCAAATCAGGGTGCTCGCTCTCAGGAGTCCCAGCAATCCCTCCTCCTTCCGTGGAGATAAAATCTTCACCAGAATTTATTGCTCTTTTTACAGAGAGGAAAGGAGAGGGATAGTTAGAAACATCCATCAGCGGCGGCCTCCACTCCCCCTACTGGGGATGTGCCCGCAACCAAGGTACGTGCCCCTGACCTGAATCAAACCTGGGACCTTTCAGTCCGCAGGCCGACGCTCTATCCACTGAGCCATACCGGCCAGGGCACCTGCAAGGTCTTTTTTGTCCCACCCAGGCTCCCCCCCACCCTCAGGTCTCCTGGAATTTGGGTGCAGTTTCTCGTCAAGTCTTGTCCTCCAGTAACACCCACAGATTCGCAGGGGAAATGAGGAAATGAAATAGCGCAGCAACCTTTTGAATCCCCCCTTTTTGCCATCTTGGAAATGGAACACAGCAGTAGGCGTTTCATCACATGCACATCATATGATGTAAAAGACAGAGTAAGGCACCTTCACATTCAGAGGGGAACGTGACCTCCCAGACACCAGACACTGTCCCCTGGGGAGCTAAGTCCCGCTGGCATGTGTGTCTCACGATACACACCTGTGTGTCTCATGTTGCACACCTGTCCACCGCACACACATGACCTCCCGGGCTGCAAACACCTGCATTCAGTCTGTCCCCTGAAACTTGCTTCTGCATCCCCCTTCTCTCTCTCCTAAGCATGTCATCTCGATTTATCCAGAATGCTATTGATTCCGGGGTACCCCGTTTGGAGAATGTTAGCCCGTCTCGCTGGCTGTGTAAGGTCTTCCCAGGAGCAGGTACCCCGTGGCCACGGCGCCCGATGCCAGATGCCCATTTGTTCCCACGGGTGTCTGACAGCGGGCGGCGATTCTCAAAAATCAAACGTGATGGCTCGCCCGCCCGAGTCCTTGGGGGTTTTGCAGCACCCAGATCCGTTAGCCGAGTGTCATTCTGTGCGCCGTGCAGTCCGGGGTCTCGATTGTTGTGCAGATCGGGTGATGGATGGGATGGCCTAGAGAAAAGTAGGGAAGAAAGAAAGAACAGAACAGCATTCCTGGCGGACCCTGCAGGGACAGAGCAGATCGGATCCCTCAAATCCCCTGGCCACCCGGCCATTGTCACCCAGGTGATGGATGGGGAATCCCATCAGCTCGGAGCTGAGAGGGGAAGGCGGTCCTCACAGCCCTCACCCTGTCCCTGCAAACAGCTGAGAGAGGCCCGCACCCAGACACCCATGCACTGGAGCGGGCTGTGTCCTTCCCGTGCCCGAGGGAGATGGTCACTTTGTGTGCCACCAGGGTTGTGCTTTAGGGGTAGGCACCTCTAAAAGGCAGCGCGCTGAATGGCTCACGTTCTGTAACTACTACTTCAGTCTCAAACAGAGCTCATAGGCGTGCTAGTGCGACTGGGAAATTGATATATATATATATTTTAGCTTGTAAACACTGACTTCTGAGTTTGTGTTGTGGATTGTAAACACTGACTACTGAGTGTGTGTGTTGTGGATTATATGGAGTCTTGTGGCCCTTCCAAGTCACAGCTAGCCTCTCAGACACGGTTCCCCATGAAAGCTGAAATTAGAGAGTAATGGAGGGCCCTAGGTGGTGTGGCTCAATGGATAGTGTTGGACTGCAGGGTCCCAGGTTTGATTCCGGTCAAGGGCATGCACCTTGACTGTGGGCACATCCCCAGTGGGGGGATGTGCAGGAGGCAGCTGATCGATGTTTGTCTCTCATTGATGTTTCTAACTCTCTATACTTCTCCCTTCATCTGTAAAAAAGTCAAATATATTTAAAAAAAAAAAAGAGTAATAGAGAGACAGGTGGGTGGACTATATATGATTTACCTTTTATTTAAATTTTTTAACTTTTAGGGGGGGGCAATGGTAAAATATGTACACAGATAATAATTTAATAAAAAATAAAATTAAAAAATAAAATTTTCAACTTTTAAATCTATTTTTATTGACTTTGGAGAGGGAGAGAAACATCAATGATGAGAGAATCATTGATGCACTGCCTCCTGCTCACCCCCTACTGGGGATCGAGCCTGAAACCTGGCATGTGCCTGACTGGGAATCGAACCAGCAACCCTCTGGTTCCTGGGTTGATGCTCAACCACACCGGCTGGGCTATATGATTTATCTTTAGGAATGATATTAGTAGGCTCCAGGCATGATATAGTATAGATGCTTGAAGAAAAGATTTTTATTTCTCTTTATACTGTGAAACCAATTTCCAGGAAATCATTAACTCAAACATAGGCATTGACAAAATATGTTAGCATTGACAAAAATCAAATATAGTTGCAAGAATATATATTTAGTGGATTGATGGTCATCTTAATCTTTGATAAATATTTAAACTCCAAAATACCCATCTATTCCTCATCATTGACCTAAACATTTTTGACAAGGGAGTCCTTTCTCTCTCTTTAAAATTGCTTATTTCTTGGTTGAGCTGGAAATATTGAAAGGGGCGGGGGGAAGGTGTCATTGCTATGATCTGAGACTAAGAAACTTCAGGCCCCATAAATTTGTTTTATTTGATTTAGATGAGGCAGCAGGTAATGTAACTGGACACAGTTGACAAGAAATTATTTTTTATTTAAAGAACTATTTGAAGAACACGCTCATTAAAGAAAATTTAGGGGGAAGGTAGAAACGTAAGCGGAATATACAAATACACAGATAGTCCTATCACCCATATAGGCAATATGCGACTAGGATTTTAGATTTTTTGATGTGCCTTTTGGAATATAGCAAGGCAAGAAGTGGCAGGCGTGTTTTAATATTAAGATTGAAGGCCAGTAACCAACTTGGGAGAAAACAAAATTTTAAGCCAATCTTTATAATAGCAGTTCATTTTCACCCCAATTACGTCTAGTTATATATATATATATATATATATATATATATATATATATATATATATAATAGCATCTCCCTTCAAACTATTATGATCAACAGCTTCGTGTTATATGGCTGGTGGCATGCGTTACTTAATTTCAGAAGCTATGCATCTGATGGATGATTTAAATGCTTATAAACAAAACCTTTGCAATGAGAAACTAAAAGTGTATGTTAGACATAAGCAAGCTCTCAAAACACCCAAACTCTTTTATTATGAGAGTTGTCTTATTAGGGAAAATACAAAGTGAATCCAATCTTGCAACAGACCAGAGAAAAATGGGAACAAAAGGACATTCCAGCAGCTGGAGGTGACATCCAATCTTATCTGTCAGTAAGCCAGATGTCAGGCGCTTCTTGGTAGAGTATCCTCATGCCTTGTGACTCTGTTGAGGCCATGAATGTTGTTGTATCTACAAAAACAAACACACACAAGTACAAGTTCAGAGGTGTTTCTGTGTCACGGCCCTCTTGTGGGGTGACGCAACATTGAACATCGGTCTGAATCGCCACAATCTGGGGCTTCCTCTCTTCCGGACCAGATTTCACTTTGGTTCTTTTTGATCTTGTACTTCAAGTATTGTGCTGACCATAGTATGACCATAGTATGTTTAATGACCTGTCTCTCCTGTTTGACTGTGTGTAGATGAGAGCTGGTATTGTCCCTGGCTGGCATATCTCGCAGAGAGAACAGATAATGTCAGTAATGTTTTATTTAAAGAGGGAAATAATTGTGTGTATGTGAGAAAGAGAGGTGGGAGTGGAATTAGGTAGACATGGACCTGGGTTTGTAGTCCCGTGAGCAAGCGGGACCTGGTGAGAATGGCTCAGCAGGCCAGATTTTCAGGCCACTACAAGAAAGATCTGATTAAACACAAGAGCTTTCCCATGATGACTCGGGGTTGCCTCAATATGTGATGAACCTCCTGAGGTGGAAAGGCGAGCGGGAGCTACATGCATATCTCACATGGATGATATAGAACGAGTTTAAATGAACTCTAAACTCGCTTTAGAACGAGTTTAAATGAACTCTAAACTCGCTTCTGACACCATGAACCTAATTCTAGTAAGGTATCGATTCTAAGTGGAGTGGATAAAGGGAAATAACACTACCAAATCAAAAACATTTAGTTTAAAAATGAACATGTTAAATTAGCACCTATTTTATACACAGACATGGTTCTAGCCATTTTGAATGCCCCTATGAAAATGGCAAAAAGATCCCTTCCCTTAAGGAGCTTAGATCTTAGTGAGGGAGACAGATAACAAGTAGAAGAATCCCACAAAATAATTTTAGATAGCAGTTAGTGCTATGGGGACAAATAGGCTACTGTACAGAGTGAGTGGGGTTGGGGCCGGATAACATTAGATGAACCATCAAACAAAAAACGTGTGTGTAATAATAGTCTGTATTGTATTTTAGTAGCATTTCTAGAAAAAAAAATAATTTCCAGGACATGCTTCGTACTGGCATTGCAAAACGTTAACATTATCTCTGGTTCGGTGGATTTGGTGGATACCAAAGAGGGGAGGCAGCACGCTGGTCTGGAGAACTTGGAACCATTTGGATTTAAAAAAATGTTTGTTCTCATTCTGATATAGCAATATTTTTAGAAAGCATTAAAATATTAATAATGTTAAATCATCAGAGGAAATGCCTTAGTAATATTTCAGAAACTAGATTTTTCGATTACTTATTATTCATTTCCTTTCTTAAATTGTCATTGTGATTTATTTACTGCATAATTGAAGCAGGGTTACTTTTAGATAGTATTAACATATTTCACTGTAGTGGGTTGTTAGTCTTAGGACATAGTTTGCTGAATCAATTTTGTAATTAAGAAGGTAGTGGCATGGCTAAGAGCTTATTAGTTCTCAATGCTTTTTCCTATGAATTGTCTCTTTAATGTTTATCAGGAACGAGGATTAACTCATGACAAATTTATGGTAAAAATTGAAATTTGAAAATCTTTGTTGTCATTCTTGTTCTGTTAAAAATGACTTTAACGGTCTTGGTGACGTTTAAATGTTTTCATTTGTTTATTGGGGAGATTTAGAAGAGGTTCATTTATTTTTCAAAGGTGTGGTATAAAAATAACTTTCTATAAATCAAGTATTAAACTTTCTAAATGAACATTCATTATTGTACAAACAACTGCAAACCAATATTTTCATCCTATTTTTAAAAATATCTTGAACACAAACAGTACTTAGGAAATAAAAATATAGAAGAGGATTTATGGTAAAATAATTCGGAGGAGGTTATGTTCAGTGTCTAAAAGATAACTTTTAATTTGTTTGTTTGTTTTTGTTTTTTTATTATATAAAAGCCAGGAGGTGCCTTCTCTGCTGATGCTCCCCCTTCTGGCCACCAGGTGGCAGACTTTTACTGCAAATCTAAATTCCTGCCTGGCAGTGTAGCTGTGGGTATTTTATTTGTAAATGCTCACTGTCCCGAAATCATTTCTCCTTTTCAACTCCAGCACACGACTTTAAAACTTGCCTTTGAATTGAATTCGTAGACATTGATTTAGTCTGTTTCAGACCCACACTCACAGTTTCTATGTAAGTACTCCTCTTCTGGTTCCCTCTTGTGAGATTTGTATTGATTTTGAGATGTCTGTTTATGTTCATACATGCACATCAATAATAGAGCTCTTCGTTTGAAAAACAGTGAAAAGTTTATGGCAAAAATAAGGCTATATTTAAAACATAGAAAAATGGAAAATGAATATTTAAAAATATAAAAATAGGTCTTTTTTTTTATTTGAAAAAAGAACCACAAAAAAACCTACTTAAGTATATTTTTTACATGAAATCTATTGCATGGGTGTTATTTTTCACAAATATCTAAAAATATATATCCAAAATTCCTAATTTTCTAATTGGAGAAATAAGTATAAGTTGATTAGTATATTTAATTTAACATTTAATTTTTAAATGGCAAAAATTAAATATCAGAATTCTGTACTTTTTTATTTTGTATATACTTTGGCTCAAATAAGTTATTAAAATAATATAAATTTAAAGTGTTGGGAATATTGAATTCAGTGTAAGACTATATTTCATGTGTTTAAGTGGTCAGAATTTTAATTTCTGTATATAATGCCTGAAATTAAATAGTAACATAGTCTAAGAAACAATATGTAAAAATAATCAAAGAACATCAGTATTGCAGTTTTTATGCATATTAAGATTTTAAGTTTAATAGATGCTGATTTAATTAATATCTGATTTTATGTGATGCATCATCTAAACCATTTTAAGAAGTGTGTGATTGAAACAGGATAAACCAGAAAAAAAGCAGATCTTGTTTAAATCATTCACAACATTTTTGTGTGTGTTTTTTCTTTTAACAGGATACACAAATCTTATCATAAGCATACGCACTGAAGTGTCTTAGAAAATTGGTAAGTTGACGTACCAGCCGCTAGAATTTATGTTTCTGCTGTGGCATTTACAACAGTAAATTGTAAAATGACTAAAGAACTAGTTGTGGCAAATTAACAAAGGACAGTTATGCGAAAAGAAAGCAGAACTTACTGGAAGGTGCGTGAGGAAGCCCCATTATTTAAACCCAGCCTCCCTCTCCTGCTAGAATCTGCCTGCCTCTGGACTGTGTTATCAGAAATAGTGAAATTAATATTTTTCTCCTTGGTTCTGGGAAAACTCTGCATCCCATTGTTTGTCCCAGTTGAAAAATATCCAATTCCCAGAATTGCTAAAACTGGCAATGGGTTGTCCTGATTTTCCTTGATTGTTTTTTATTTTGAAAGAATTCAAAATACACATACAAAAAAACTACTTGGTTCTTTCTCATTGTTCATACCGTTATTTCTCAGTCACAAATACATTGCCATTTCGTGAACTAGGCTTCTGGAATCTTCCTCTTTTTTTGACATAAACTGGACATAGTTATCATAGATGTTTACCTTTAATGGGGCTACTAGGTGTCGCTTTTGATGCCTCTTTCAATCTGACCTCTTTTCATGAACATCCGCGTGTACCTTAGGAAGTGAATAAAACTTTGCTTTCCTTGATAGTCAGCAGTTAACCCTCATTATTGAGACTCTGATCAAATTTTCATCTTAGGATCCTGAGTGTGCTTTCGCTTTCAGTGGTATACAAGGGGGCTCTGCTTACAATAATTGATCCATCCCACACTTCAAGCCCACTGATAGCACACAGTGATGGGCAGGCATCGTAGCCATGGTAGGGTGGACTTCAGAAGAAAAAAAAGAAAAATCGAGACCTAGCCCCTTTAGAGTTCTGCAAATTGTGAAAGAATTAGGTCATATCATGTATCATATCAAAATGAAATCGCAGCGCTGACCTTTCTAGACTCAAAATGTTGCCCTGGAAATATAAAAAGAGTAAAATATATATCATTTGAGCCACATTTGCCTGGTTGAGAAGGAAAATACTACCAACTTCATTATCTTTCTGTACCTATTTTTCCATTAGCAATTTTATATGATGAAGGGACTAAAACACAGTTTGAACTTGAATGCTTAGATGTAAGTGAGAGTCTACAGAGAAGCTTGGCAGTGCTAAGAACCCCAAATATGAAATATAGTATTTTAAGTGAACTGGCTGAATATTACAGACAAAATTGCTTTTCTTTAAAGTATATAGATGCCCCCTTTCTTTATTCCAGATACTGTCCTATGAAAACAAATGCAAATATTTTTAAAGCCAATGGATCACAGTACCTATGCATCGGGACTCTTTGTTTTGACTGAATTTTTTACCAAAACTCCAGAAAATGCACAGACAGAGCTTATTTTATATCCTAGCATTCTGAATATTTAATAAGAGACTCTTTGGTGAAGGAAGGACTGGTTATTCAAAGCAAACTGGAGTAGCATTTTTATTTCATAAATCATTTAAGGGCTAGTAAGGAAAAAAAAAAGGGGGGGGTGTTTTCTACTTTTGTTCATTTCATGGAACTTGCATTACTTTTGCAAAGCTTAAAAGCGATCATTAGAGTTTACTAATGTTTGCCATTTGTTCACAGCGGCAAACATGTTTTGTAAAGCGAAGGGGATCTCTCTCCGAGAAGCATTCTGCAGCAGCCACAGAGCTACACGAAGCGAACGCCGCAAAAATGAGGTGGGGTATAAAGTTTATTGCGTATGAAACGTATTCTGAGCTAATATAACGGTCCTTGCGAATTACCAGCTACGGGAGGGCATGTATCTGGTGGGAAAAAAGAAACGTAAGAGTTTGCCTGTCTACGGCGCATATTCTTGATTTGGCTGAGGGGCCGCCACGTCCCAATCCTAATATCTCCCCTTGAAGAGGAAATCCAATTCATTAACTTGGCCAAACGCTTTCAAAGTTTCTTCTCAGCCGGGACCGCTTTGACCTTCTTTATCCCGACCACTCGAGAGATCAGAAATACAAATCACAGTGAGTGATATCCAGTCGTTTGTAGCTCAGAAGCCACCTCTAAAGGTAAATTACCTTTATGCTGAAATACCCATATTCTTAAATGAGCTGCCAGGCACATTTAGAATGCCGTGATGATGAGCGTTCTAAAACTGGCATGATGTCCTTTTTAAATGTTTTGGTTTTAAACATGTGAGACAAAGTAGTTTTCTAAAACGGCGTTCATAGCAAAATGTGTTTTTAAATGTCCTTAGAGAGTTCTCCTGTCTCTCTAATTTATGTGTTTAAGCCCAATATTAAAAGCAAAGCTGCCAAATGAACAATCCTTAGCATAAAAATAGTTCTTGTTATTCAAGTTTTATTTCAAAATTATGGGAGAAATAAGTCTTCTTAGGCCTATGCTTGCATGGGCAAAAAATGAATTAAATTTATATATATGCTTTTTTACTGAATAATCTCTTAATTCATGTTTTTTTTTTTTTTTGTTTTTTTTTTACTGAGTAATCTCTTAATACTTAGAACATGAGTATAAAATGCATTCTAAACAATTCAGTGGGTAATATCAGATGCATTTACCAAGAAATCTTAATCACTACCCAGAACTATTTCAAATGATTTTTATTTGCGATATTAAATAAAAAGGTTTACAGTTCATTTGTTACAAAATCATCGCGTTAGAAGCCAAGCAATGCTATGCAGAGTTTGCAGAGTATTGACAGAAACAGAATGGGATTCTTGCGGGTCATATTTAGAATATATTGGAATTTTGCAGAGACAGTAAACAAATAATATAAAGATTTTTAAAGATTAAGACAAATGAAGATGATATTTCAAGGTTACTTATGCTTTGGGGTGTTGCTATTTTTACATGTTTTTGGTTTGACAAAGCTATGTTATAATCACCAAAGGGGAGGGCAATATAAAGTGAGATTTCTTTGAACTCTTAAAAGATAATGCTAATATAAATGATGGGTTACTTTTCTTAGCCAACTGTGACTTCATTAATGTGAGAGAAAGTAATGAATCTCAACACTTTAAGGTTTTAAAATAAAATTAAGTTAGCATTATCTGGAAAATCTTGTTTTGAAGAACAACATTGAGGAAAACTATAAAAATCCATCCATTTTAGAACCGAGTTTATAAGAGATATATAAATTTCTATTAGCTATGCCTGCCGCTTTGGTCTCATATAGCATTTAGATTTTATATGCTCTAATATATACTTCATCCTGTATATCTGTTTAAGGGCAATGTTATTTGTGTTATAATTTTAGTAAACATTTCAAAGTAATTTGAAGTAATTTAAGTAATTCTCAAAATGTTCCTCTCAAACAAAATGATTTAAAAGATAAAATCTAAATGCTATATGAGACCAAAGGGGCAGGCATAGCTAATTGAAAATTATATAAGTCTGAAGAACATTTACATGATAACTCTTATAGATTTGGTTCTAACATAATGGATGAGTTTTTATAGTTTTTTCGCATCACTGTAAGCTTTGCATTGACTAAAGAATGTATTCATTGCACACCATCATGTCTAGATCCATTTCCCTCCTTCCCTGGCTTACTGCCTCACTCACCCCTTCCCAGACCTGTCCCAGGCACCCAGTGGTGAGGACAGACACTGGATACCCAGATATTTCCATGGCCACTTCATAAGGGTCCGGAGTTATTGGGGTGCCTTCTCGTGTCCCTCTTCCTTAGTGCTCCTTCTTAGGCCACTTACCTAACGGCCCCTCTGTCTGTTAGCTGTTGATTCTATCACTGGCCCTTTTCCCGTGAAAGTTACTGTATCCACCCAGGGAACTGAGAGAGGTACAGTAACTTTAATTTAAAAATGGGATTTCTTGTTGGGAGCTGGATGTCCTGAAACAATCTCTCTGCTTTGGGAACCGGGTATTCTTGCCTTTCCTTTTTCTGCTCCCCATCCTTCGTGCCAAATAAGGGGGCATGGAGGATCTTTGGTAACTTTAGGCCCACATAACGGTTTCCTGAGCAGGATTTTAAGGGGGAAAGAACCTGCAGGGCGGAGCCCCCCCAAAACGGTTGGAATTTTTTTCCCTCCTCTCATTTGCATAGCGAGATTTAATTTCCATCCCTTAAATATGACGAATTGCCGAGATTTTCTCCAGTTAATGCTTTTAACAGCTCCCAATAAACTCCATTAATCAGGCGAGCTCGGGGCCCAGTGTGCAGCCGGGAAGCGGCTAATTTGCTTGATGAGACCCCGACTTTGGTGAATAAACAGGTGGATAATCTGAGGGCTTTATGGCCTTAATTACAGTCTAATCAGTTCAGCGGATGGCGGGCAGGAGAGGAAGGAAAAAAGGGGGTGGTGATGGGAGAAGTGGTTGGGGGGGGGGGGGAACAGGTCAAAGCCATGTCTCCTAAAATAGAGGAGACGCGCACCCTAAAGACACCTGGGCTACTTCTTCGATTTAGTTCCTCGTTTTGTCTTAGTTTCTGTCTCCTCGGCTGCTTTCCTGTCCCTCCTGCTTCTTTCCCGCTGGCCCGCGGGCCCCCTGGAGCCACCAGCTTCGGGGCTCTGGCCCTGCGCCTCTGCGGATCGGGGTCACTTTGCGCACCGCTTCTCCCTCCCCAGCTTCTCCTTTCTTCCCTCTGCTCCCCCCAAGCCTGCTTCCACCTCTCCCCGCCGCCACCGCCGCCTATCAGCCTCGCAGGCACCTGACAGCTCCCGTCAAGGGCATCCCAAGTTTGAAGGACAGCGCAGCCTCCATCTGGTCCGGGCCCCAGATGTGCCTCCGCTTCCCCTCCGCTCCGCCTCCCCGTTAGCAGACCCGGAGCCGCAGCTCTGCGCGCCCAAGTTCACTGTCACTGCCAGAAGGAGCTCCATTCGCCCCGTCTTTTGTGCGCTGCCTGCTCCCCTTTCGGCTGATGGGGGATCCGTGCGAGGGCCGTGAGGTTTCTTTGAACCCCAAGGTCTAGGGAGTCTCCTGGCCAGTCCACCCGGAGGGATGTGCAAAGGGGAGGCCCCCGGGGAGGCTGCCCGGGGAGGGGACGCGCGGGACAGTCAGGCCCTGGGGCCAAGCTCTGTCCCAAGAGCCCGCACCCTCCGTGCTCCTCCCAAGGTGGGCTGGGACATCCTGGTCATCCTGGGACATCCAGCGAGGGGTCCCCGCACCCCTAGAACTGGGGTCCCTTAAAAGGAACGCAGGCCGCCCCCTCTCCACCCCCCACGCCTGCACCTGCAGCTCAGCTGGGGCGGGTGATGGAGGAGCGCCCCACTTTGGGGATGGAAACTGCTGCCTTTTGGACCGCAGGGCAGGGGTCAGCCAACGCCAGGGGACGATCCCCCAGGCCTCCTGCCGGGAAAGGGGGTTACAGGACCCGGAGGAGGGGGACCCGCTGCCAGGCCGGGAGAAAGCGCCCCCAAAGCTCCCGACTCTCAGCCGAGCTCACTGGCCTGCGGATCCGCCCGCGTTGTCTCCGCATTTTGGGGCGCCAGACCTCCCACCGGGGGTGGCCGATGGCCCGATGCCCAGGACAAGGGCATGGGGTCTGGAGAGGCGGCCACCCAACCACCCGGTGGCTTTGGGTCCGAGGCGCTGCGTGATTGCGCCCAATGGCCTGCACTTGACTTTATTCCGCGCCCTCCGCCTCCGCCCCGTCCCTCCCCAGCGGGTGACCAGGCACCCCGAGAAAGCCATAACCCCTCCTTTCCTTCATCAGCCACCTCCGTGTGTTTATATTCCTGCAACTTCGCTGGCGACGGGTCAACAAAGGCGGAGACCGCGCCAGTCCCGCCTGGGAACAAAGCGGGACAGGGAGGCTGTGTGCACACAGGCCGCCTGGGACCCGGTGTCCCGGCCCGCAGTCCCCGTTCCTCCCCATCCCACCGCCCCCCTGCCCGGGAAAGATCAAGGGAAAGCAGCAAGCAGTCCGCTCCCTCTCCATCCAACACGTTTTTCAAAAGTCCAAGACCGTGGCTGTGCGTTGTGTGTGCTACAGGGAATGAATGGGCTTAGAGGAAGTGGGAATTCTATCCCGAGAAATGAAGTTTGCAAATCCAGACTTGTTTGTGTTTTGTTAATGTTCTCCCTCCTCCCTTTTTTGGGGAGGAGAGTGAGTTTTCACTCAGTGTGGTGTTTTTTTTTTGTTTGTTTGTTTGTTTTCCTGTTTGTAAAACAATCTTGACAGGTAATCTTTATTATTTTAACAAAAGCATTCAGGTAAGTCCGTTAAGAACCCCCCAACTCAAATTATGTGAACAATGTATATAATGTTAAGAATCAATATTTTTTTCTTCTAAAATAGAAAAAACAGGGTTCTAAGAAGGCCCAGCCCCAGATCCCGAATGCTGTAAAAGAGTTACTTGAAAAGGCATTTTCACCAGTGACATGCTTTCAGGGACTGGCCGAATGAGCAGAAAAACGGTTGAAACTATACATACTGTCATTTCAGTTTCTTAAAAGCAGATGATGCCACTTACGCAGACCATTTAAAAAATCACTCGATTGTGATATTAAATCAGAGGTTTGCAAATAAATTAAGAACGTAAAGCTGAAAAAAAAAATAATTTTAAAAAAATAATAATCCCTTGCCATCCTAAACTAAGTTGGATGAGACCGCCCTTTGGGACGATCGGTGAGCTCTGATCTTCGTTCCTTTTCTTACATGTATGTGCTCATACAGGGACAGATCTCTGTTTCATGACTGGGTGAGTGAGACGTCTCCACAGCAATGACCGTGGTCAGCATTCTCCACTCATCAGAGCTAAATTACCGCTCGATAATATTGCATTTTGCGCTGCACGGATGCTCTCGCACACCTGAGCGGACCGGGCCGACTCCGCCGCGGCCTAATTTCTCCTCTGTGGTACGTCTCCGTAATCAAAATGCATTATTATTTCTCTTTCCCAATACAATGGGGATCCCCGCTTCCCTGCCCCCAAGTGCCGAGAAGGCTCCAGCCGGCCCGGAGAAATACAAATGCGCCGGGCGAAGCGGGGCCCGTGTTCAGCACTCAATCACGGCCTGTCACAGGGGCAGCCGCCATGCATTATCCCGCCGTGATGGATAGAGCGGGTCGGGCGGCCCGGGGAGCTGGGGCTCAGGTGGGGGGTCCTGTCATCTGGGCTCCCGGCCCCCCTACCTGTGGGGAGAAGGGATGATGTGTTGCAGGGATTGGCTGTGGCGTGAGTTTTAAGTTTTAGTTCCTCGTACAGAATAGAAAGGTCATCTTTTGCAGAAGTTCAGTATAGTGCTGAGCTTGATCTCAGTATAAACTTTATGCTATGCTGAGGGGGAAAAACAAACAGCTGCTCGAAACCCCATAGGCTTTAGTTCAAGCTGACAACATCATTTCCCATAATTACACTGTGTGAAAGGTACTTTCCTTAAATCTTTTTGTTTTTGTTTGTTTTTTGTTAATCCTTATCCAAATATTTTTTCCCCCTATTGTTTTTTTAGGGAGAGTGAAAGAGAGAGGAGAAGACCAAGAGAAACATCGGTATGCAATCAAGGTATGCAACCCTTGACCTGAATCGAACCCGGGACCCTTTGGTCCACAGGCCGAGGCTCTATCCACTGGGCCAAACCGGCTAGGGCTTAAATCTTAGTTTTTTAAACAGAAAAAGAACTTAAACATTTGGTTTAATGTATATATACATAAGCTTAAGTAGACTTATACAGGCGTTAAGTACACAACTACCTCATGTTGAACTTGATGTCTATACATAAGGTAAAACCTGTACTTGCATCACAGTAAGTCACATTACTAGACAATGAACGATTCATCGTTTCATTATATGCCATTCAAAATCCACTAACATAGGAAATAGCATGTCAGATAAAGCAGGAATTTTTATCTTAGATTGTGGCCCTATTTTTCATTTTTGCCGGGCACCAGATTTTGGAGTTTGCTTGCACTATGATCAGTCAAGATCTTGACTAATTACTGTCGGATCAAGGTTGACATTCTGTAAAACCTGCTAGGTCCTTCCTTCCTTTTTGAAATGGCTCAAGGCAAAGTGATTTGCATAAGGAGGTCTCAGATTTTAGAATCTGGGGCTTCTTTCATTGGGATTATTAAGTGGCTTCCAGCGAAGCCACAGATGTTCACATGCCCACCGCCATGCTTTACATCTTTGCTTGTGCTTTTTAGGCACAGCCTGAGTGATTGCTGTATTGCCCACTCCAGCTCTATGGCTTTATTCAGCCTCTAAAAGGTTCATTTTTCTGAACACCAGAACATTCTTTTACAGCAGTACATCTGAATTTTATAATTATAGCAAATAGTATCAAATGTGTCCAGAAAATTTGCCAATTAGATTATATTCCCAAACATAAATTTCTGCTTTTGGGTATTTTGTCTTACACTGGAAAATGACATGTAGATGTATTAAACATTTTCACTGATAAACATCTTTCTAAAGCATTTTTGTTTTTTTATTCCACCTATTATAGCAACAATCTGGCGTAATCCAGGTGTTTAGACATCTGATGGGCCAACTGATCCACAGTTGGGATAAATATTTATATAAGAACATTTTTGAAGATGTATTGATAAGATTTCATTCATGTTGCCATTTTCTGTCTAAAAAATTAGAATTAAAAAGGAACATAAAATTGTACATGTTTTTTAGTAAGTCTTTCATGACTAGAGAATTATTGAAAGATCATAATGCTGCCTAAATGTGTCCTTTGCTGTATTTGTGGGTAGATGATATGTGAGTGTAGTATACACAGTGCCAACCACTATCTTTTAAGAAAAGAAGTGCATTCCTTTCATTAAAACAATACTTCCCACCCCCCCCGCAGAACTTAAAATATTATTTAGATGACTTTTGTAAATTGTAGCTATCAGAACAGTCCATTTTAAGATCTAAAAGAAGCAACTTTATATGCACAACCCTTAATTGTGATTAGCATTGGGCTGTACTAGATTGATAGTTAATTCTGCCCATTTCTTTTATGTTAGCCATCATGCAAGACCAGTAGTTATGAAGTGTTCACGATACAGAATGTCCCTTGAGCATGTCATTATTATGATGAAAAGTCCTCTTCCTTATAACATCCCTGTATAAGGTTCTCACTCAATAAGAAATCGCTTTTATGTACACATAGAGAAATGCTGTTTTCTGGAATAGCAGCGAGTTTCTGCTCTGCTTCAAATCACACTGATGACTTACTAATAAAGTGGAGACAGACAGACAATTAGGCTAAACAACACAGACACCTTACGAGAGGGTGACAGAAACTATGGCATTGGGTATGAGTCTGTCTGTCCTTTTTGCATTTGCAAAGAGGATAGACAGAGACCCAAAAGTCAACGGAGAAGCCAAAAAGAGGGCACACAGGGGGTGAGTGAAACTATTTTTGCCTAAGTGACAGGCCCACCGCTGCCAGGGTGGCCGGCCACTGGGGCGTCAGCAAAGAGAAGCTGTCAGAGGGAAATGTTCTGATCGTCCTCATAGCTGCTGGCTGTGAAATGACCTCAGAGGCAGGAAAGCGAGAGAGAGTCCTGCTCAGTGGATAAAAGCATCTAAACATTTCCATTTCCCTCCCAAAACCACACACAGACCACACACACACACGGGCATTCTGTAAGGGATGCTGTCATACCACATTGGTGGGAGTAAAAAAAAGAAAACGACTATTATCTATAAACCAAAACAAAACAGGAAAAACTGGAGCCTCAGAGTGCATGTGGCCTGCTTGACGCAAACAAGCAAACGATAGTATGAGGTTTTCCATTTTTGTTTTGGGGGGCTGCAGGACTTCACTGTCATCTCTGGGTTGAGAGCGAGGCTAAGGCCTTAAAGACACAGGCAGAGGAGAGGAGGAAGCCAGCTAAGGAGACCGACCACGGCTGAGGTCTCCACTGGAAAGCCACGAGTCCCACTTCTCTACATCATTTGTCTTCCCAAATCCATGGGCAGCTATTTTTTCTTTTTGTTGAATGTCTTTTAGCTTTTTATTTTTTTTTATTTTTTTTATTTTTTTTTTGTGGCTTATCGCTGGCTGTTTTGATTTTTTTTCCCCCCATAAGGTATTACACACAGAGCTTGTTCGTGCAATTTTTTTGAAGACTGGCATAGTGAGGTATTAGTGATAGGATTGGTAATAATATACGCAGGACTCTTTCTCAAGTGAAAGCAATATAATGAGGATATAGAGACTATGAAAAAGACAGCACTCGATTGCCTAAGAGACAAGTGGCATGTAACCAAATCAGGATACAGATGATCTACCCCAGTGATCTGCAAACCCATCAGCACAACGATTGAAATTTCTTTTGAGAGCCCAATTTTTTAAACGTAAACTTTTTTTTTAATTTTTAAATCAATCTTTATTGTTCATATTATTACAAAAGTTCCTCATTTCTTCCCCCTTCCACTAGGTTCCCACCCCATCCTCCGCCCCCTCCCCACCCCCCATTGTCCTCATCCATAGGTGCACAGTTTATGTTCTAATGCCACTTCTTCAAAATAGACTCGCCCAGGCCGTGGTATTTTGTGGAAGAGCCACACTCAAGGGGCCAAAGAGCCGCATGTGGCTCGCGAGCTGCAGTTTGATGACCACGGATCTACCCTTTCAATTAAATGCATCATCTCAAAATATTAGGCTTCTTGGTAGCCTAAGAGTAACTTAGGAAGTTTTTAGTTTCATGGAAGAGAGGATGGGTGTTTATTCAAAAAACAGGAAAACCAAAATGAAGTGTGTGTGTGTCCTAAATTGAGTTCCAAGAAAATGGAGCTGCTCTTAGCTGCAAGTAACAGAATCCTTGAGAAGCTGGCTGAAACCCAGAGTAGACGCAGGTGAAAGCTGAGTGGTCTTTTGACTAGCACCTGTAAGGCCCCAGTAGCTCAGTGATTCATCAGGTGTCTTTTTCCTTCTCTGTACCTGTTTCCAACAGTTGCTTTCTCATAGTCCTTTAGAAGCTCTGAGACCTACATGCTTGCTCATGCACAGAAAAAAAAAAAAAATCTTTGCCCAGCAATGTAGCAAAATATTAATAAATTTTGTATGTCCATTCATCACCCAAATTTGCCATCCGTGTGTTAATGACTTAGTTCAGGTTTCAAGTGGCAATATTAGCTCTGAGGATGCAAGTTGGCATCCTTGGAACCACAAACCTTAAGAAGGAACCGACTTCTGAAATAAGGGGTGAATAAAGGCTGATGTAATCAAGGAGGGCTTCCTGTGAGAGGTGGCACCAGAACTGGTTAATAGAGGAAAAGAATAAGCACGAATAGTGGGAATAATAAAGTAGTCCTGACGAAACTAAGGCACATTCATTTTGGAGAGTACAGTCAGTGTGTGGGGTCATCTTGTACAGGAGACACCAGCTTAGATTTCACTGGATAAGCAATAGGAAATTATTCAAGATTGGCTGAGTGTATAAGTAACCTCTTATACTACTCGGTCCTTTCTCAAACCAAATTACACAGGTTTCTATTTTCTGGGAGCAAACCGTTATGTGCGAGGTGCCGGACATACCGAGATAAAAGAAAACACAGAACCGAGCTAAGAGTTTCCAGCCCAGTAACCTCCGCCCAGGTACCACCATGCCCAACACCTGTGCACATTCTACAGCACTAAGGCATCGATTAAAAAGAGGAAAATGTCATAAAATAGGACTTCGTGCTTTTCTAGAAAATCCTAGTCCCTGAATCTTTAGGTCTTGTGATGTAAACGGGCCTTGCTTGGTCTTCTGGCCACTTTCAAATAAACCCCACTGGGCTGTGTGGGCGAGGAGGGAGTTGAGAAGCCTAAGCTAGGAGGGGACTCAAGTATTTTGGGGGAAAAACCCCAAAACTTTCAGCCATGCCCTACAAAGGAAGGTGTGAGGCTCCAGTCTCCCAGGGGTGGGCAGCCAGGCCACCCAGCTTGGGGAGGTGGGGGGAATGTGACAGGCGGGGCCAGGCAGTGACAGCAGGTGAGTGATTGCACCTCCAGCTTCCTGCTGCGATCCATCACAGGGGCCCAGCCACTGAGGAATCACTGCCTCAGCGAGGTGCTGAGCCCAGCAACATATCATTAAACAAGGTTACCACTGGCAGATCTGTTCCCATGATCAATCTGGTCAATAACCGTTCCGCCTCACTGTACACCCCTCCCCCCCAAAAAAAACAAAACAACAACAACAAAACAAAACACAAAAAACATAAGCATTAGGGAAGCACTTGGAGAACAATGTAAGGCATGCCCTGGTCTTCATTTCTCCCGTGGCATTCCACAAGCTTCTTTCAAAACCCTTGTAAATCATGAAAAATAACCTTTTCCACAGGATACATACGCAAGTGCGCTTCCCTAATTCCATATTTTATTACCTGATACTGACTGATTTTTTTTCTCCTCCAATTGATTACAGAATAGCATTGGGACAATTTCTTTTTTTAAGGTCCCCTCCAGTCTGCATAACTCACTAATTTCTTCCCACGTGAGAAGTCCCAGATGAGATGGAAGTGAGCAGATAGCGCTGTGACAGCTCAACTTTGATTCTGGTGTTTCACAGTTAAACTCTTCACACTCAGGGGCATTGGATTCTTGCCTAACAGGTGATACCTTGATTTCTTTACTGTGTAGTTGAGACTGGTCAGTATTATAACCATTAACATTTAGAAAAGCGAACAGCAATGTCATGAGAAAAGTCTTTGGTGCTCTCTGTTGGTGAGTTTGAAACAAAAGGTCTTAGTATGTATGCGAATAAAAAGCAACCGATGAAAACAATCTACAGGTATGAGTGGTTATTCCAGAAAACAACAACAACAACAACACACAAGACTTTTCGAATATAACCCCTTTCTGGCTGAGACCCCTTGAATATTTTAGGAACTTATGGTTGTAAGTATAGAGCCATTAAATTAAAATATGTTTATATGATTAAAATAGGCACACTGGTTTTTGGCTTATATTATTTTAATATGTTATAATAATAATATATTATTGACTTCAGAGAGGGAGAGAGAGAGAGGAACATCAATAATGGGAGAGAATCATTGATCAGCTGCCTCCTGCATGACCTGGTCTGGGGATCGAGCCTGCAAGCCAGGCATGTGCCCTGACTGGGAATCGAACTGTGACCTCCTGGCTCACAGGTTGACACTCAACCACTGAGCCACACTGGCTGGGCATTTCTTGGCCTTCTTAAAAACAACGATAGTTAACAGAATGTGGAGAAAATCACAAATCTGAACTCAAAATCCATTCCAATTTCTAAAACTTCCATAACTACAAACATGAAGTTTGTTCTTTTTCCTACCTTTAGTCAAGGCCCCCTTACCACTGTCCCAGAGAGAGGGAGCAGGTTTCTTTTTTAAAACCTTCCAAAATGGTTTTTCTTAACAGCCCCGGTTAAGTAATTGCATGAAGAAATAATCTGGATAGAAATTCAGTTGCCTAGCCTAGTCTTCTTTATTCAAATGATTTCCTTCCATCCATCCATCTTCCCAGTGGAGGTGAATTCCACGCAAGTGTTTTTCTGTGTAAAACACCATTTAAGTTAAGTGACCAGGTTTATCTTAAGCATTTGTGGGTGGAAGTTAATTCCCTTCGATGCTCATGGTACAAAACATACCATTGGCTTGATAAGCCTGAGACTCCTTGCCAAGTAAACTGGAAATGTTTAGAGAAAGTAGAACTCATTGTTTTTTTTATTATTACTGTTTCTCCTTAATAATGGGTGATATAGTTTCTAAATATGCATGGGAAGCACTCAATAATATGCATGGGAAGCACTCAATTATTATTTAAGTGTTTATTATCTAGTCTATTTGTGGAGTAATCCATGCCAGTAAAGCAGTTTTTTAGAAGAATACCTCACCTATGCTGATGACCATTAAGAAGCTGATTGCCACGCTAACCTGTTTGGCTCAGTGGATAGAGCGTAGGCCTGCTGACTGAAGGGTCCCAGATTCGATTCCCATTAAGGGAATGTATTATACCTTGGTTGCAGGCACATCCCCAGTAGGGAGTGTGCAGGAGGCAGCTGGTCAGTGTTTCTCTCTCATTGATGTTTCTATCCCTCTCCCTTTCTCTCTGTAAAAAAGAAAAAAATAAAAATCAATAATATATATATATATATATATATATATAATATATATATATATATATTTTTTTTTTTTTTAAAAGCTGATTGCGTGTGGCTGTAGTTTAAAAGTGTGCATTATTCTTTCAGATAATGTGTTAGTCTATTCTATTCTAATGTGCATTCTAAATTCCCCTCGGGAATATCATTTCATGCATCAAGGCTGATGACATGATAAAAGTGTTACCGATTGGAAGCTCTTAATTCACAAATAAGAGAAAAACAGCAGTGATTTCCGGTAGGCCCCGGTTCTAGCCTCCTTTTAACCAGTATTTATCGAATGCCCATTGTGCCTGAGCCACTGTGTCTTCGTTTTTTTCCTTATCACAAGTCCGTGGCCACAGATTACATTGCTGTGTTGCAAAGATACTAAATCTGAGTCATGTAGTAGAGACTTAATTTGGTTAAAACCCGGATGACTTATAGGCAAGATGCAATATTCATGGCAGCTGGGTAATGGGCGTAGGTGGCTCCTATGGTACAATAACGCAGAAAAATGGAAGGAAGAGATTGCTTCCATAATACACTATAATTTCACTTAGGCTCTGCGTAGATACAGTCATCAATAACTCCGTAAAAACAATTTCACATCTAAGCATCTAACGACAAAAACGCCTCGACTCACGGAAGGAAGGTGATGGAAAAACAAAGCATTCCTCCCATCATCCATTACCTTTCTTCTGCCGTGGATTGCACTAATGACTGAAACGCAAATTTAGAAGGACGAAAATGAAAAGCCATACAGATAAATGAAAATAGATTCGTGGTAGCTGGCTTTAAAAGGTATTTTCATAGCATTTTTAAATATTACTCATAAGATTATTTTCAAGCGTTAGAAAATATCCAAATGGTGTTAAAGAATAGCATGTCATTTTAAATTCATAAACATTTTCTTTTATCACCCTGGATTAGATATATGTTCCTATTTAGGGATCTTATGAAATCTCATTTCTGTTTGTATTTGTGCATCTTTTTATGTTTCCTAGGGTGCCCATTGCAAAACCCTAGGTGTGCTTCTCACAAATTAGATAATTTTCAAAAGCCCTCCAACTCCATCTTACACAAGTTGTATTCTCAGTGGAAATATTACCGAGGGTCAGACAAATATGTTAGAGAGTCTATCATGACTCTACCTCTCATTCTTCACTCACACATCTTTCCTAGGAATTGCTCTCACCGCAGATCAAATGCATTCCTTGGAATGCACTGTGAACCCTGAGAGTCAATCAGTAGCCATTTTAGCCTGCTTCCACATTTGTTTTCCTTGAGGTCAGACGCTGTGTATGGTCAATGCAACATCTATCAATATAAAAGCCTAATATGCAAAGTGTCCCCTTGGGAGTTCGACCAGGAGTTCAGCCACTTGCTATGACTTGTGCTGACCACCAGGCGGTGGCACAGAACAAAGGAAGGCCCTGGCCAGCAGCTGGCAGATGCTAGGGACCCTACCCGTGCATGAATTTCGTGCACTGGGCCTCTAGTATTAGAGCTTAACAGAAATCGACTCCGTTCCCCGTTTCTGGTACATTATATATTACATATTAGCATGAGTCTGGGCCAACTTAAGTATTTTAAGCCATCCCATTCTGACTATTTTGAATTCTAATTTCTTCTTGGTAATAACATGTCACATATGTCCTTAGGTACAACAAAAGAAGCCCCCTTCCGAGAGAAAGAGAAACAGGTTTAGCTAAGCAAGGATGAAGTTCTGGGTGGGGATAAGGAGTTCCTGGGAAGACAAGATTATTGTTTTTGTTTGATTTTTAAATTCTCTTCAAAAGACTGACAGTAAGCACACGGCGACATTGCATATGGTGGGCTCAGCGCTATAGAGACTGACATTTTCTAAGTGTTTTGGTTGATGCTAATGAAGAGGTCAATCCAGTTATCTCTAAAGACTGTCTTGAGTGGCCTGTTGTGACCCTTTAATTTCCGGCCACCAGAGCTTGCATACACCATGGTTTCTACCTAGTTACGTCAATGCCAAGTAGTCTAGGCGCCCCAGTATCACCAGCTGGAAGATCCCCAATAGATATGATGCTGGGTGTAGAGTCCTTCAGTTGGTAACTACCTGACCTATGCTGAGATAATAGGGTCATACAGGGTACCTCTCCCTCCCCGATATCAGGCGGCGGCTCTGTGGTGTTTTTGTCCTCATTTCTGCATAGAGTTGTGTGCACCATGGCAAAGCAAGACTAGTAATTGAGAGTTCCATGCGTCCCATCAGCCATGATGCATGAAGAAGGCTAAGCAAAAACAGCAGGGGCCTGCAGGTCCAGGCCCTTGCCATTCATCTCACTAGAGCAGACAAGCTGCAGGATCACTTCCACTAAAACACTAAATAAATGCACTTGGTTTTGCCACCTTCTTTATGTCCTGCTTGCTCGCTTCATTCAACAAACACGACGGGGGCCTTCTGCGGGCTTTGGGGTGACTGGGGATCTAACCACACAGCCCCAGAAGCTCAGAGGAGAGCAACTACCAGAAGAGGAATGAGACCATCCCAGGATTACATGGTAAGAGCAATGACATGGGTACGCACACGGTTCCCTTGGGGTAGGAGTCACCCCCGTATCAGCAAGGGCTTTGGGAGGAATTAGTTGATACTTTATTTTATTTATTTATTTTAAACATGTATTTTATTGATATTTTACAGAGAGGAAGGGAGAGAGATAGAACGCTAGAAACATTGATGAGAGAGAAACATCGACAAGCTGCCTCCTGCACACCCCCTACTTGGGATGTGATCGCAACCAATGTACATGCCCTTGACCGGAATCGAACCGGGGACCTTTCAGTCCGCAGACCAACGCTCTACCACTGAGCCAAACCGGTTTCGGCATTAGTTAATACTTTAAAGTAGGAGACTACCTCCTCCCTCTTAACACACACACACACCAGAGAAGCAGGCAAAAGAAATAGTATGTGGAGTGAGAGGGATAAAGCCAGCTCCCAGTCCCAGAGAATGCAATAATGCTGGTGGGCCCAGGTATAATGGCTTGTAGAGACACACGGCCTATCAATGGACAAGAGCCCTCTTTCCTCAAGAGATGGGATGGGAAGTCTAAATAATAAAGGCTGAAAGGGAGCAAAGTAACTCATCTGTGACTTAGAAAAGTATTTCCCCTCCTATGCAAAGAACACTTCAACTTAAGGCACCAACACATGTTTTAAAAATGTGTTTCTCATAATATCACAATTGTAAAAGCACTGTCAGCTTTTAAAAACCCTTGCTCTTCCTTTACTGGACTGGCTAAGACTTCCAGGGCAATCCTATATAATAAAAGGCTAATATGCAAATCGTCGGAGCAGAGAAACGACCAGTCGCTATGATGTGCACTGACCACCAGGAGGACAGATGCTCAGTGCAGGAGCTGCCCCCTGGTGGTCAGTGTGATCCCACAATCAGGCTCATAGCTGGCAAATGCAGCAGCAGTGGTGGGAGCCTCTTCCACCTCCAGGCAGCTCTAAGGATGTCAGCTGATGGACATACCCCCAGGGCTCCCGGACTGCGAGAAGGTGCAGGCCAGGCTAAGGAAACCCACTCTCCCCTGAGAGCACGAAATTCATGCACTGGGCCTCTAGTGTGAAATAGGAGGCATGCAGTTGCCATCCTTGTTTTCTTCCTAGTGGAGTGAAAAGCATTAGGCTGTTACCTGGATATTTTTTCAAAGATGCCCTTTATCAAGTGGAAGGCATTTCCTTTCAGAACTAGTGTTCTGATTCTGATCATAAAGGGCTCTCTGAATTTATTGAGATAATCATACAGGTTTCTCATTTATCTATTAATATGGTGAAATACATTGATAGATTTAAAAATGTTAAACCTTGTCCAGCTGGAGTGGCTCAGTGGTTGAGCATTGACCTATGAACCAGGAGGTCACAGTTCGATTCATGGTCAGGGCACATGCCCAGGGTGCAGGCTCAAATCCCAATAGGGGGCATGCAGGAGGCAGCCAATCAATGATTCCCTTTCATTATTGATGTTTTTTTTTGGTGTTTTTTTTTTTTTTTTTTTTTTTTTTTTTGTCTTTTAGTGATTTTAATGTGGCTAGTAAAAATTTTTAATTACATGCATAGATGTTTCTATCTCTCCCTCTCCCTTCCTCTCTGAAATCAATACAAATAAATTTTAAAATAATAAAAATGTTACACCTTATATTTCTGGCATAAAGGCCACTTAGGGTATATTATTTTATCAGTTAGGGTTTGATCTGCTAGAAATCCTATATGATATGGGATTTATTATAGGAACGGAAGTATATGGAACCGTGGGGGCAGTCCAATATTTAATGTGCATCTCCTACTTCTCTCTCTGGTGCTGGGACTGGCCCAAGAATCTGGAGAACCCGGAGGAGGAGAAACAACAGGAGCTGGAAGAGGCGTGGGCTTGGCGGCCGCCCCAGGAGTGGCCCACGTTGGCCAAGGCCTCTGAGAGCCTGGAGGAGGAGCACTGGGGGGAGCTGGAGGAGCCTGCGCTCAGCTGCTGCCTCCAGGGCTGCTCACACTGGTCCTGGACTCAGAAAATCCAGCAGATCCAGCAGGAGCTGAAGGAACGAAGGGCCCAGAAGGCGAGCTAGCAGGTCCAGCCCCAGCACACAGCGAGCCCCATCAGCCTGCCACGCGTGAAGGCAATCCGCTCAGTCCTGCCTCCTCCCAGCCTCCTGCAAAGTGTCTCTGAGCCAAGGCTAACTTCCATCAGGGAGGATGAGAGTTCTGAAAACTCAGTGCTATAATCACAGAAGCTCTGTGCATTTTTTTTTTTTTTTAGACTTTTTCTTTGGTGCTTCAATTCGGATAACTTCTATCTCTATGTACACAAATTCGCCAACCTCCTCTGCAGAATAGAATCTGCTATTCCTTCTGCACAGCCCCTTTCTCAGTTAGGATACTGCCTTTCCTACCTCTAAAAGGTCTGTTTGCTTCCTTTATTTCTCTCCTCAGTGTAGCAAGGCTTTCTTCTCTGTCTTTGAGCAGGTAGCTTGTGTTGAGCCAGGCACTGTTGTAGACCGTATCTCATTGAATCCTTACATGATGCTCTGGCATAAAATTCGTTAATGTCCACTTTAAGGATTGCATTCAGTCTCCCTTAAACACCACGAGTTTGGTAGATCACAATTTGCAACTGTTGATGTCATTAACCAAGGGTCTGAAGTCCCACTTAGGTCACTCACTGATTTTGCAGACTGTGTAGCTTGTTGATTAACAGCTTAAGCTAACTCCCAGCTCCATCATGAACCATACACACGGTCCTGGTCAGGTCTCCATCCTCTCCGTATCCCAGTTTCTCAAGCCAAGTGATGAGTGACAGTAGGTGTGTTCCCCATGCTTATATGCTTAAGCTGGCAAATGCATTTTCTCAGTTAGAAGGATCACTCTCAGCGACAGCAATGGCAACTCTAGGAGATGTCTAGAATTATGGACAATTCTGCAGAATGTCCTGAGAACCTTCCAGAAAAGCAGCCTAGCTTGCCTCATGAATTCCCCTCTCGGGCAGCTGGCCTACTGGCCTCAATGCCTTCCCCATTGAAAATAAAACAAACTTGCCCTAACTGATTTGGCTCAGTGGATGGAGTGTCGGCCTGGGGACTGAAAGGTCCCAGGTTCGATTCCAGTCAAGGGCATGTACCTTGGTTGTGGCATGTCCCCAGTAGGGGATGTGCAGGAGGCAGGTAAATGATGTTTTTCTCTCATTGATGTTTATAACTTTCCCTTCCTCTCTGTAAAAAAAATAAATAAATAAATAAATAAATAAATAAATAAATAAATATAAAAACAATAAAATAAACTTAGTAACCTCCGCCTTACTCTGTGTGGATTATTTATCATAAAACAGCTTTCAATTCAGCCCTGATTGGCATTGGTGGGGGGAGCTGTCATCTGAAATTCGGAGACCATGACAGGAATGAGGACCTGCACTGTGGCTCCAGGAAGGAAAGCCACTGTCACCATGCCATTGTCTACCCTTTGGCTCACTGAAAATCACTGCCTTGAGAGCACCACATCCGGGAATACAATGCTTCTGCCTACTCTAGCTTTAAAGGTGAATTTTGCAATTTTTGAAAAGGTCCTTAGAATCACATTGCAGAATTAAAGGGTGTATTATAATTATCAATATCAATAGTCATAAAAGTTTATTAAAGGTCATTAAAATGAAAGGGGATGGCTCTCAGTGCCATCAATCTGAATTGACTCCCTCCTCTTGTGTTAATTAGAAAACTCAGATAATGGTTCTATGGGGGAGTACAGGGAAAATTTAATTACGAAAGTTTAATGGGCCACTCTCTACTTCCTGCCAGATTAAAAACTGATGATTTACACAATTTTAGATACTACCACCGGCTTTTCTAGCAAAACATGTTGCCGACTAAGGTGAAAGTTTGCTGAAAGCTCTCTGATTATTTCAAAACAATGCCAGCAGCAGCCACGTCACGTGTTTGTTTTAAAAACAAGCCACCTCAGACAGCCTCTTCAATAAATGGTGTTGGGAGACTTGGCCAGATACATGAAAAAAAAAAAAAAAAGAAAGAAAGAAAAAGAAAAAAAAAGAAAAGAAATTAGATCACCAACTTACACCAGACACAAGAATAAACTCAAAATGGATAAAAGACTTGATGTGAAACCATAAAAATCCTAGAAGAAACCGTAGGCAGCAAAATCTCAGACATATAGCGATATGTTTCCAGATACATCTCCTAGGGCAAAGCGAACGAAAGGAAAATAAACAAGTGGGACTCCATCAAAACGAAAAGCTTTTGCACAGCAAGGGCAATCATCAACAAAGTGAAAAGTATGGCAGAAAATATTTGGTCATGATACATGTAGTCAAGGTTAATAGCCAAAAAATAGAAGGAATTCATACAACTTAAAAAGAAGACAGACAATCTAATTTAAAGGTGGGCAAAGGTCCCAAATGGACATTTCTCCAGAGGGGACATACAGAAGGCCAGGAGACATACCAAAAAATGCTGTAAGTCATTGATCATCAGAGAGATGCAAATTAAAATGACAATGAGGTATCACCTCACACCTGTCAAAATGGCAACCATCAACTAAACAACACATGACAAGTGCTGGCGAGGATGTGGAGAAAAAGGAATCCTAGTACACTGCTGGTGGGAATGCAGACTGGTGCAGCCATTCTGGAAAACAGTATGGAGTTTCCTCAAAAAATTAAATATGAAACTGCCTTTGACCCAGTGATTCCAATTCTAGGAACATAGCCTAAGAAACCCGAAACACCAATCAGAAGGAAGGTATATACCCCTATGTTCATAACAGCACAATTTACAACAGCTAAGATCTGGAAACAGCCCAAGTGCCCACCCAAAGATGAGTGGATTAAAAAACTGATACATTTATTTACACCATGGAATTCTATGCAGCAATGAAAAGAAGGACCTCTTACTCTTTGAGACATCATGGAGGAACCTGGAGAGTATTATGCTGAGCAAAATAAGCCAGTCAGAGAAAGACAGTATTGCACAATCTTAGGCAAATCTAACGAACAAAATGAACTATTGAACAAAACATATCCAGCCGAAACAGGTTTGGCTCAGTGGATAGAGCGTCGGCTTGGGGACTGAAAGGTCCCCGGTTCGATTCTGGTCAAGGGCATGTACCTTGGTTGGGGGCACATCCCCAGTAGGGGGTGTGCAAGAGGCAGCTGATCGATGATTCTCTCTCATCGATGTTTCTAACTCTATATCCCTCTCCCTTCCTCTCTGTATAAAATCAATAAAATATATTTTAAAAATTGGATATATATATATATATGTATATATATATATATATATATATATATATATATATATATCCAGAGACACAACATGGAACAGACTGTGGAATCTCAGAGGGACAATGGAGGAGGGTGGGTGGGTGGGAAGAGATCAACCAAAGACCTTGTATGCATATATGCATACCCACGGTCAGATACAATAGGATTGTGCAAGTGGAGGGTGTCGGGTGGGGGCTAGCAGGAGTCACTAGGGGAAAAGGGACTTTTATATATTACTGTCAACAATAAAGATTAAAAAAATAAAAAATAAACCACTGCAGAAAGCATATATAGGGTGTCCCCCCAAAATGTGTACAAATTCTAACAGCTGATAACTCAATTTTCACTGCTTTTATCTTATTTATAATTGATATGATGAGCATAGCATAGTATGAGCTATGGTTGATTAGACTTCATTGGTTTTGAAAGTTTTGGGAGAATACTTTATAATGTAATGACTTGAAGGTCTGGCTTTAAGGCCTTTGCTTCTCAGAGTTTTAAGGAATGTCATAGCTGGAAAGTGGTACCCTCACCAAGATGGATCCAAATGGAAGACGTTCAATTCTTGGCTCATCTTACTCGATCATGATGCTCATTTTTCAATCCCAAACTCCCATTATGCAAAGGTATTTTACTCTTGGCAGGACTGGCAGGTAACAGACACCCTCACACATTGCTGGTGGAAGTGTAAACCGGTACAACGTGGATGAAGTCAAGTTGGCAGCATCTTTCTAAACTGCACACACACACACTTGGTGATCCAGATACACAACCTTCTAAGAATCTACCCGAAGGCTGTACTAGCATGTGTTTGAAATGGCACACACAAAAAGTTGTCCAATGCAGTATTGTTCGCAAAAGCAAAAGACTGGAAAAAAACAAACAAACATATATACCTATCACTTGGGGGTTGATAAAACAACCTGGCATATTAAAAAAAAAAAAAGATTGTTCAACCATAAAAACTGTGAAAACTGTTTGGGAACTGACAGGGATATAGCAAATGAAACAAAATTAAGGCGGGAAATAGGAGGCTGCTGGGATTTCTACTGTAAAGAAACAAGAGTGGCAGGACACGTTTTCATACATGCTTTTAAGGGCTTTAGATTTTTAAGTGTTTTGGATTTTGTAAAACATGAAGGTATTCTCTGTTGAAAATTTTTAATTTATTAAAGGGAGTCACTGTTATAAAATTATTCACACTGATAACATCCTATAGTATAGACACTGTAATATATTATAGCAGGGAAGTGAAGAGGTAAGGGTTGGCCTGTCTCTCATTTTGTCTGTCTCCACCCTTCTGTTAGGCACATCAGCTTCTGTATGTCACTTCAGGCCCACAGGGTAGGCCAAGCATGTCAAACTTGCGGCCCACAATGAATACTTTTTGTGGCCCAGCCAATATAACAGTATATCAGAAACATTTTCATAAGAATTTCATAACTTAATCTTTACAATGTCCTGTTATACATAATTATTAATAACGAACTACAAGGTTGGCTAATGACTATTATCATGTTGCATTCATTTCTCTTATGCGCCTTACACGTAGGCATATCGTTTCTCTCCACTAATACCACCAGCAAATATTCTAGCAGCCAATGGCCACATCATTATTCTTGTACTGACTCATTTGGTGTGCACAACAGGAAATGCTTCCTTTTCGGAGAACAAGAAAAACAGGTTTTTTATGCATTATGCTTATTAATTTGTGCAGTTATTCAGTATCTGGTAAGATAATGTTAAAAAATAATTTTTATTAAAATGTTCTATTATTTTATGTTAACGATGACTCATTTCTTTCAGCCCTTTGTATTCCACATGTCTCTATCAAAATAAACCTACGTTTCTATGAAAATGAAAATATTTGTTTTTTTGTGGACCACATACACTTAACCCTTATTTGGCCGGTGTCAGCCTTTGAGTTTGACATGCTTGGTGAAGGCAGTGTCAATCCCTATATGAAAGATGAGTGAAGCTTTTTATTTTTTTACAATTTATACCTAAAATAAAGATCCATAAAAGTGGTACTATTACTAGTTTTGTTATTCCTAAGGGTTCACACCAACCCTCTGGATGCTGGCGGCCTGCTTTGAAGACCAACCAAAGTTGTGTCAAAAGTCCCGGTACCAATATCCACACAGCTGCCCATTCACATAAACCAGTGGTCGGCAAACCAAGGCTCTCGAGCCACATGTGGCTCTTTGGCCCCTTGAGTGTGGCTCTTCTACAAAATACCATGGCCTGGGAAAGTCTATTTTGAAGAAGTGGCGTTAGAAGAAGTTTAAGTTTAAAAAACTTGGCTCTCAAAGAAATTTCAACCATTGTACTGTTGTTATTTGGCTCTGTGGACTAATGAGTTTGCCGACCATTGGCCTAAACGAAGAGGTAAGAATGTATAAATGTGTCCTACTTATTCACAACAGCCAACTTCCCCACAACATGGAATTTCTACAGCGAAAGCCAGACACCAAGTCAGGGGCAGGGGAACAGACATCTCCGAAGTCACAGCTGTGAACCATGGATGACACTCGGGTCACTGGGACATTGCAATGGACTAATGGCTCTGGCTTCATCATTTGAACATCAGAACTATTTCCTTTTCAAAGAAAGACATTTTTACAAAGGACAACAGAGGAGGTGTCCCAGAGCAAAACAAGGGGACAGAACAACACGGTCTGTGCTGTTGCCATGACTAGGCTAAGTTCTGATGTTCCCAACTGAAGACTCTCGTGTTGTAAACCCAGGGCTGGCTGCCAGTTCTAACTGAGGGAGTCGGGGACAGTTTCCCACAGTAGTGCTCTGGCCTGAGGCCGTCTGTCTGACTTCTAGACAGCACGTCCTTGAACATTTCGGGTGCTGAGTGCATTAGTGGTTCGTACCAGAGATGGGATAGTAGGGGCTGAGATACCAGACAAGAGAGGCATCTGGTAAAGGCAGATATTAGAACTTCCTGCCGGTCTTATTTGGTAAGGTCGATGAGTCCAAGGACCCAGATGGAGCACAGAAAAGTAGTGATCCCCCGAACACTTGGTCAACACAGGGCCAGGAGCTTTTACCAAGCACTTACCACTTTCTAGGAAGAGGAAGGAATATGATGAATCGCAAGAGAGTAAACATGAAGGAAAAAATGGTCACGTATGTATCACAGGACTGTCTATGCCTTCCATATTTTTATTTGCAGACTTTAAACTGATAACCAGACTCGTACTTCCCATCTTGTCCAATTGACCAATACTTCTGTCATCCTCCAAGAAGTGCTGTCTCTACAGATGCAAAATTGTAATGTTGGGATATTATGAATAAGTTGATGCCAAAAAATGAATCGATGTGGATGAAATGAATACATTTCTTGAAAACCACAAGTTATTAACATAATTACAAGAAGAAACAGATACAAAAGCTAAAATTTAGAAACAGCCCAAGTGCACAACAGTAGATGAATGGATAAAAAAAAGTCGTAGGACATTTACACCATGGAGTACTATGCAGCTGTCAAAAAGAGGGATCTCTTACCCTTTGGGACAGCATGGATGGACCTGGAGAGCATTATGCTGAGTGAAATAAGCCAGTCAGAGAAAGACAAATATCACATGATCTCACTTATTTGTGGAATCTAATGAGCAAAATGAAATGACCAACAAAATAACACCCAAAGCAGGGAGGTCTAGAACAGACTGACACAGCTCAGTGTGGGATTGGGGAGATGAGAAGAGATATATCAAAGAACTTATATACTTATATGCACAGCCCATGGACATAGGCCAGTGGTTGGCAAACTCATCAGTCTGTAGAGCCAAATATCAACAGTACAACAATTGAAATTTCTTTTGAGAGCCAATTTTTTCAACTTGAACTTGTTCTAACACCACTTCTTCAAAATAGACTCACCCAGGCCATGGTATTTTGTGGAAGAGCCACACTCAAGGGGCCAAAGAGCAGCATGTGGCTCATGAGCCGTGGTTTGCCCACCATTGATATAGGCAATAGGATGGTGAAAACCTGGGGCTGGGTGGATAGGGAGAAGGGGGGCAAAAAAAAAAAGGGAGAAATGGGGTACATCTGTAATACTATCAACATTTAAAATATATATATATATTTTAAAAAGAAACAAATAACTGTAAATAGATATGTTTTCTTTAAATATTAGAGCTATTAAATACTATTTAGATATTATAATTGATATAAGATGCTGCAGCTCACAAGATCTATTAGAATGCCTATTGATAAATAATTGGAAGGAAGTGGAAAGAAAACCACACTGTCCATTTAGTGATGTTTCATTTAGTACTTTGGGGAGTAATTCTACTGTAGGCTACCTAGTTGGAAATATTTTTTAAAAAAATAGAGCATTACTTCTAATATCACTTAAAGACTTAGTTAACCTTTTTATTATTAAATATAACAATAAATTACATTAAAAAGAAACCATAAACATGTTTTATAAATAATAAATCATTTGAAAACCAAAAACATCAATTATTCTATTTCTTCAAAAAGACCCCAAGAGTGGTTCTTAGAGAGCTGTTTCATGCTTTTTGCTCTTTCACCGCTACCATTGAACACTTTGAGACCACAATTTTCAGACCTGCCTAATCCAAAAAATTAATAGTGAGGAATGAGTCCCCACTATTTCCTGTTGTTGTAAGGAAGGCTTTACTAGAGAGGATGGTATGAAGGGATCCATGAAAACAATTTGACTCTAAAAACATAATAGATAACACATATGTAGTTTATTCTAAGTTGCTTACTTTGTAAACTATTTCTACTCATGAATAATGAAGTAGAGAATGGCTACAAGTTTCCCTACAAAATGTTCCTAAAGGTTCCAAGTATTCCTGTCTCAGTAATGATGCCGCTGAAGGGGACATGAACTTGGATATGTGTAAATTGCCTCCGTTCCCTAACACACGGAATAAAGAGACACCACCTGAGAAGAATTAACGGAGGAGGGTATCCTATAGGTACCTGACAGCTGCTCTTTCCAAGACTGGAAAGTGCATCATTAAGGATGATAAATGACAAAGTTGAAGGACAAGAGGTGAAATTGGCAGGTTACCCTGGAATATGGTGATGAAATGTTATAATAGCACTTGGATTGCCTTCAGCTAGTCTGTGTGCAGAAATTTCTGACGCATCTGGTGTCAAATTATGGAATTTTATCTCTAAGAAGGAGCAATATTGCAAATGTACCAGGCTCCTACTGGCAGTGACAGGGACTTAAGAAGTCAGTAAATAAGCTTTTGAAGTTTGTCTTAATGCTAAATAGCATCATTATTTGGGACCTTTTGCAGACCCTCAATAAAAGCTATTTTTTAAAAATAAACAAACTTCTGTCAGACTCCCCATCAATAGCTATTGAATTTTTTTATCCATTATTCTAGTCTACTGAGCCTTGTTGAAATCTTGCTTTTATAGATAACTCCAATAGGCACACCTTTATCTATAAAATGGGGATGATAATAATAATATCTAATTCAAAGGGTCCTGAATAGTGAATGAGTTAACTCATGAAAAGTTTATAGTACACTCTGAATATTTAAGATATTATTGTTCAATAAATTGATTTAGGATCATGACAAACTCAAACCAAGAGAAAATGTAGTTTATTCTAAGTTGCTTACTTTGTAGACTATTTCTACTCATGAATAATGAAGTAGAGAATGGCTACAAGTTTCCCTACAAAATGTTCCTAAACGTTCCAAGTATTCCTGCTACACACCTTTTTTCATGGAATAATGGTCTGGCAATCGAAATTATTTGAGCTTACTATTTTTTCCAGTGACAATCCATACCACGTGATCCATTGCCAGCCAATCCAGTGGCTGGACCAACACTCGGTCCATCTCCTTCTATGGAGAATAAAATGTTAACAGTTCTTGCTACATGTGTTGCTTAAATCAAGGTGCCCTATGTATTCTCCTGAGATAATTAATAACCCCAAATATAAAATGGAATATATATATATATATAAAATGGAATCTATATATATATATAATGGAATATATATATAAAATGAAATCTATATATATATATATATAAAATGGAATATATATATTACCTTTCCTCTGTGAATATCTGGAATACCAGAGACTTCACTCTCTTTCATAAAGGTTTTGATACTCTTCATGAATTCATTTTTCCTTTCGTTTTGATGAGTATGTTCTATGAGCTAGGCAATGGCCTACATATTTAAAAGAAATTGATGTATATTATTGTCTTGGACTTATTTTAGTCTAAGGAAATACAGAGAATTGTTATAATTCTATGAAGAAATTATGACTAGGGCCATGCAAATCCAGAGTGTCATGTGAGATTTCCTCAAGGGTGTGACATGTACTTGGTCTTGAAGATGAGTGAACCCCCGAGAAAGGGGAGGGCATTCTAACAAGGAAGGTGTGTGTGTGAAAAGGCCAGAGGTGTGTGAGATGTACAACTGTTGAGACAAAGGAAGTAGTGAAACCTATAGGACTGTTGGGAACTGGCAGGAAATGATGCTGGAGTGGTGAGTAAGGTTGACATAAATTACTTAAGGAACAACACCGCAGAGTGCATGACTTAGTGCCTGATTCCTTGTTAAAGACTGACATGAAAGAAGTTTAAGGTCAGAGATGGGAAAACTTAAAGAGACTTACAGGGCTATGTCCTTAACTCAAGACTCTTAACCTCTGAAGATCCCTCTTCTCTGGACAAAGGTCATGAGGAGGTCACCATGCTCCAACATGGGTCATGGGGAGTTGAAAGCTCTCATTCAATGCCCTTGTGGGCGGTAGGACTGACTCTGACATTTCCTGTCCACACTGGTCGCCCTTAATGCAGGCAGTCCAACATGAAAGTCGTTCACTCCTTCCCCGCAGAGGCAGAAATGAGTACAACTGTGCCTCATTGTACACCTGAGTTCTTTTGTTCTCCACACAATAAGAAAAACCAGTGAGAATCATTATTGATGCTAGAGTTATTGTCCAATTTCAACCCATTCTTAGCTCAGGCCTCACTTCTGCCTTGCAAAACTTTGTTTGAATCTCATAGTCCCCTTTTTTGAAATGATAAAATAAGGAAAATAAGATGCTCTTTTCAGAAATTTTAATTCAATAAATTTCCTAGGATCTGGCCATTATAAGATGGGACATTTTTCCTGGAGTTCAAGCCAAGACTTCATTGAGGGATATTATATGAAAGGTCAAACTACATTGCCAACCACACCCACCAATTCTCAACCCCACCCCCACCAGTCTTAAGAACCCGGGGAGTGTCTTACTTCTTAAGATTGTTGTTGTCACAAGAATCTTAATGGTCCTTTCCAATGGAAATGTACCTCCCAGGCCTAGTAACTGACCTATTTGGTTCCACCATAGATCATCATAATTTGACAGGGTCACTTATTTTAGAGTTTGATTGCCTTTCTTGCCTCCGGGTGGTGGGGTGGGGGGAGGCGGGGGGAGAAAGAGATTTGTGGCTGAAAGGGTTAAGTAGGTTTTATTATAATGTGCTCCCATTTCATTTCCCTCCCTTCAGCTCCTTCACAAATGTTAATCTAATTGTGATACTATCACTTTGATGACAATATGACAAGACAGACAAATTTGATTTTATTCTCCACAGAGCAAAGCATATGCTGCTTGGGAGGTTTTGACAGAGAGAAGGACATAAAACAAATGGCGTTCATGAATATACAATTTTTATTGTACACAGTAGCAACATCCAAACTTCGGAGACGCGGTGGGTGAGACTGGGGCTTTCCTATTGAGATTAATGGGTACGCGAAGCGGTGCCAACGGAGAGTACTACCGGTTTATGTGAAAAATGTTGGTGTGGATACGAATAATTTTCTTCTCAAGATGAATGATACGCTAATGGCCACGAGACATTTGTGCCCAGTAGCGGTCCGTCCAAAGTAATTTTTTTGTTGTTGTTATTGTAAAATTGTAGAATCTTAACTGCAATGCTAGTCCTGCTTAGGTAAAGGTCAGGTTAGTGCTGTGGGTGGTAATAAAGTGAGGAGGAAATTGGTGTGTGGGGTCCCTTGTTGATAGCTTATGAACGGTTCCAAGATGATTTTTTGGGTAACTCTATTTCTCGTTTAATGTAATATAGCGAGGGAAGACGGCACACATTAACAAAACACAAATTAGATTTTTCCAAGTCAACACACGTCTTCCGAAGGAATGGAGGGTTGTTGGGGAAAGGACAGTGTGAAGGTCAGAGTCACCGTGCAGAAGCAGGAGCAGCTCGTTGTCAAGAAGAGAAGAGAATTGAGAAGTGCTGGGAAGTTCTCATGATTGGATTTGACTCATTGCGACACAAAAATCCAACAGGAGGTCCTGGCCACTGCCTTGAAAAGCCTCCTCGGATATTAAGTGAGGTCCAACTCACCTTGCCTTAAGCCAGGATGGGAATGGTTGAATATCCTGGTTGCTAAACAGTAGTTTGGATCTTTATAGGATAATGAGCTCAGAGAGACTCGGGTCAAATTTGAATCTCCAAGTTTCTTCTTAATTTTTCAAAGAATAAATATCCAAATGATAACATGAAATGCAAACACAGATTGTTAGACTCTAAAGACTTCAAATATGTGTACAAATATATGTGTGTGTACTCATTTCCTAACATTACAGACACATACATATACATATATACAGCATATATGTTTTTATTTCTTTTATAGAGGCAGGGAGAGGGAGAGAGAGATAGAAACATCAATGATGATAGAGAATCATTGATTGGCTGCCTCCTGCATGTCCACACTGGGGATCAAGCCCACAACCTGGGCATGTGTCCTGACCGGGAATCAAACCATGACTTCCTGGTTCATAGGTTGACGCTCAACCACTAAGCCATGCCAGCCGGGCATTCGTATTGTTGAGAGCAGAAGATGGTGGGCACATTGACTGGTGTCCAGCATGTCGCTACCACCTGTAGCCACTGTGGTGTCATAATGCACAGAAGCTCTCTGACAACTGACAAGATGATAGACGGAAATGAAAGAGGAGGAGAGCTGAGAGGAGGCTGGCCTGGTGGCAGTTTACCTACTGCTTGTCAGACCATGGTGCTCTCAGGAGCTATAGAAAGAAAACTGTTCAATATTTTCCACTACAACTGGAAGCATTCTATCCATTTGATAACAATGGAGATTTTTTGCAAACACATTGGGGGCTCCCTGCTGCAAGGAATCCAAGTGTTCTCTGGAAAATCTGTTATGAAGCCCGAACCTACAGAGCAATCAACGGCCTCACTGGTTTTCTCAGTTTCCTGTGTGCCCAATTGCCTGCTCCTAAAAGCACACTCATTTCAAGAAACGTGTGAACTACATTCTACAGTAGGAGACATTGTCCAGAACGACCCTAGCCAGCATCATACAGGCGGCAGAAATCCATCAGACGGCTACTGTGGCAGATGGCAGCTTTCTTGCAATCTAGTGACATATGGTCCATATTCTCAGTGGTGAGCATACTGGTCACCCCGTGGCCAGACCGCTGCACCAGCCAGTTCCCCCGGCCTCGGGTTCGGTTTGCACAGATAGCTACTCCTGGAGCTTCTTGTTCTCTGAGTCTCCAATCAGAAACAACAGAGCAAGGGACCAACGTGTATTGTGCATCGCCCGCAAGGAATCACCAGGCTGGAGGCTTTCTCACATGTTACCTCACTAAGGTGTCCCAAGAGGTGCTCAGGGACCTAGGATCACATGTTGGTACTACTGAGGTCGCATTCCAACCCTTCAGATGCGACTGAAGGCAGAGAGCCAACTAGGCCAACTAGGGCGTTTCTCCGTGTTTGTGCTGTGTGTGTGTCTCTTTGCCAGAACACCCTCCTTGCCCTCTCCACCTCTCCAGGTTTTTAACTCCATCAGGGACCACTCCCAGACCTCCTCCTCCAGAGCCACTTTTAACTGAGGGCCCCTTCCCTCTCAAAGTGAGCTTTTCCTCTCAGACGCATCCATCTGTGAGTCTGTACCTTGTCGGTACAGGTGTGCTTGTGTATTACTTTGAATAAATAGCTGTTTATATTTTTTTTATAACCGTCCCTTTGGGTAGATTACAGTCAACTTATAGACCTAATTCTCTCTCTCTCCATACACATACACACACACACACACACACACACACACACACACACACACACACAGTGGCCAGATTATTATGATCTTTAAATGCATAATAATCTGGCCATTCAGTGTATATCCTATATAATAAAAGGCTAATATGCAAATTCCCCCCTCAACCAGGAGTTTGGCCAGCAGGCAGGCCAGCCAACCGCCCATGTCCCCTCCCCTTGGGCAGGCTGGCTGGGCCCCACCCATGCACAAATTCATGCACTGGGCCTCTAACACACACACACACACACACACACACACACACACACACACACAGAGTGGCCAGATTATTATGCATTCAGAGATCATAATAATCTGGCCACTCAGTGTGTGTGTGTGTGTGTGTGTGTGTGTGTGTGTTGTTTTTTAAAAAATTTATAGGGCGGCTCTTGTAGTTTTCCATACTGAAATTATTCATTGAGTTGCATTATATGCCTGTGAAAGAAAATGTAGGTGGATTTACCTTGAACATCAAGTTCCCATGACTCTAAATATGAGGATGATCTCCTGAACTTGGGTGGGAAGGATAATTCAGTTCGTGCCTCATTTTATTCAGTGGCTTCCCGTGTGGGGCTGCCTGGTTCATGAGGAGCCTCAGGAGGGTCATTGCTATTGTCTCATTTCCTTCTCTGCCCAGAGTGAGCCAAGAGTCATCCAATGAATGATGCCATCCCTCCTCCATACATGACGTCAATCCTTCTCCAAGAAGGATGCTATGGCAACTTAAAAGTGCTTCTGACACTCAAGCCTGTTCAATCATGGCAAGACCAAGACTGTCAAGTTAGTCACTGGAATGAGTATTTATAATACCTTCTAGAAAATGAATCAGAGCCTCATGTACTTTGGTCACAGCACCAGAAAAGACTTCCTTGGTCAATGGGATACGTACTCTCTTGAAATCAAATGCCCTATATCAGTGAGAGAGGGTTTCTTGGTGCAGACTGAGGGTGCTTAGCCAGAAAGAGCATCCTAGAGTTACAACCCCTAACTCCACTTGCTTTGGACCCATCACCCCTTTTGTGTGTGTGTGTGTGTGTGTGTGTGTGTGTGTGTGTGTGTGTGTGTGGCTAAGATGATAGCTCCCCTGTTTCTGCTCTACTCAATCTGGATGAAGCAGGGAAGTTGGAGCATCCCAGGGTTTGAGGCTGGTTAGTGTCTCCAGCGTAAGATGCTGGAATTCATCCTCATCTCATTTGCTGAGCGCTCTATCATTAAAGTGTCATTGAGAACTGACACCACTTAATTTTAGCAGCTTTCAATTCCCGTTTGCAGCAAGAATAGCTTTAAGTGGCGAGGAGTGCAAATGACAGAGAGAAGGATATTTTTACACCACACTCAGCATTTTATCAAACAAAGCAGCCCCCTGGGGAACGGAGGACAATACATTATAAAACCAAACTCTCTTCTGATCCCGGTAAATGGGTATTTAATCTTCCGATTGCAGGCATCCACTCTGATGAGCCTGTAATGAATATACTGGCAGGGACATTATCTGAGCTGTTTCCTACCTCCTTAAAATATCCTTGGTTTTTATTTTGGGTGTGGTCAAAATTAAAAAGAAAAAAAAAAAAAGAAAGAAAGAAAGCTTCAGGGCTCAGCTGTCCCCTGCAGGCCACGACAGACCCTTTACCTCTCTGCAAATTACACAGCTCTGGAGATTTTTCCCCTATTAATTGCATAATTGCTTTTCCTGCCAAAGTAATTTGAACCCTTGGGGGTTAAGAAAATCACTTACTGTGAAATAGTGGCCATTTTTAACCCATTCGGCTGAAGTTTCTTTGCCTAATTAAATGTAAAATGGCTGTTTGCTGCTCATGGCGTGTGGGTGTTTCAGATGCTATTCCCACCGCTTTGCATAGAAGCTTCGAGTCTTTAAACCTTGATAGACTGATTACTCTGAGCTCTCTCCTATGTCTGGGCTCCTAGCATCCCTATTTCATGCAGGAAGGAAATTTTATGTAATCACTGGCTCATCTCTAATATTTGTGTCTGTCTTTCCATGAATGAGAAGAAATAAAGCCATCATCCATTAAGGGGATATCCAGGCTGCTGGGAAAATACCCTGTCTCAAAGGCAGGCTTTGAGAGCCGCTTGGTGGGTTTTTATTGAAGTCCGAGTTATTATTCCGTGTTATCAAGAGCTGGGCTCGGGGGCTTAATGACTCCTCCAAGGTAACAACGGAAGTCAACTTCTGTAGTCCCAAATTATCCCTGCCTTTTCTGCCTCCTTGTTTCTTGTCTTAGCATAAGTCATGTCCTTCTAGCATGAGCCATTCATGAGAAGCCATTGAACCAAAGGGCTTTATGGTTTTCGCCACTAGATGTGATCTGGTGTTTTGAAAGATGTAAATTTTGCCCATAGCGAAGAAGAGACTTTAAGCACAGAAATCCATTCAACATAATGAAGAGCATCCTGGGATGTGAGATCTGTGAGGTGGTTAGGATGACAATTTGAGGCTTTACAGATGCAGAGACGGAGTATCAAAGAGATCCAGGCAACTTACTTGCCTGAGGTTCTACAGCTAAGGAGGGACCGGCGATGGGACTCAAGTCTTGGTTTTTTATTCCAAGAGCATTGCTCGTTTGCTCGTGGCTGTGATTAAAGCTCCCAGTGACAGCCAGCTCTGCGTGGAGGGCTCATTACAGAGGATCCTGGCCATTATGGGCATCCGGCTTCCATCCTTACTTCCGGTGGCCACTATCCTCTTTCCTTATTGCTGAAATTGACACAGGATGAGAGTAGATCTAGCCAAGTACCCGTAGCAATGGAAATGTAAGGGGAAGGAAAATAAGTAACCCAGAGAGGAATGATCATACTGTTTTTTCTTTTTAAATATATTTTTATTTATTTCAGAGTGGAAGGGGAAGGGAGAGAAAGAGAAACATCATGATGAGAGAGAATCATGGATAGGCTGCCTCCCACAGGCCTCATACTGGGGATCAAGCCTGCATCCCAGGCATGTGCCCTTGACCGAAATCAAACCTGGGACCCTTCAGTCTGCAGTCGATGCTCTATCCACTGAGCCACCCCGGCCTGGCTCATAATGTTTTGGACCGTGGGCATTTGTGGGGCCCTCTGAGACAAAGACGCCATGGAGAGGAACATGGTGACAAGTCAGGGGTGTCCCCAACCCTTTGGTTCTTCACGCCTGCAGCATAGAGCTTCCGGGCGCTTCAGCCTTGATTTGTTCATGCTTTCTGGGATGCCTCCTAGACCTTGCCACTCACCAGTGTCACATGGATCTCTTTCCCGTGGCATCGCAGCATGAAATGCTTTAGCGTAAACTGATGCTCAACCGGTCTGGGCTGCTCTTGCAGGCTACACTGGCCATCTGCCTGACTGTGATCAAAGGCCGTTGACAGAATGCACAGCAATGAGTCTAAAACGTAGGGTACTATATCGAGTGTTTGGAACATTGCACATGCACACAAACATTTCAAATTTAATTCTATTCTAGATGTTGACATTGAGTAGTTTTAACAGTATTTTCCAAGAAATTTTTTCATGCCAATAATTGAACTAGAACTCCATTTTGACAATACAGGGTGTTCCCTAAATTTAGTATTTTATTTTCCATGATGATAAGGGAGCAAGTACCAGCAGACTGTCTTACGACATTGTCTCCCAAAAGAACCTGAAATCCCACAGCATGCCATGTATACATGTATGTCTATCGTCATGCAATTGATTTCAGAGAGGAAGGGAGAGGGAGAGAGAAAGAGAAACATCAATGATAAGAGAATCATTGATCAACTGCCTCCAGCACTTTCCCCAGTGGGGATCGAGCCCCCAACCCAGGCATGAATCGAACAGGAATCGAACCTGGGACCCTGCAGTCCATAGGCCAATGCTCTATCCACTGAGCCAAACCAGCTAGGGCTAATCTGCTAATCTTAAAAGCTTCAATAACAATCATCTGTTTCTCCAATGGCCTTTTATCCTTTGCATCACCCTTTGTAATTACTTAAACTCTACAGTGCATGGGCAGGTACTGGTCCATATACCCGACTCGTGCAACCTTTTTCTCTAAAAAGATGTCTACTTCTAAGGAAGCCACGAGAAGTTACAGGTAGAGCCTAAGTCAAGAGACAGAACGAGACAACAGGATTTCCAACCGAAACCCATTGTTTTAAGCAACTAAATCACCCAACCCCCAAAAATTATAATAAAAAAGGCTACTGAGGTGTCACTAAAATACAATTAGGCCACCAAAAGGGCTGATATTGCTGATGTCTTTCATCAAGTGATAGGACAATATGATGTATGCTTTGTCTCTTTTTTCTTGCATCTCTGACCCCTCCTCCTCCTTCACAAACCCACTGAATCAGGATATCACAATTCCCTCTGCTCCGTTCTCAAGTCCTAGTTTTAATTCCTTTATCATGCTGCAGCCCATGGTTATTAGATTCCCCTTGGACCTTTATTCAAAAAGGCAATACATCAAACACACAACACGCCAAACTTCTCTGCATACGGGGAAAAAATGCGTGTCAGTGTTTGGAACATGATAGCATATTCTCATACATAAATATATTTGAAATCGAAGTGTCTCTTTCAGACCTTCTTTTAAAAAAAAAGAAGCCAGAAAGTAGATCATGGTTGCACGGGGAGGTGCTGGAGGTGGGGGGAGGATCGGAGGGGAGGGGTGCGAACATTGAACTTTCCAAGATCAGTACTTAACATAAAAATTTCATCACAATCTTTATCATCTTGCAGCGGTTGCAGAAAAGACCTGGGCCCCCTCCACCTTTAACTTCCTAAAGTCGCCTCTTTTACCTTCAAATCTGATGAAGTGTCAAAGTCATTTACCAGTAATGAGTTCTGCTGCAAATTTTATTTTGCTTGGAATTTAATTAATGGGCCAAAGACTTTCCATTGTGATTTGAGCAAATGAATAATAAATCAAGAAAGGAGATTTGTCAGGGAAGGAACATCTGTTTCTTACAAGCGTTACAACATGACTACTGCTTGGTTGTGCATTACCGGCACAAAGACAGTAGGAGTCCTCGCCGGTGAAGCTCTCTTCATTTATTGCTCCAGTGAAGGTGAACCGAGAGCACTCTAATGGGCCTCTGGTGTTAATAAAAGCTTTGCGCTTCCCCAGTTCCCCTGTAGCCTCTTCCTTGAGGGTGCTGCTGTCCTTAGTACATGGTTTGTTGAGCCACGTCAGGATTCTGCAATGTCAGTACTTTATTGGATGATTAATAAGGGAAAGACAAATTCATAAGCAGAAACAATATGAAATTACCATCATATTAGTGTTCACTGTCATGCGTTTTATTTTGGAAAGGGGGGGGGAGGGGCTGGTTTGTAAATGAGATCGTGATTGAAGTTAAGTGCTTTGACTTGCACTGTCAAAAAAGCAAAACTAGGTCACCCAACCTGATGGGCTTTGTCTAGTTAACCAATAACAGACTATGGAGAGGGGTGAGAGCTTTGTCATCATGCCAAGACATCCAGTGGATGGTTCAAGAGCGGAGAAGGCTTACTCTGACCCACCCATGTCTGCGTTTGTGGGCAAGAACGAAGGAACAGCAGTGCTTCCTCTGCTGATTTTTGCTGGAACGAGAGATTTGCTCCTATCCACCAGGGAGGTTTCAGTGCCTCCTGGGTAGGAATAAATCACTTTATGAAAATTTGCACGGCAGGGCTCATGATGACCCTGGCTCTATGCATGGGCGCGAATGTCATGCGGAAATAACACCACGTCCTTCGTGTCACCCTTTTAAAGAAAACCTTTTTGGAAGGTTGGGGTGATGATAAGGAGAATTTCCAATTTCATGATTTTTTTTTTAGATGTCTCTGCAATACACCTCAGAGGAATGTATCCCTGATGGATGGGGCCATTTCCATCATTGGGGTAACACAGGGCCCCTCCAAACAATTCTCTCTAGCATCCTGCACAACATTGCTCTCTTTGATATGGCGTCCCTCATGCAATGTGTGTCTAAATAGCTCTACAGAGTGAAAGGAAAAGATGTCTCTATATAACTTTGGCAGTCTGTCTGTCTGTCTCCATCAGCTGTGGGAGAGAAGGCGCCCTGAAGATAGAGAAAGGGGTTGTTTGGACAATAGAGGGTGGACTGATTCAATAAGACAGGCCGAGTTTGTTTCCAGTTTTCCATTTAGGGGAATCAAGAAGACAAATTTACACCTACAATCAGCACACTGAAGACCCCCTCACACTGACTGACAGTCTTTTGAAGCCCCATAGAAATGGTGATGCCCATTTTAATTCTGAGTCACAGGAAATAAGAAAGACCCTCGCATTTGGATATACACACAATGGGGCCTCAGAAATTGGGAATCCACCCAGGCGTGGTCAGGAACAACACAATTAATCAAGGAAAAGGGAACAGGGTTATAAGCATATTATACATTTGTGGCTCCATCTTTCTTAATTGTCTTGGTGAATTATATGTTCAAGTGTGGGTAAGAGTTCTTATATTTTATGTTTGAATGTTTTATATTAATTAAATGGCCAAGCTGAAGTGGTATATTAGTCACCTAATTCTGGATATTAATCTTTGGTTTAATCTAGTTAAATTGTGTGTGTCTGTGTACCACGACATGTAGATACATGTATATAATACTAGTATGCCATGCAAATACACAGAACACTGAACTGGAAAACTACTTATTCATGGCTTTAGTAAAAGCATAAGGGAAATTTACTTCGATTTTAAAAGCTGGCTTTTATTTAGTTTTACATTCATAAAGTTGACATGCATCTATTGGACACGTTTTTGAAACCAATTTAAGATTTTCTTCTTAATATCCAAGAAACTGGTACATGATGGAATTGTAGAGCTCAGTAGAATATAGAAAGTAGATGTTCCAAAATGCATATTAAATGAATTAACAGACAAGTAAAAAACCAACTACCTCCCTCAACTGATTGTGAAGAAAGGGCATTTTGTTTCAATACTGTTTACATGGTCATCAAAATTGACCAACTCTCCCCAACCCCTGACTGCCCCCCACCCCCATCTTTCTTATCCAGTTTTCTATCTCAGTTTGCTCATGTAAGCCCAGCCTTAAACTCAGTCTAGAGTTTCTATCGTTGACCATGGAGGACTTAAATGCCATTATTGATGATGTCATTTTCAATGTGATGCTACCGAAACAGCTCACTCATAAAACGCCTCATTTCTACTTAGTCTTTGCCGCTGGATGGTCCCCTTGGAGCACATATCAGAGTCACCTGAGGGACTTTTCCAACCCCTTCCCTCCATCCAGAGCTGGGGTGTTCTAACCCTCAGGTGAGCTGGGTTAGAAAATAAGTTGAAAGCAACCAATCCAATGAAAAGCCAAACATCTGGTCAATTATCAGCCATTTCCCATAATGATAGATATTATATGATTAACATTCAGATAACAGATTTTTGTTGTTGTTATTAATCCAGTATTTGCCATCACTGAAGTGTTGCTTTAGATTCGATGGAGCTTATGTTAAAGCTATTTCTTTCTATAGACATACAGAAATGTTAACAGCCTTGCAGTCTTTTTTAAGTAACTATTTTAATGTTACTTAAAATTTAAAAATTAACAGTCCTCAAATGATAGAAAGGATATTGTTAAAAATGTCCATTTGCAAGTTAGTTTATTTGTCATTTAGAAATGTTTTTCCAAGGAAAGAAAAGAGAATGGGAAAGAGAAAAGGGAAAAAGAAATAAAATGAAAGTAAATAGGATAAAAGGTCACATTGACAAATGGGTGGTATACAGGACTCCATTGTACTTTTAAGTTTTCTGTAAGCTTGAATTTTCCAAAGTAGAAGGTCGGCGGCCATTCATAATAAAAGCAAACGGAATAAAATAATTAGGAATAAATTAAGGAAGAGAAGGGCAAGAGTTGTAAACTGAAAACCACAAAACATTGTAGAAAGAAATTAAAGATCTAAATAGATGGACAATATCCTGTGTCATGGATTGAATGACTTAATATTGTAATTTCAACAATAATCCCCAAATCGGTGCACAGAGTCAATGAAATATCTATCAAAATTCTAACTGCCTTTATTGCAAAAATGGACCAACTGTCCTAAAATTCATATAGTAACAGAAAGATCCCAGAATAGCTCCAAAAAAATCTAGAAAAAGAAGTTGTAGGCATCACTGGTCCTTATTTCAAAATTACTACAAAGCTTCAGTAATAATCAGGGTGTGGTACTGACATAAGGATGGACAGATCAATGGAAGAGAGCCCAGAATTAAACCCATATGTCTACAGTCAACCGGTTTTGACAACATTGCCAAAGAATAGGCTTTTCAACAAATGGTGATAGGACAACTGGGTATTCACTTGCAAAAGTGTGAACTTGAACCCCTACTTCATATTAATATGAAAATATTAATGCAAAATGAACCAGAGATCTATATGTAAGAGGTAAAATGATAATACTCAGAAGAAATCATGAGCATAAATCTTTGTGACCTTGGATCAGGCAACATTTTCTTGGTTATGAAACCAACAACACACGCAACCAGGGAAAAAATACATACTTTTGACTTCATTAAAATTTAAAATGTTTCTGCATTAGAAGACAACATCAGAAAGTGAAAAGCAATTCACAGATTGGGAGAAGATATTTGTAAATCACATATCTGATAAAGTTCCAGTATCCAGAATATATAAGGGATTCTTACATCTCAACAACAAAAAATGAAGGATGGTTGGGTAGGGGCTGGAAGGAGGGAAGGAAAGGATGGAGAATACATTGGAGATATCTGTAATACTAGCAACAATAAAAAAATATATTAAAAAATAAAATGAAGTATCCATTTGAATATATGTTTCTCCAAGGAACACACATGAGTGGTCAAGAAGCACATGAAAAGATGCATAGGTTGTTGAGGGATACAGAGGGCAAAGACTAAAAAACAGACATGCACATTCACCTAACTAAACTGATCAACTGTGAACTCAAAGCTGAGGATTAAGCTATTTTTTGATGTCCCATGAGAAATAGAAGGAATACTGGACCGGGTGGAAGCATTGTTCTTATTTTTAGTAAATGCTTGGTTAACTGTTCAAATTCCTTAGAAGACAGACAAAATGGTTTTCCCTTTTAAATACCTTAGAGAAATAAGAGGAACATATCAAAAACAGCAACAAGGAACAATTGATTCAGAGTTTCAGTGTCTACTCATTGGTACCCATGTATACACATTTGACATTGGCAAACCCATGTCTTCCCAATGAGAGCGTTCATAAAAACACATCACCACCACTCTGTTCCACTCCAGGTTTCCAGCCAAAATTAATTAGGGCCTAATCAAGAGAAGCACTCACCTTGACTTTCAATGAGCCACAGATAAATAATGAACTAAGTTTCAGTTGACAATAAAAGGGACTTCAAGAGAAAAGGAGTGCTAGGCTTAATACTTGGCTTGGAGAATGGTCACCCATGCCCTGTGTCTTATTTTTCCTCTTGATATCCCTCTCTATAAAGAGTCATCACAGCCTTCTGACATGTCAAGAGAGCATGGGCCCGAAATGCCACAAGGTTTAGACAAAGGCAAGTTTGGAGTCATATTTCTGTCTTTGAGAACAATTATTTTTATAACATATTTTTATTGATTTCAGAGAGGAAGGGAGAGGGCGAAAGAGATAAAAACATCAAAGATGAGAGAGAATCATTGATCGGCTGCCTCCTGCATGCCCCCTACTGAGGAGTGAGCCCATGACCCAGGCATGTACCCTGACTGGGAATCAAACCGTGAACTCCTGGTTCATAGGTCGATGCTCAACCACTGAGCGACATCATCTGAAATTTGAGAACAATCTTATGTAAGATAACCCATCTCTTATAACAAACTATCTGCAGGAGCCACTGTGAACACTGATCACCAGGAAGGATGAGATATGGGACTGGACCTTCTCCCACTAGATTTGATCACAGAATAAGCTTTTTCCCTCTGAACTCAAGAGAATACCTTCATACCCAAAGTAGCCAGTCTCACCTCCCTATTGCATGCGTTTCATTGTATTTTGTGCAACAGACTTCGATTTGAACGCAAAACAACTCTTAGTGCATTTTTAAATAATAATGCAAACCATTCATTTATCCCAGGAATTCTATACTGCCATGATCATACACCCCCAAAACTGAGTTAAAACTCACTTGTGTAGGTTAAGTTCACCAGTGGGCAAGTGTCATTGACTCCACAGGTCAAGACACACATGACACAGACACAACTGGACTGGAGTGAGACGCTGGTGGGTTTGGAATTATCATTTCTCTCTCAACCATGGCCTATTTGGAAGAGGATAACCGTGCCCGGCAGATCTTTTGTTTGGTGCTTCTTATATATAGTAAAATACTGCAATTTAACAGCTTGCTGGGGGAACAAGGATTTGTTCCAGCTCCTGATTTAAATGTTTATGCTAATTGCTATTTATTGGCCCAGATGCAAATGATAGGTTGGCCAAAGTGAAATTTTATGACAAGCAAAAACTCCCCCCTTTGGTGCAAATTGAAAAAGTGAAACAAGAGGAGGATGAAATGAGCCGAAGATGGTCTTAATGGCCGCTTTTTAATGGGGAAGATAAAATTAAGACTGATTTACGTGGCCAACTCCCCTGTTTTCTCGTATCAGCTCATTTGGCAGGAAAAATGGAAAAGTAATTGTTCCTCTTTCAATGTGGGCCTCAAACCATTATTTATTGGCGGGAATTAATCGCTGTTTATCCTTCACTCACGTGGAAAGCGCTCCATCAGCATTATGAACCCGGCGACTCAACTAGTCCCTTGCAATTTAGTCGACAGCGGGCTCGGATGCTGATGAGGCATGCCTTAATTTTCTGGGCTGTGGGAGTTAATGAAGGCTCCTTCTGAGGTGGACATATTTGTATTTTTACAACATTAATAACAAAGACCCACACTTGCTCTTTGGCAGCAAAAATACTTTTTCAAAGGAGAGGAAAAAAAAAGAGGAGGAAAAATTATTGAAAGGATGATGCTTGGGTGGAAAAAAAAAATAACGGAAACGGTATCATGAAGTCAATTCCTTTGGACTTGCAAGCACGTCTCAGACTCTACGCGATGCACAGACACTTGATGGGGGAGGAGTGATAAATGGACCCGAGTGGTCCCGGGAGGGTCCTGCACATTGGTCAAGGCCAAATGAAGATGCTACTGGGGAAACCGAATCTTCAAGAAGAATAACTTCTTCGTTCTTTTTGGCCTCCTCTCAGCGTTGCTCGATGCACGTCATCGGCAGCCTGTGGGTTTTCTGGGACAGACTTTCCTGGATCAACGCCTGCTCTTCCTTGGGGGACCATCAGGAACTGACAGTCTGCTCTTCAGTCTCATATCTTCCTCTTTCCAGGCAAGCGGTCAGTCCTCAAGCATCCGTGGGCACCTTCTGCGCCCAATAGGCCTCATTGGTCTTCGATTAGCACTCAGGCCAGAGGACCCTCTGCATCCCCGAGGTGAGCATCCAAGGGCCAGGAGTCAGATTCCATTTCCGGAAAGCCTTGCTGGGGGCAGGTTCCAACTGCAGGCTCTTCAGAGACACCCGGAGTCTGCCTGTGTGCTCCTCTGGGTCCCTGGTCTGGCATTTTCCTGCCAAGATCCATCCTCCCACCCTTGCCTGACTGATTATATTCTAGGGATGCTGATCTGGGAGAATGGAAACAAATGTTTTCACAAACCCCCAATTTCCACAGTGAGAATTTAAATGACCTTGCCACGTAATAGCTTAGCAGATGCTGTGAGCATAGATTCTAATGATAATTTTTTTTAACTTGGCTTTTCATTTCTTTCTGAATGACAAACAGCATATTTCCTTTAACTTCTTAATGATATTTATATGTAATAGAGCTGTGACTATATGCACAGCATTATATCCTTTTTTAAGGTTATTCATTCTTTCATTCAACAAGTATTTAAATGAGCACATGCTATGTTGTCAGATACTGTTCAGGCACTAGGGGGCAGAGTAGTGAACCGAACAGAGACAGTCCCTGCCTCCATGAGCCTGTATTATAGTGGACACTCAGCATTAGGAGGTGAAAATTCCCTATGTCCTTAAATTCTCCATATTTCTAATTATGAAGAGCCTCATGTCAGTACCCCTTAAGATAACAGTTTACTTCATTTACTAAAAATGAAAGTCACTCGTTTGCTATTATAAATAACTAGAGGCCCAGTGCACAAAATCCGTGCACTTAGGGAAGGGGGCTCCCTCAGTCCAGCCTGCCACCCTCTTGCAATCCAGGACCCTCGGAGGATGTCCATCTGCTGTGGAGGCGGGAGAGACTCCCGCTACCTCCATTGCACTCACCAGCCATGAGCCTAGCTTCTGGCTGAACGATGCTCCCCTTGTGGGAGTGCACTGACCAGCAGGGGGCAGCTCCTGCATTGAGTGTCTGCCCCCTGGTGGTCAGTGCACGTTATAGAACTGGTCATCCCACCTTTTGGTCGATTTGCATATTAGCCTTTTATTATATAGGACTCAGTGATAGTCCTCTTTAGGCCTATTTGTTTTTAACATTTTAAAAAAATTTCCCGGGGCAGCTCCTGCATTGAGTGTCTGCCCCCTGGTGGTCAGTGCACGTTATAGAACTGGTCATCCCGCCTTTTGGTCGATTTGCATATTAGCCTTTTATTATATAGGACTCAGTGATAGTCATCTTTAGGCCTATTTGTTTTTGACATTTTAAAAAATTTCCCGAGGATATGCAGATGGACTGTGGTCTAATTTTTAGGTTCTCAACCTGATTCCCCACTGGGATCATGGCATCCCAGGCTTAATGATCAGCATGACCGCTAGGCCCCAGGCCATATGTGTTTCCAACTGTCAGGCGAAGTTTGCAATATTAACTTACGATCATGCAATGTCACTTCGATTTTTAATTGTATACTTATCTCTTTATTATATTGTATTATATATTATATATACTTATTTGTTATGTGTATAATCTCAAATTTCTCTGGCTTTTACTTTTACGATTCTGTAATAAAACCATTGCTGTCCTGTTGGTAGGGTTCCCATAGGTGCTGGGCTCAGTCTCTCATATTCTGCTAGAATTCATACATTTTGCAAGTGAAAAGATAAAAGAAAAAAAATACTGTGTTTATTTCAACTGTCGCTAACCTTCCCTAAGTAGTATTTTCTTAAGCAATATTGCAATATTGGTTTTAGAATCCATATTATGGATTTTTATATACTGATGTTGTCTTTCAACTAGTTTATTGACTCTCCATTAGCACTTAAGTGTATTAAAAAATAAACAAACAAAATCAATTTTATTAATTCATCAGATGTTAAAAAAATTCATTTTAAAATAAGATTCCTTCTAATGGGTATGAAAGGATAATCCTTAAGATTTGGATTTAGGTGGAGGTGGTAGCGTGTGTGCATGTGGAGAACTAAAGAAGTTATTGCCTGGTGAAGAGAGTTGGAATCTAGTATCTTAGAATTCTTTTCTATAGAAAGATTTTACAATAACCTAATTTTTAAAAAATTGAGGCATCTTAAAATTAAAAAAAAAACCAGAGATAAAGTAACCATTTGGACTTAAAAATTTACAGTCTAAATACAGTAATAGAACCTTGGATATCCATGTAGCAATGAGCCACTAAATCCAGTTTTGAGCTTCCTGGCCGCCAGAACAAAAAGGGAAAAAATATAGTTCTTACTGGTCTAATGACGTATACAATTTCATTCAAAAAATCTTCCTCTGGAAGTTTTATGGGATGCAACCAAAAAAAAAAAAAACCAAAAAACTTTTACATTAAAATGGATGTTTTTGTGTGTTTTTTTTTTTTTTTTATAAAATCTGAATGATTTCCAGAATCTTTCCAGACTTTCTAATCCATCCTGCTTTTTTATTTTCTTAATTGCTTCTCTTGTTTGTTTTTCCTTTATAATTTGGCATTTCTTGGATGACTTTACAAATAACTTATTGAGGAACACTTGTTAATGACATATAAATTTCAGGTGTACAACACCATAATTTGACATTCGAGTAGGTAGGTAGATATGAGCAGTGCAAAGAAATTTGAGCATTTCCAGTGGCTCTCTTCACAAGACAGCCCAATTTGAGAGCCTTGGATGCATATCACCCCTCTCGCTGCCCTTGGGGGCCGAGTCTCTCACCAGGTGGCTCAGTGCTTTGCACCGGATAGGCGCTCAGGACACAAATGCCGAACGACTGAATCTCTGGACCACGTAATGGAGTCTTGGTGTTGGGATTCATTAGAGACATTAGTCATCAGGCCAACTTCAGCGAACCATCCCGGGGGACTTCCTGAATCATCCCTTCCTAATGACGAAAGGCCAAGTACACCGTAATAGTGCTTAATATCTCCCCAGGCCGGGTACATTGCCGAGAGACAGGGACACAGCCCTCCAGGGAATTTTGAGATGTCCTTGATGGCTGTGCGTTGGACACAGGTGTCTCCAGGCTTTTAGCAACTGCGTTCTGACGTATGAAAAAACGCCCACATGGATGAAAAATCCATCACTCCGTGGGTACTAATGGGAGCAGGACCTGTGGAGGGAAAACACCTAAGGGACCACAGCGGGAGGCAAAAGGTGGGGCCCCCTTAAGACCCGAGGCAAATAAACTTCAGCGAGAACACTCACTTCGAGACACACCCACCCACCATCTGTCCTCTGCACAAGGACAAGAAACACATGCAGGGTCTCTCTGAGAGTCTGCTGGCTGCATCTATCCCAAAGTGGGCATTGCACTGACTTGCTAGAAATTGCTTCCTTTCTGAATATTAAAAATAATGTTATTTTTGTTTAGTGTGGGGATGTCATTTGCACCTGTGATGGAGGAGGTCAGCTGTTATTTGCAAACTACAGAGAGAAGATAGATGTGATACAGACCCTAAGAATTAGAAAATACCACGTGGGAACAAGAATTATACTAATGTCCAATTTCCAGGAAAGAAGGCGAAAAACTAAGGCAGTCGTTTCTTTTAAATGATGTTTTCCAGAAAAATGATCTAGAACTATCTTGTGATTTTAGGATTGAATATTTCAAGTCCTTAGTCTTGCTAGTATAAATATAAATAATAATCAGGCTACTCAGTATGTTTGTGTGTGTGTGTGTGTGTGTGTGTGTGTGTGTTTGTGTGTGTATAATATACTATTAGAGGCCCACTATATATGACCTTTTTTAAGTGGCCTTTTCCACTTAGCATAATGTTTCCAAAGTTCCTCTATGTTGTAGCATATATCGGTACATTCATTCCTTTTTATGACCTAATAATATTCCATTGTGCGGATATATAGTTGACCTTCCAACAGCACTGGTTTGAACTACACCGGTCCACTTATACAGAATTTTTTTTTTTCAACAAATACTGTAAATGTTGACTTTACTAGTGATTTCAAGTTGAATCCCAATTTTAGAAATATTAAGAGATGCATTTTAGAAGCAAACAAACATAGCCCATTTGTTTCACTTTTCAGCTCAGGAGATCCCACTAGAAAATCAAGAAGCATTTAAAACATGTGCTTCATGCGGTGTGATTTCTCATTATGTCACATCGAGATGACGACGAGGGTCTTCCAGGATAATACTGGTGACCACAGTCCTCTTTAATCTCCCTTGGATATTTACCCAATAGAGCCTCACTAAAGAGATGTGTGTAGACCCATAGCAATCATTCTTGTCCTTCAGACAATCAGGGCTTCCAGTTTTGTGTGCTTTCAAAAGAACGCATGTTGGTCTCTTAAACAACAGCCAGCGGCAGGAATGAGCACAACCACCAACAGCACTGACATCCCTGAGGAAATGACAATATATGGTTTCCTACGTGGCTCTCCTCAACTTACGTTCTTGGTTATCAGCTCTCTTGCTTTCATAGTTGGTGATTTATTTCATTTAGGAAAAAAGTCAATAGATGGGGCAAAGTTTTAGTCCTATAATTATATCTGCTTGGTTTAGGGAACAGAGAGAGAACCCGTTTAGTCTTAGTAATATTTCCATTTCATCCAATGACTTAGGAACCTAAAGCCTAAAGCAGTAGACCCTTTGGAGCATAAGACATCTGAAAAGTCCAGTGGAGTTTTCTAAAAGTGCCCACCCCTCCCTCCTGCCTGTCTCTGATGCAGGAGATGCTCTTGTTACTAATCTCCTTTAAGGTCCTATTCACGTAATGAAAATGCCTAGCTGCATAATTGCTTTGAGCCTATTGCTATTCGAAATGGAAAATATAATAATCTAATGGTATTGTCTCCCTAAACGAATGAGCATTTCAGGAGTGGCTGTTGGTGCCACCCATGTGATCCAGAGAGGTTAATGCAGTTAAAGTTATTTCACAGTCCATTAAGGAGCTTACGGTGACCTCACGACCTTTGCGCCAACAACACAGAATCCATTATCATCACAATGGAGGGGCTGTGGGTTCGGCTGACTTGACAATGGGCCCCGGGAAATCCCAAGTTAGTACTTAGTTTTTTTTAAAAAAAATGCACTTTTCTTTCTGCTTCTTGGGTATGGCTATTAATATGCCCTCCTGTAATTTGTAACATTAACATTGCGGCAGGAATAGAAAAGGACATTGAAATGAAGATGTCAAATCTGCTGACTGCGTTAGATGCCTGGGAATATTAGCGAGGCATTGAATAGGAGATATCTCTCTGCAAAATCAAGATGAACAGAGTGGAGGAACTCGGGGAAATGAATGATAAATTATCACAGGTTGCGAAGTTCACTTGGGCAAATAATAGCTTTCCTCCATGTTCAATGTTACAAGCTCTTCTGAGATGTAGTATAGGATTGAGAGAGAAACAAACCCTCTGAACGCTACAGGAGGAACGTTATAAATAGGATTTGTTAGAACGTCATGAAAATACTGACTTTATCAGAAATCAAATTTCAGAGAAATCTGACACGCCACCAATTTTCAAGAACATCACAGCATGACAAATAACGTCGTTCTACAGATACCAATCGTTTATCTTTCTTCTGTATGCAATTTGGTGAAAAGACATTCCTGTCACTCACATTTAGAAACCAGATTTAAGGCATGAGGTTAAAATATAAAAACTCCCCCCCCACCAAATACTGGTTGACATGAAAGTGTTAATTAGCATTTTTGTCCTCTAAAATGAACTTGATTGCACAACAGTCTCCTTTGGAGAAACAAGCAGCGTGGAATTTAAAATTAGATGCTGCGGTGCTTTGTACCAATAGAAAAGAAATCGCAGATCAAAGGATCCCCACGCCAAACAAACACAACAAAATTAAACAGGATTGTTTGTTAGATATTAAAGGTGAAATTGTAAACATAGGCCATAGAAGAACCAGCATATTCCTACAACCCAAAAGGGGCCACATTTCCAAATAATGTGAGGAAAGCATTTAAAGGTGATTAAAGAATCCGGTAGGAGGTTGCAAAGATAATGACTACTGTTGGTAGTTAACACAACTTACTTCATTTAAACACAATAAGATTTCAGCACTTATCACAGCTCCAAATGCCTGTAATATAACCACACCAAGAGGGAAGCCGAGCTCATGAGCTAATTTTCAGGAGCTCACCGGGGTGATGTCTTTTTATGGTTTTCTATCTGGGCAAATAATTGAAAAAGAAAAAAGAAAAAGCATCACCCACTTCCAATGAGTCCAAAGAATATAACGTGATCAAAGACACAACCCTACTTGACACTCATTGTATTCAATCATTCAAAGAATATATCAGATTTAGTTTTTGAAACTGGTGTGAAAACAATCGGAATGCCCATAAGAAGTATTTAATCATTTATCATTAAAGAAGTTTTCAGAAGCTGTAGTCTAGTCACTAGATATTAAACTTACAAGGGAGCTGTTGCTATAAGAAAACTTAACAGTATTTCAGCTTTTGAATTTTTCTTAAATTCTCGAATAGGAAAACCCAACCAGGAAATAACTTACAAGGCAAAAATGGACAGATAAGACACTTTCGTTACCTGCTCTAATTCATCAACCTGAAGTGTTTGGCAAGTTATTCGCAGTGGTTGGAGGATGTAGTTTTAACTTAAGGTCTGAAAGTTGTGTTTTTAGTTTTCCTTGCTCTGTAAATAAATATTTGTCTCAGGGATTCATCTAATTTTCACTGTTACATAAAACATCTTTTTGTAAAGCATTTCACTCTTGGAATGAGTCAGGATTCCAGACAAGAAGAGGAAAGGAGCAGAATGAAAAATTGGCACTTAGCAAAGCAACCACAATCAAACAAATTAAAAAGAGCATCTATTTTAAAGGTGAAGCGATAACACAAAGTCATCACAGGCCAGGATTTCATGTGAACGAACTATGTCTAATTTGGATGGGGTCCTAGGAAAGAATAGAGAGATGAATTTCCACAATTTTCCTAGTAGGATATAAATTTTTTTTTTCAGATGCATTTAGATAGACAAGGCCAACAAGTGACAAAGCAATAGCACCGTTAGGGTTAGCTTTCTCCTACTGGAGAAATGTACTGGATAGAATTAGCATTATTGCTGTCAGCCTCATCCGAAACTGGAGATTCAAGCACCACTTTTGTGTTTAACTTTTCTTAGAATAACGCTGGCTCGGATGGTTCAGAGCTATCCCAGTAAGCAAGAATAACAGGGGAAAAAAGCCACCCTCTAAACTGTCAGGGTATAAAAGGAGGCTCTTAGGAACGGACCATGTGAGGGAGCTATAATAATTTGCTCATTGAAGATGCCTCTGTGACTGCAGACTCAGTCACTCCTCAGAGGCTGGCGGAAAGTGCGAAAAGTGGAAAACGAGGCTCCAACCTGCGTCTCAGACTCCAGCAGCCAGAAATAAACAGGCTTTTGGCTGAAGACATCAGTGTGGCTGCGAAATTGATACCCCTCCTTGGCTGAGTCCCAGACAATATGTTGCCTTTCGGGGCCTGATCAACATGATGGATGCGATCTGTGAATCGGGGGGGGGGGGAGGGGGGGGGAGTGCTCCCCTCCCATCACACCCACTGTCCTCCACGGAGAGGCAGCTGTGAACACACGAGCTCTGTAAGCTTCCTCCCTCCCCGTCCCCTTAGAGCACTGACAGCCCGGAAGGAGAAAAAGGGGGCAAGACAGACACAGGAGGGACTCCCTCCTGGAAGAGGAGAGAAAGGAAAGGAGAGACGAGCTATCGATTGAGATCTAGGTGGCAGCAACTGAGCAGTGTATTGCCTTCCAAAGAGAATTCAGACTTCACTTCTGGTGTCAAAACAAACTCTGAGAGGTGCCATGTTTTTTTCTTCTTAAAATACGAATATATTTTTTTTTCTGCTTCAATCTAATAGTGGTGATCGGAATCTACATCCCTGTTTCTTTTTTGTTCATTTCCCTCTTCGGGTTTGATGTCTGCATCATGTATGTTAAAGTGATGGTAATCTGTCCCCAAAATAACACATGAAGATGAAAGCAACCACACACAACAACACACAAGCAGTAACTGGCTAGAACATGACCAGTTATGCCCGAATACATTTTTATGGCATAAATAACAAATGCAGCAGGGGTTCTAAAAACAGGAAACTGACTCCTGGTCTGTTCTTAAGGTTCTTGGGTCATTTCTCAGTGTTTTAAAGTCAGGCAGCGCTTTTGCATTCTTGATCACTAGCGGGCAGGAAAATGGTCTTTTGGAGTGGGATTATCCTAATACTTTGCTCTCCTAACGAAAATGTAAACCAAGTTCTGGTAAGTCAGGGTTAGGATCAAAACTAAAGTTTTCAGGGCCATGGTCACCAGGATCTCAGGGATATTTTTTCTCTTCCTCCAGTGGGTATTGTTGACTAGAGGGGCTCTCCTTACTGGTCATTAGTAGATGTCTTTACAGTCCTATTAACAGGCACTCATTGCGGAGTCTTTCTAGGTGACTGTCCCACTTAACAGTCTCCATAGAGTGCACTCAGAGATTTTGCATTCTGATATGGGGGGTGGGAGGCGGGGGGATGGGGGAGGGACCTTCGCTGGGTGCTTACAGACACTGCCTCACGCCCAGCAGCTGAATGTGGCCGTGTTGCCAAATCCCTCTTTGCCCTTCACGGGAAGCCCATATTGACTGCTTCAGAGACTCTTTGTGGGAGCTATTATTTTCAAATTGTTTCCCAACTTATGCTGCAATTGAAAACTGGACAGCTTTCCAATGGGCCTCACATTCCCATTGATTACCAATACAGCTTCTCAGAATTAAGAATATCAGGCTATTCTCTCGCCGGGGGTCTTGTTGACTCTGGGTGGCTTTCATTTAAATATCGCCGTCCAGTAGGTCCCCGACTCTCGGTTAAGATAACGTACGAGGCGGTCAATTAGATTTATTATCTCTTCTCTGGACTCTGTGGTAGGTATGAAACATGAAAATAAAACAACCCAGGGATGTGATGTTCCCTTCATGTCAAGGTCTCCCAGAGCAGTCGCTGAGATTAGTTTCTGCTGCATCAGACGGTCTCAAGGTGTGTGATGTACACGTTAGGGCGAGGCCATTGCAATGATCAAATGGCTAATATGTTTTCTGAATAAATGCATTCTAACCCTGTTGGGTTATCAGATCAAATCAATACATATTTATTGAGTGATTACTATGTATAAGGCGCTGGGCTCAGCCCTGGAAGAGGGGATGGGGGGAGTGCCTTTCAGACCTTGTCTTCAGTTCTCAGAATATGCTCCTTCAAAAGGGAAATCAACAGGAAAGAGGGGAAGAATCACGTGACTCGTCTAAGCTGTTTCTGAGGGGTTTAAAAATCATTCTGGGATACCCTCAGTGGTCCTGGGATCATTCAGAGTCGTCACCATTTTCCAGCGGGACAATACTTTTTTCAAGGTCATATAGCAAGACAGACGCACTTCATAGTTCTTCAAACCATCATGTTCCTTGTGAAAAGAAATTGGGCTGACCATCTCCCCCAAACCTCCAAACGGCAAGTCAGAGTAACTTGTCAAGCTCTGAATTAAGCGACGGGTGAAACCATGGAATCAAAGGGGTAATGGAACTTAGATTTTATTCATCCCTCCCCCAAATAACTAAGAATAATGAGTTGGTTTCCTTCTCCTCGGCCCTGGCTTTGTTTTGGCACCAGTTATGCTAATCTCAATTCTCAGTGCACAGCAATTTAACGTTATAGCACAAACAATCTCTATTTCATCAGTGTGAACTTGCTGTCAAATGGCCTACAATTTCAGTGCTGAAAGACTCCTCATTGAACACAATCCCTATACATCCACCCAAGGAAAGGGCCACAGGAGCTGGGACCCTCTTCCACCTTCCAAACCCCAGCACACACCAACCCAGAAGCTAGACTTTGGCCTGAAGGCAAGATTGACACACTCCTTTATCCTTCTAGCATGTTGAAAACTTTGCATCGCAAGATATCTGCCACAATTTCTTTTTATATCTGCCGCAAAAGCCCATCGCCTTTAATAAAGTGCCTCCTGGAGTGCCGATGGCTTCTATTCCTGTCCTTAAGGAAAAAAGCCAACTACTTCTCTTTCCTAAGCATGTCACATCGGGCTAGACTGGCAAATGGATTGAAAAAATGCCAAGCTGGCGCTTGAGTGAATCTCTGATGACAAAGTTGTTGTAGCGTCTTCAAGGTTTGCTCTTTGTTTGTGTGACGCTCTGTGATCTCTCCCGCAATCTGTTTTGTCTGCAGCGGCTGACATATATCAGGGGGCCTGGCTTGGTTAGATTGATTGGAACCTCAACTTAGCCATTTCCTTGCAGAACTGTTACTTCCCACCTCGGCCTTCCTCCTTCTTTTCCCCTCCTTTCCCCCCTAATGATGTGACATTTGTCCTACAGACGAATGGCTGGGCTCCATCACTCCTCTCCTGGCAAGCATGCACACCTCACTCCAGCCCTCCTCGGCACCATTAATATTCTATATGGATGCCCGTGTCGCAGATTTGCATTTGGGATCCCAAATCAGGATGGGAGGGTGGGGGTGTGTGTGTGAGGAGGGGGTGGAGGAATCCAGTTGATGATCTGGAATGCGAGAGAATCAAAAGGTGATCAAATTTATATTCATGTCCTAACCTATCTTTTTATAACTACTTATTGCTCATTTTGGTGCTTAAGCGTTTTGCTGCCTGGGGCTAGAAAAGGAAAAGGAAAGAAAAAGAAAAAGTGAAAAGAAAGAAAGAAAGAAAAAAAAGAAGCACTATGTCACCTTGTTTATTTATTCCACTTCTGACCAGTGTCCTTTGCTAAGTGGTTCACTGTTCCTTTTTTTTTTTTTTTTTAAATATATTTTATTGATTTTTTTTTAACAGAGATTAAGGGAGAGGGAGAGAGAGCCAGAAACATAGATGAGAGAGAATCATCAATCAACTGCTTCCTACACATCTCGCACTGGGGATGTGCCCGCAACCAAGGTACATGCCCTTGAATGGAAACAAACCTGGGACCTTTCAGTCTGCAGGCTGACACTCTATCTACTAAGCCAAACTGGTTAGGGCCTTCTTCACTCTTCAGTCAGAATGAGCACCTTCTGGTATTTGTTATAAAACAACAAAGATACTTCCCAAGACAGAGGTCATGCTAAATGTCTAGATCTCATCTTTAATATAGGAAAGGGGGGAAAAGCCAGCATGGCACAATAGGATGGGAATTGAGTTGTGCTTGGGATAGCAAGTGATTATCGTTAATGCACTTAGAGATAAATTAATTTCCCCCAAGTTTTGTTCGTAATTTTTATAAATGTCTTTTAATGTTTTAAATGTTAATTTTGTTATGAAGCCAGTATATTTAGATTAGGGAATTAAACCAAATTAATTTCAATGCCCAAGATTCTTAATTGCCAATCACAGAAGTCTCCACTCACCCACTTTACAATTAGCCCTAATTATAGGGTTATCACATGTTTATTTAGTTATTCAAAGCTTCTTGTGATTTGAAGTATAAAACAATACAAGGAGAATTTAAACTGTGTCCGAGAAAAAAAATTAGAAAATCATGGTGGTCACAAAGATATTCTGTGAAGTAACTAAGCTGTTATCTACCTACTGAAATTCCTTATGCTCAATGAACCTATCAATAAAGAAAGATAAATATTTAAGTTTCAATATAATGATATTGTATGTAAAATAAAATAAGGACATGGCCCATCAACCTGTATTACTGGCCATAACTACTTATTTATTGCACTATCATGAAATTGGAGAGCAACTTTCTCCATGTCCCCCTCTTGACATTCCCAAGTGGATGGCCCGGGTCAGGAAAGAAAAAATACCGAGACATGGAAAAATACGAGAAGGAGATAGAAAAAAATGGTGGCATTCATAAGAGAGATAAGAAATCTTAATTGTATGAGGAAAACAGCCAAATAGATGATCTTGAACCACAAGGAAGAGTATTTTATCCTCTCTAACATAGACAAGAGCTTGGGAGGCGATAGGGAGATATATGTCATGGAGGAAGGAGGGGAAACTGGGAAAATCCTCAGATGATCTCCTTCCATGAAGTGCATGTTGGAGGTGAAAGAGAGTACAGTGTGTTTAGAAATGAGTTGAAGTCTTGAGGCTTAAGTCTGTGGACCTGGCTGAGGTTTATACAATGAGTTCCTAGTGAATCCAGCCAGCACACTTGCAGACTTGATCTGTCATCGGTGATGGATCAGAATGAAAAGACAAGGAGATTTTGAGTCGGTTGAATGTGTGTGTAGAGATGGTCCATAGCCCTCAAGGGGCATACATTTGGTGTTAAGTGCTGGTGATGGAAGAATTGAAATGGTGTCTGAGAGCCAAACCAGGGAAGAAAGTAAAGGTAGGAAGTACCTGCAGGATCTGAGAATAGAGAAAGTTAAAGGACTGGAGGACAAAGAGCTGGTTCATGGCAAGCTCCTGGTAAAACAACCTGCTCTTGCTAAAAGAGGCGAATTTCAGAACTCGTAACTGAGGAGGTGGGCTTCTCCCCTATGGGTGGTATGATTGCTGGGGTGAAGCTCTTCATATTGGGCCCATTTTCCATTGGAAAGCATGCCTGGGGGTGAGGGCTTGGTAATAGCATAAGATGCTGGTAGCTATCCTAGGCACTTCTTAATTTAGCTTTAGTTACTGTCTTGCCAGAAATACATATCCCCTAAGAATAAACAGAACTAGACCCACATTCACAATTCACGCTACTGAATCCCATGTGGTCACGTTCCATGTTTTTGTGAAGCTAATTTTGTTCTTCTCATTCACCAGGCCAGGAAAGCCACTGGGATTATTTCACAGGCCATGGACCTAGGTCTTATTTAGCTCTGCATTCCTGATGCTTAGCACAGTCTCAGATATTGAAGAAACGTTTGATAAAGGCCTGATGGACAAAGGATGGAGTGAATGAATGAAGTGATGAGAGTGAAGATAGAGTAGGAAAAAAATCTAAGTCACGTTGGGAGAAAGGGCAGAAATGTAGATGAGTTGAGTGAATGGCATGAGGATGAGGATGACGAAAATGTGGTCTAACTAAATGACATTAATTCTTCAAAGGAGGAGGCATTGTTGAATTATGTTTATGAAGGAACCATGGGCAAGGAGAAGAATCCAGCCCCCCCCCCCCATAGCATGAAAAGGGGGCACACACTATAACTAGAAATGAAGTGTCACTGGGGAACAGCCATGAACAGTTTAAGTCCTTCAAGGAGGAATGATATACGGCAATACTGCGCACCTATTAAAAGCATGTGACATTTTCCTTGGTGCTTGGCAAGGCATATATTTTAAAGTTTGCTTGAGAGCTGCTTGGATGTTTCAAGAAGTCTGTGGGAAGATTAACGCTTATTTACTATTTCTTATAGAAATAATCTTTCAATCCTGTGCTTTAAATGGCTACCGTCCGCATAACATGATTGAGAATTCTGATCTCCTGTGGCTAGTTCCAAAGTCCAGTTTTGATTAATCAGAGAATTGGTTTAATCATTCGTGGCAAGGAATAATGAATGAATGCAGCTGGAAACTAGGCCGAGCCCTGAGCCAGGGCTGCTTCAGCCTCTGCTAGGCTCCTCACGTACTGTACCATGTTATGTTCAAGTAGGATAGAATTATGTGTAGGCTCTGAAATAAAAAATGACCACTGTTATAGAGAGTAGATGTGGGGAAACATAGCAATCATTGGGTTGTAATTTTTTTACCCAATTAAAGAAGAAAATGGGAAATCGGGGCAGAATGCCAGAAGATTGGTTCATGTGTGGGTGGAACTGGATGTAGATGATGAAACTACGCGATTTCCTAAAGGTCAAACGTGAGCTGTAGCAAGCTCACCAGTCACTGGTCACCATTCTTTCTGTGTTGCTTTTTTTTTTTTTTTTTTAAGAATTTTTAAAAATACATATTTTATTGATTTTTTTTTTTTTTTTTTACAGAGAGGAAGGGAGAGGGATAGAGAGTTAGAAACATCGAT